>NW_026606734.1:942500-1542500 GCF_029890125.1 Rhinichthys klamathensis goyatoka
AAAAAATTTTTAAAAGAAGTCTCTTCTGCTCATTTATTTGTTTAAAAATATTAAAAATGATTACACTTTAAATCAGCTGTTTTCTATATGAATATATAGTAAAGTGTAATTTATTCCTGTGATCAAAGCTGAATTTTCAGCATCATTACTCCAGTCTTCAGTGTCACATGATCCTTCAGAAATCACTCTAATATGAGGATCTGATGATCAAGAAACAGTTATTATTATTATCAATGTTGAAAACAGTTTTGCTGCTTTAACTGTGATAACTTTTAATTTTAATGAATAGAAAGTAAAAAAAAATTTTTTATTTGAAGTAGAAATCACATAATAAATGCCTTTACTGTCATTTTTATTCATTTAATGCGTCCTCGCATAATAAAAGTATTAATGTCTTTCAAAAAAAACTTTGACTTTTAAAATCTCGCCGTTGATATAAGATGTTCATCAACGATGAACTCAAGAGATGTTGGAGTCAGTGACAGACACAGAGATGTTGTGTGATAAAATACCGTGTTGGTTTTGGTTCTCAGTGTTTATTGTACATGTTCAGAGAGAAGGGAGAGGGAAGACTGGATGAGGAGAGCAGCGAGTGGAGGGTTTAGAAGTAGTTGACGATCCTGCGGATGGACTGGATGTGGGGGTTCTGCGCCTGCCACTCATTATGGCTGCAGTAATTTCCTCTCTCCACAATATACATGCGACCACGGAAGTTTGGCTCTTCGTACATCACCCAGCTAAAGAGAAGAAGAGGAGGAACACAGCTGTGACATCACTGATGATGAAGCTAAAACATAACTTCGGGTCATTGAAATAAAGCAAGAATAAATATTGCATGAAAGTTTTTCAACATCTAAACATGTAGATACAATGCAAACTTAGCAATAATTCTATAATGATATAGTATATGCAGTGACAGATGGAGTTTAAAAGCAGCTGATCTATGGTTCATGTCCACAGAGTAGAACTCACGCTCCGTCGCCGAACACCCTGATAGAGTTGACGCAGTTCGTGTTGAATCCGCGGCTCTGGAGGAAGGGACAGTCGTCACAGAACTCCATACACTGACCGGTGTAGTTGCAGCCCTCGAACATCTCCATCCTGTAGTGCTCTCCGTGCTGAGAGACAAGCACAAGCACACTTTAGGACTCCAGTTCACTTCTATAGAGTTCTCTTTACATTTTACAGCTGGAATTGCATGCAACTCTAGCTATTTCTGCAGTATGAAGCATGCATATCGTGCATTGAATGCAAATCCCCTGTATGCATGGAATAACATTCTACATTTTCTAAAATATGCAGCACACAACAAAATGCACATGCACACTACGCACATGTCCTGTATGCATGGATAACACTTGTGCATTTTATAAAATATGCAGTATACAGCAGAATTACAACTCTATTTCTGCAGTATATTTATATTTTATATCTGGAATTGCATTAAAGATACTATTTCTGCAGTATGAAACATGCATATTATGTATGCATGGAATAACATTCTACATTTGCTAAAATATGCAATAAACAACAGAGCATATTGTGTCAGATGCTGCATCCCATAGTGCAATGCTCTCGACTTCACTGTTCAGTGACACATGTAATGAGGTCATGTGACAATGTTTATCATGTGTGTTTTTCATGCACTGCTTTTTAAAAAAGAAAAATCATACTGTAATGTCGATATATCAGAGATATGTTTCCATGCACGGCCTCATAAATGTGTTGCATGTAATCGTGTCATGTTTAAAGCACAAAGGCCCTTGCTAGTGTGTTATATATAGGGTGTAGATTGATGTTGAGTATGCAAATTTCCTGAATGCATGGAATGACACATTTCTAAAATATGCAGTAAACAACAGAGCATATCGCATGAGATGCTGCATCCCATAATGCAATGCTCTCGACAACTGAAGTGAGGTCATTAATTGGATCGACGGTTCATTAACCTTTAACCTCCATTGCATATTAAGTTCTGTAGATTATTAAAATGTTCTTTACACTAAGAAAATGTGACTTTTTTCTGATCTTTCTGAAGAACTGATCACTGAAAGGTTCTCTAGGGAAGCAGAACCGGTTCTTCTACGAGCCGCAGTGAATGCCTCACCATCCTGATGGGTTTGCAGGAGCCCATGTGGTCGTTGTGGGAGTTCCAGCGCTGGAACTCGGGATATTCTCCGCGCTCCAGGATATACTGCTGGCCCTTGAAGTCGGGATGATCGAAGCAGATCCAGGCGCCGCTCTCCACACGGATGGAGTTCACCCTGTTCATGAAGCCACGGTCCTGGAAGTTATCGCAGTCGCCGTACACCTCCAGCCTCCTGCCGGTGAAGCAGCGGCCCTCGTAAAACACGATCTGAGGGCCAGAGGGAGATGCAGAGGAGTGTGGGCTTCAGATCGACACATCATGACGACGGGTTTCACTCTAGGATCACGCTAGCCAAAACTGAAGGCTATCGTCCATCTATGAGGAACTGATGTCACGCTAAATATAAAATAATTCTACTAAAGGTCAAAATAATGCCAGAAACTCTCCAAGCCAGAGTTATCATAGTTAAAAACTAAAACCATGAAAGAACATTTTATTACTTAATTAACTAAAAAAAAATTGAAAAAAAAAAATATATAAAACATATTTTATTTACTAGCCGCTACGTTTCACGTTTTCATTTAAGTACTAAAATAACTAAATAAACAAAAGTTTTAAAATATAGAGATTAAAAAACTAATTAAAAAGTATAATTTTTTTCTTAAAAATTATATTTTTTTCATACAATTTAACAAAAATTAGAATGTACTATTTAAAAATCTAAAATTTTAAATAAAATTAAAATGAAAAATATAAAAATATAGTCTAATTTAAAATATTAACAAAAATTTGTTTTTACAAAAACACACATTACTAAAACTTTAACTAAAAATAAAATGAAAACAGAAATGACCAAAACTGAAATCTATTTCAAGATATTTACAAATAGCAAAAATCAAACAGCCTAAAGGGGCCTAAAATGAGGACAAACATCAGCCTAAATATTAACAAAGTAAATGCAGAAAGCTTCACAAGGAAAGGGATTTTATGAAGATCCATGCGTGCTGAATATGTTTCCAGCTAAAGGCCGGCTTCTGTGAGAAAGATGGCGGCTCTCTTGACTCGTGACCAATCAGATCCTTACCTTTCCAGAATACTGCGACATTTTCCACTGGATACTGTCCAAGCTGACCCACACGTGAGAAAGTGTGACACTGGAAAAGTTGGACAGCCCAATATATACAGCCGGTCGCGTGCGGGCCGATATCGCGAGAGCCGCTCCACAAAGGTCCCACAATGGAGGGCTTTAGCTTCTGCTGATGGGACGCTTTCCCGGCGCTCTGCTGATTCTGGGCTTTGACTCCAGGCCTTCAGTCCACGCCACAATAGATTTTGCTTCGCTCGACTTTGTGGGGCCATTTTTACAAAAGTAATCCTTGTGTTCAGTCGAACTGCTCTCGTGTCCCAGTGGATATGCATTCGTACAATCCAGATGACATGAAATTAATCTTTAGCTTCTGCTCATATCTGAGGGTTTGAGGCGAGACCTTCTGAATATCTGGAGAGTTTTACATGGAAACAAACAAACATCACAGACTCACATAATCCATTCAAATTGGAATTGAATCAAAATATGAATCATTCATTCATCAGTCAGAACAGATTTAGTTTGACTTAATGAATCCTGAGACACATTAAAGAGCTTATCAAGCTGTCAGTGCTTGTTCTTTGAGTAAATAAGTTATAAAACCCCAGAAACTGTGTGTCATTGTGTGATTGATTCACGGCTCAGTAGGGTTTTAATGAAACAGCGTCTGCTGTCGTTTCTGATTCATTACTGCATGTGTAATTAGTTTTTAATCAGATCATCGTGTCCGGTCTTTATTGGTATCACAATATTAGTCTCGTTCTGAATCTTGTTATACATTTATGAATCAGTGGATTGAAACTGACTAAAGTGCCACCAGAAATACAATAAGTGGATCATTCCTTCAGAACTTGCTTACTGTAAAAATATATAAATATGCTTCATGTAAGCATATCAGATTATCTGGTTTCAATCTCAGTTATATTAATTTATAATTGGATTATTTACTCAATGGCATTAACGAGCAGGTTGATAAAGATCTGAAGTTGGTCATTGCTCAATTACACTTCAATTTCATGTATAGGATTTCATATAGTTTCATATATAGATTCATATCTTTTGTAATATTGATATTATCAAACTGATTTGACTCAATTGATTGAACAGTATGGATGTATTTGGAGAGACACAAAACATGCCAGAATTAATCAAACCCATTCATAATTCATCATGCTGCTGTTTTCCCTCCAAAATGATGTCACTTCCTGGAGCCAGGATAGTGTCATTCAGGAAGTGGCTTGGTAATTCAAGGGATTTTGCAAAAGACTAACAGGATGGCAACGTTATATATATAATTATGTTTATAAATTATATGTATACTTTATTACTGAACATTTTCAGAAGAATTCACAAAACATAAATCATAATTAATTGCTTCTAATCTCCCTTCTAATTTCGGAATCAGCATAATGTTTTGCTTCTCTACCCATTTAAGACTATTGCATGAACATGATTCAAAGCCCCGGTAATGGTAGGATACTCACGGTGAAGATCTTTTTCGTTCAATAACCTCTCCCTTTAAAGAAGTTGGAAATACTTTTGCAAAGATGTCCATGCTGTTGAGAGTGACGTTTAGATGACTTTTTGTTCGCATCACCTCTGCAATTCACCAGCATCATGTCGACAGATGAGGTAAAATCACACTATGACAGCTTGATTATATATATAAACATTTGAGACTAGTCTAGACTAGATCTGACTATAGTTTGAATGAATCCCTTTTATTTAACATTGACATTACAGTAGCCTACAGAACGGCTCTTTCGGTATTATCCTGAACATTCATGTAATCATGTGTGTAGCCTACTTGGAATAGCGCGCGAAACGTCTTTTGATTTTCCCGGCAAAAACGTCCCGAATCCTTCACATAAAAAATAGTGTACAGGCTTCCGTAGACAACCTAGGAAGTCAGACTCTGAGATGGTCAGCGATTAACATAAAAAATAAAATTAATAAAATCGAAAATTCTTACAAGCATCTTTAAACTGCCTTTCACCTGGTTTATTTCCTCCATTACTCTGATTTACTGAACTAACTGCATTTGCACCTTAATTTCACCACAGCATCTGCCTAGTGACTGAGGTCTACACACATTTGAGTCTTTTTTTTTTTTGCATTGTGACAAACATTTTACCTCACCAAATTTTCATTAATACTGATATATTTTATTTAAACTGTAAAGGACAAATTTTTAAATATATATGTTGCACTGTTTTTAATTTAAACATTTTTTGGCATCTGAAAAGTCTCTGTGTATTAATGATTAAGAAAATAAATACTAATTTGAAACTGCATACTCATTTGTGTTATTAATTGTGTTATTGTGTAAATCACAGCAACCGACTCCAGTGATAGTGAAACAAAATGCTGCGTTTAATGATTACAATCAAAAAAAGTCCAACAACATTCACTACTGAATGAATGCTGCCAACTTTATTGGCCATAATTACCGTTTAAGAAACACGATATACAAATTCCAAAGGGTTTGGGACAGAGAGGAACATGAGAGGTAGAGAAGAGCTGAATGAAAACATAAGGCTGAAGATGCAAAATGGACATGAAGCAGAGGGTGTGTGTGTGTGTGTTATTTTTGTATGTCACAAAAGATTCAGAATAAATAAAAAGAAAAAATATCACAACTTAAAAAAATAAAATTAAATGAAGTATAAAAAAGGCTTAAAAGAACATGTCAATGCAGGAAAACAGGCAGTTAGCCACTTCAAGTAGAGGGATATCCCAGTGTCCAGTGCTGTGGTGCGGGCCAGGGCAGGAGGACTCTATAAACAGACTTTTCTAGCAAACATTTCATATTAAGAGTCTTAACCCTGTTCAAATCAGTTAATCCTACAGCTAACCGCGTCTTAACCGTAAACTAGACCAAAACACAAAAGCACAGCTGCTCAGTGAAGCCCAAACACCAGCCTGAAACAAACATGCTTTGCTAGAAAAGTTTGTGCTTGTTCTCCGGTGGGCGGGGCAGACTGCGGGAGAGGGGCGGGGCCAGCGTGGGAGGGGCGGGGCCAGCGTGGGAAGAGGGCGGGGTTATCTACATCATCGAGCAGGGCGTCCGGCCCTGTGGAGCGCCACCATCCATCTTCTCTGCTTCCAGAATTATCCTCTTAAACACCTCCACCGCCGTCTGCAAACACACACACACACACACACAAGATCTTCATTCAGTATCCTGCTTCACCTCTCAAATTAATTTAAAATTCATAAAACAGCAACAAATTTTTAAGCAAAATATCTCAAAGGAAAATAATAGCATAAAAGCAAATATAAATGTAGCAATATAATAAAACAGAGGCAACCAATGACATAACCTCTGATTATTCAACTGAAACTCATAATATTGTGATTCATATGTGTCTGTCATTCATAAATGAAACAGGTCAGATTTATGCACTCCAAAAAAATCATTGCATAATTTATTATTAAAGGGGTCATATAATGGTACATGCACTTTTACAAGTTGATTGTACTGAAATGTGTGTTGGCAGTGTCTGTACACAACCATCATATAATGATAAAAATCCATCCAGTGGTTTTGTTTTGTTTTAATCTCCTTATATGTTTTCCCCTGCCTCAAATCAAGCCGTTCGAGCCTGTGACGTCACAAGCTCGGAAGCCCCTCCCACGATTGTTGAATGACAGCAGTCATTCAACACAGACCCGCCCTCGCTCGTGAGAGCTGTCAATCATAGTCTCCGCGGACCGGCGCGGTCATTGTTGATATGCTGGAGCACTGTCTATGAGCAGAATGGCGTCTAAGCGATTGTGCTGTTCTGTAATAACGAACACAGTCATTTTAATGTTCCTAAATCCGAACCGCTGAAGACGCAGTGGCTGAGTTTGTTTTCGAAGGGAATATTCCCCACGAGCAACGTCAATGCTTTCATGTTTGCGCGAATCATTTCACACCAGACTGCTTTATAAAGGAGGGTCAGTATAAAGCTGGGTTTGCTAAGAAGCTGCTCATGAATAAAGGATCGGTACCATCTATTCGTGTTCCTGCTGCTGCTCCAGAACAACTGAAGTGAGTGTAACGTTTTATTAAACTTTATATTAATATTTATATTAATCTTTGCAAATCGCCAGCTGCACGCTTCACAATGAATGCGTCTAAGGTTTACACTCACTCAGGGTACATTACGGCATGTTTTCTATGTATGACGTTCTCAATATAATTCATAATCCCACGTTTATACTGAACAACGCGTTATGGTTATTGTGTTATTGTGTTACAAACAGTGTACACACAGAACAGAGGGGCGGAGTCAGCAAAGCTCATTATCATTTAAAGTCATATGCACAGAAACGGCGGGCTGAAAACAGAGCAGTTTTTGACCAGGTAAAATAAGTGTTTTCTTACAATACTAATGAGAATTTTTAATTAAAGTATATTACAAACTTTGAATTTAGACCCTAAAGAATCATATTAGCTTGTACAAAAATGGCATTATATGACCCCTTTAACTATTTGCATCTTTAAATAATCACATTTCGAAATGCATTTATTAAAAAATGTTTATAAGTTCCAAAGTATGAACATGGTTAAAATATGTCTAGATGTGGAATACGCAATATTCATTTCAAATGTATGAGATTGAAACAAATTGAATTTATTGATGATAATATATTAACCTGGTTATTGTGTATTCAAAACACATTACGTTTGTTAGTACTATTGCAGAAATATGACCCGTTTCATTTATGTATGACTGACAAATATGCATTGCAATGTTTATTTGTTTGTAATCCAAATGGATTTTTCAAAAACAAATAAAATAAATATAGGTCTAAATATTTTTTTGAGTGTGTTTTCAGGTACAAAACGACTGGAAGAGCATCTTGAGGAGATTGAATAATAAGAGAGATGTCAGCGGAGGAGGAGAGCGGATCAGAGATGGAGCGAGTAATTGAGTAATGCATGCAGACTGACTGCTGGATAAAACTTTATTGACCATTAGAGAGAGTGGAGATCAATGATCGTCTCCAGCAGACACAGCACTTCCTCAGGAAACACTAGAGGACAGGAAACGCATCATTACCTGATTCTCTTTGGCTGAGGACTCCATGAACGCTGCGTTCCACGATTCTGCCAAAGCTTTGCCTTCTTCACAGCTGATGACACTGAAACACACACTTACAGCTTCAAATACATGTTATACATTACAGTGCACTCATTTGACCAAGTTTCTATTGATTTAACCTTTATTTTAGCCAGAAGAGAAACCTCTCAGATTAATAAATAGGGCTGTGCAACGATTAATCGCATCCAAAATAAAAGTTTATTTACATATGTTTATGTACTGTGTTTAATTATTTTGCATATATAAATACACACGCATGCATGTATATATTTAAGAAAAAAATGCTATTTATATATAAAATATTTATATATTATAAATGATGTATAAATAACATATACAGGTGAAACTCGAAAAATTAGAATATGGTGCAAAAGTTCATTTATTTCAGTAATTCAACTTAAAAGGTGAAACTAATATATTATATAGACTCATTACATGCAAAGTGAGATATTCCAAGCCTTTATTTGTTATAATTTTGATGATTATGGCTTACAGCTTATGAAAACCTTTTCACAATATCTAATTTTGAATTTGGGGTTTTCATAAATTCTAAGCTGTAAGCCATAATCATCAAAATTATAACAAATAAAGGCTTGAAATATCTCACTTTGCATGTAATGAGTCTATATAATATATTAGTTTCACCTTTTAAGTTGAATTACTGAAATAAATGAACTTTTGCACCATATTCTAATTTTTCGAGTTTCACCTGTATATACACATGCAAATATTTCTTCAATATGATATGTATACATGTGATTTCTTAAATGTGTATTTATGTGTACACAGTACACACACATATATTATGAAAACACAACATTTTATTTAGGATGCGATTAATTGAGATTAATCATTGCACAGCCCTACTAAAAAATCCCTTGTGCAGTTTTTCATTAATCAGACGTGAAGATGAACGATTGCCGGCGCAGTGAGAGTTAAACCCTGACGGAGACAGATCGATACACTGCAGATCACGTATGAAACACGAGATACACACAGAAGCTGCTTCATCACTTCTTCCTCTGATGTGTGTGTGGCGTGAGGATTCACTGCAGGAATAACTGTCCCATCATTGCTCCCGAGGCTCAGATTACGCTCGCGTTATGAAGGAAACACGTAACGGATGTTGACAGCGCCTCAGATCCAGCGAGGGGAATCTACACGGATTACATCACATCCTGCAAACCGTTTCCTCTATTCCCAGTCAACTATTGTCTGAAATACTGTTCACAACAGATCATATTTGTGGAAAAGTTGAATACTTCATCACATCAATATGAGCACTAGCACTAGTAATGACTGACTGAGCTAATATCATGAAGAAAATACATTTACATTTATGTTTAAACATCAAAATACTGAAAAAACTGGGAAAATTGAGTCAAGATATGCTTGAGATCTGATTATATTCTTTTAAAGTACATTATTTCCATAATAAGTACTCTTTTAAAAAGTATGCTGGAGTGTTTCTCTTCTGGCGACGTCTGACTTCAGGGTTATTATAGTTTTTTCGCAGAAAGATTAATTTGCCTTTAAATGAGGTCAGAGCATCTGCGTCTGAACATGTGAAAGTGCTGAAGCACATCCACGAATTCATCATCATCATCATCATCATCATCATCATCATCATCATCATCATCATGTGACGTGTCAGGAACAGAATATCACATGCTTTCATTAATCAAACGGTCTTCATGCAAAAATAGCCTCGCGTGACGTACCGTTCCATGTGAAGGTCTTTCTTATTGCCCACCAGCATTATGGGTACTCTAGGAAAAGGACATTGTGGCATTAATGTTGAACATTTATAACAGACATTAACTGAGAGTTTAACACATGCAAATGTTGTTTATTCTGCTGATAATTCATCATTACAGTCAAAACTGACCACATTAATATTCTTAATACAGCTTTATTATGAATGATTCATCAAGATTTAACACTCCTGTATACATTCTTGTGAAATATCATGTTTTTCTCAGAAGTTCATCACATTATGGAAGTAAAATGAATCATGTTGACTTTAAAATAGTTATTAATTATCAACACAACTCCAGTCTCAGTAATTAACTGCACTTTTCAAATGCTGAATTAAAAAAAATAAACATACTTACTGTACTTTTCCCACCATATCCAACAATTTTTCATGGATAACTTTTACTACTTCAAAACTGCAGAGAAAAGGGAGAGACGGATTAAAATTGGGATTTCTGAAATCTCGCAGGTGATTTTAACAAACTTAGAAATGAGATACAGGCAGAGGTGATTAATCACAATAAATTCACTAAATTATCTAGTGGTTTATTGCATTATTCATAAAGCAATAAAACTCTTGCTCATAAACTCAAACTAGATTGTGGCATAAACCCCATCATCCTCCTTAAACATTATTCATAAAAACACTGATTACAGTCACATCATGTCCTTGGGCTTTAAACCTCCAGACGACTGAATTCAAACAC
This sequence comes from Rhinichthys klamathensis goyatoka, assembly GCF_029890125.1. NCBI lineage: Eukaryota > Metazoa > Chordata > Actinopteri > Cypriniformes > Leuciscidae > Rhinichthys > Rhinichthys klamathensis. The sequence continues at coordinate 953,232 of NW_026606734.1, forward strand.
TTTATAATGAAGGACTTATGGAAACACATTCATTTACATATTCAGATTTTAAAACGCAAAGACCGTCAGCTCTGCTTCACGATTCGGAGGCTGGATGGTTATGTTTAATAACTGGTTACGGGATGTAAGTCAAAGAGAGACTGACATTATAATTTAATTAATATCATCTAATATCCGGAGACGAAGATAATCATGAAAAAACATAAAAGATGGCTTTACCATCTTCACCAAAAATAAAACCTCATGTTTGGCGATACGTACTAGTTGAAACAGTTCCTCAAGTACAGAACGTTATGGTTTAATAATCACTGTGAGCGTCTGAGGAGGAGAGATCAACTAAATGACAACTCAATCAGACACAATGTTTTATTCATACACTGGATTCTGACAGACAGAAGATGCTGAAGACTTTCACAATGATTTCATCTTCACATTAAAGAGACTATGGGCCCTATTTTAACGATCTGAAACACAATCAAACGCGAAACACAAGTAACTTTGTGGTCGGATCTTGCGCTGTTGCTATTATACCGGCGGGATAAATGACTCTTGCACCCGACGCAAATCTAAAATGTGTTGGTCTGAAGTCGCTACATTACTCATAGGTGTGGTTTGGGCGTTACGTGCAATAAACCAATCAGAGCGTCATCTCACATTCCCTTTAAAGGGATACTCCACTTTTTTTGGAAATAGGCTCATTTTACAACTCCCCCAGAGTTAAACTGTTGAGTTTTACCGTTTTTGAATCCATTCAGCCGATCTCCGGTTCTGGCGGTACCACTTTTAGCATAGCTTAGCATACAGCACTGAAGTGGACAAGACCATTAGCATTTCCAAAAAAAAAAAATGACCAAAGAGTTTCGATATTTTTCCTATTTAAAACTTGACTCTTCTGTAGTTACATCGTGCACTAAGACCGACGGAAAATGTAAAGTTGCGATTTTCTAGGCTGATATGGCTAGGAACTATACTCTCATTCCTGCGTAATAATCAAGAAACTTCACTGCCGTACCATGAGTGCAGCAGGCGTAATGATATGACGCAGCGCTTGAAAATAGTTCCGTTGTGTTGACAGAAGGTGGCCTATTTTCAGGCGCTGCGTCATATCATTACGCCTGCTGCTCTCATGGTACGGCAGTGAAGTTTCTTGATTATTACGCAGGAATGAGAGTATAGTTCCTAGCCATATCAGCCTAGAAAATCGCAACTTTACATTTTCCGTCGGTCTTAGTGCACGATGTAACTACAGAAGAGTCAAGTTTTAAATAGGAAAAATATCGAAACTCTTTGGTCATTTTTTTTTTTTAGAAATGCTAATGGTCTTGTCCACTTCAGTGATGTATGCTAAGCTATGCTAAAAGTGGTACCGCCAGAACCGGAGATCGGCTGAATGGATTCAAAAACGGTAAAATACAACAGTTTAACTCTGGGGGAGTTGTAAAATGAGCCTATTTCCAAAAAAAGTGGAGTATCCCTTTAACAGCAGGCGCGCTTGTTCCATGGCGGATTGCTATTATAACGGCGGATTTGCAGGCGTAATCCACCAGCCGGAAACTGAAGCTTCGCTTGGGCGCCGCCATTGTAGCAGAGCATCACCTGCTGTTAGCATCCCATTCACCGCTTTATTACGAGTTTAAAAGAGCGCGAGCATCATTAACGTGCCCAGACGCGACGCTTTGAATTTGCGCGTACAATGAATAACATCGCGTCGGGAGCTGACTAAAAACGCTACAAAAGTAAAAGACAAGACGTTTGAATTCAAAGTTAAAAAGCCAACACACTACAACATTTTTAAATGTTTCAAATAAAGGATCTCGGGTCTATCTTCTAAATTCTGCTGATGATTATACCCTGTCTGACATCAGCCTACTTACGCCAATAATATCAGTTTAGAATTTTTTTTCTAATCAGTAGCGATCGTGTCTTTCTCTTCCACTTCATTTGTGTATAGCATATTTAAGCTAGCAATGCAATGCATAATATCATATTAGGCCTACTTATATTAATAATATGACAATATCTGCATTCTGCAGTCGAATATTTATTAAATGGGAGGGGAAAATCCTGCCCATACCAGCTATGAAAAAAATGATAAAAGCATATATCACTGAAGTGGTATTCTGGAACTGTGAATAAATTGAATAAAACAGCAAAATAACAATAACAATAACATCTTCATTAAACAAAAAAGAGATTACCTTAGATGAAGTTTGATTAATATGTAGCCTACTGGTAAAAAGTCTGGACCAATTACTATTTTTAATGTTTTTGAAAGAAGTTTTTTTATTATGCTCTACAAGCCTGCATTTATTTGATCAAAAATACAAAAAAGAAAAAGAAAAACAGGAATATTCAGCAAGGATGTGTTAAATATATAAAAAGGGATAGTGAAGACTTTTTTAAACAACTTTTTAATAATAATAAATAAAAAAAATCCTGAAAAAAAGTATCACAGGTTACAAAATAAATATTAAGCACCATTTCTAACATTTGATAATAAATCAGAATATTATAACGTTTTCTGAAGGATCACATGACACTAAATTCAGCTTTGCATCACATAAATATATTTTAAAGTAGTAAAATAGGAAAACTGTTATTTTTAATTTTAATAATATTTCACTATTATTTATCTGTATTTTTGATCAAATAAATCCAGGCTTGATTAGCATAAGAGACTTCTTTCAAAAACATTAAAAATATTAATGTGTCCAAACTTATGTACTGTGTAAGTAAAAACATTTAAAATTAAATGTTGTATAAATTAAAAGGTTAGGAATCATATTTGTTTCAAGAGTTTTTTATTGGGGGTGGGGGGCCTCCAACATGAATATTGCCTAGGGCCTCCAAATGTCTAGAACCGGCCCTGATCGGGTGGACGTGGAGGCATAAAGTCAAGGGAGAAGCCCATAGATAGAGAGTTCATAAAAGCAACGGGACAAAATATTTCAACAACAGATTTGTTTCAGATTTCAATTTAGATTTGTCCTGGCACAGCTACTAGAAGGTCAGATCGGTTGCTCACGTCACATCTCCGTCGTCGAGCTCAGTGTGAGCCTGCGCAGTCGCTCAGACATCAGGAGGTGAGTGCTTCTAATGGGCTTCAACTTTCCCCGTTGAAATCTATGGGGTCGCTGTGTCCATTACTTTTACTGTCTATGGCGGTTCACAGCCGAGGAGACCGACGTTCTCGTCAGGGCCGTAAACACAGAGAAGTGACATTGTGTGGGGATGGAGAAACACACCCAAATTAGCTTCAGTTAAACAGGCGTATAATAATTTTTGGGTAAATGTGTGAGCTAGATCTTCACATCTTCATGGACACCAAAATGCCTCATGTTGTAATATTTTTCCTTGTAATTATGTTTTGTTTGCAAAAATGGGAACAGCTGCGTCTGTGTAGATGAGAGAAGCAAAGTGTGTGCGCGTTGTGCACACACACACACGCTAATGACGCTACAACACGCTACCAAGCATCCTCCATTAAACTAGCATCTGAATAATGCACCACTGACTTTAGACTATAGGTTTCTCCTGGTCAGTGGCGGATTTGTTTTCTGAAACTGCAAAATAGCACCAGGAACGTTTACGCTGGAACACGCCTCCTCTTTTCCTGAACAAGTTCATTCCCTAATTTACCGACGTGCGTCTGTGGAGGGAAAAGTCCGCTGTGCGTCGGGTGCAAAATAGGAATGATACACGCGTCGTGTCAATTGCGCTGGGTGCCAGATAGGGCCCTAAATGTAGAGTTGAGAAAGTGAGTTGTGAAGTGCAGCCAGCAACACTCGTGCACAGTAACCTACAAGAGATTCAAAGCCCCAATATACTCACGGACAAGTTATTTTTCGTTCTTTGCTTAGAAGTAAATAGAAGTTACAGCGATATACTGTTCATGAACATCCAGACGCTGCTGAAACCGACGTTTAGATGAATATGTAAACATGTACTGTGTGCTTTTCTCTCAATAACAGAATAAACACCACAGAAATCCCAGCGGTGAGAAGACAGACGTTCAGAAGGCATCTGATCATAGAGATGTGGATGTTTTTCACCAGCTCTGCGATTCACAGGCATCATGTTGACAGATGAGGTAAAATCACACAGTAGGTGTTTCCATTACAGATTTGCACAAAACTTTTGCGATTTTTTCTAAATATTGATAAAAAACTATTGCGAAATGGCGACGTTTCCATTAACCGATGTTATGCGACTAAAACGTCATTTTTTCCTCTCGCGATAAGTCATTCCAAAAATCATGGCAACGGACGTTGGTAGGTAATATATATCAGAGCCACCGCACTAGATATTATTATTATTAATGGAAGGAGACGTGTGTGTGTGTGTGTGTTATCCAAGCATTAATGGCAAGGAAAGACCCTTATTCTGAGAACGGCACATATGAGGAGTTTCTCTGTGTTTCTCCTCATTTCTGCTCCGAGGTCTTGATTGTGGCATTTCTTTGAGGTTTAGAATCCAGTATTCCTGTAATTCTTTTTTCTTTTATGAATTTAATAAAGAACTCTGTCTCGTATTCTGTCCAAACACACCGCGCCTTCTAAGTCAGGTGACTGTAAATGCGCAAAAACTGTTTCCATTGCAGTTTTGCGAAATATTCCTTTTTCGAATTGCCTGAAAAACCTCCTCGTGCGAGTATAAAAACTTTTTTGTGATAAACGGGAGTTTTTGCGAAATTGACGTGTTTCCATTGAGCGCATTTTCAATTTGAGCAATTTGAAGGGTAATGGAAAAGTGGCTTATGTCAGTTTTATTATAAAGTATATTTGAGACTATATAGATCTTAATATTTGAGACTATAGAGCGTTGATCCCAGAAAATGGCCATGAAATTGCTAGAGAACCTTCTGTGTGAACGCAAACGCATCCCGGGATTGGGACCCAGTAACATTGGGAAGCTGTTCACACATTGGCAATAAAAAGCGATTACTGCATGAAAATTCATACGCATAGCCTCTTTAAGCAATGACACATCCTTTAGGAATCAGTCTCAAAGACTTATTGTTGTTCATCTCAGTGGAGAGTTTAAAAACCATCAGGAATAATATTCTGCACACTTACCTTTTATTTGACGTGACTGAATACACCAGAATGTAGCCGTTGATATCTATGGAGTAGGTCTGAGGGAAAATTGAGTATTCGTCCTGAAAGAGGAGATTCAAAACACACTTCAGAGATGATGCATTCAATTTTTTTATTATTCATGCCATAATGTTATCCCAACTGTTGAACATTTTGAAAATAATAAATGTAAATGTTTTGTAATACTTCAACTTCAACTTGTTTTATCTCAGTTAGTTGCCAAGCCAACATTTCCAATTTTCATTTATGTAAAGTGATATCAAAATGTGTGTTGAGATTGCTGCAGTTCTCCTGGTGTTGGTCTCCTGAACTGAACTGGTGTATCTGTAAAGACGTGTGAGTAACGCCGCTCTCACCTGTCCTGCCGTGTCCACCAGCTGCAGGTGATACTCCTGACCGTTCACTGTGATCATCTTCGTAAATGCTGCGGAGAGAAATAAAACACCGGATGAGAGACAGTTTGCAGAGATCAGCAGCTGCTATCAATACGCCAACATTAATCACACACAGCGTATAGATATACACAAACTACTGCTCAAACGTTTGGGGTTCGGAAAGTCTCTTCTGCTCACCAATGCTGCATTTATTTGATATTAAAAATGAAATAAAAATGAAATATTATTACAATGTAAATCAGCTGTTTTCTATGTGAATATATAGTAAAGTGTAATTTATTCCTGTGATCAAAGCTGAATTTTCAGCATCATTACTCCAGTCTTCAGTGTCACATGATCCTTCAGAAATCACTCTAATATGATGATTTGATGCTCAAGAAACATTTATGATTATTATAAATGATGAAAAAGTATACAAATATTAATATATTTCAAAAAAACTTTTCAATGTTGGCAAAAACATGTTATTTTAGATATATATTACATCATGTATTTATATACATGGGCAGTTGATGTATATAAAGTTGTTATGATATAAGGGAAGGTGTATTTTATGTTATTTAAAGCTATTAAGAAAAAGAATAAAAAATGATAGAAAATTAAACATGCATAAAATGATATAAAGTAAAAAAGGTTTTATTTGACAAATTATGCAAAAGATTTATAAAGAAAAGGAACATATACTTCAGTTAATTAGCAATAGGTTTATGATTAATGGTTCAGAAATGCCGAAAAAATGTTGTTATTAGATACACCCTGCTGAAAATATTCCACTTTTTTTGCAATTAAAATGATTAGGAGTCGATGCGTTAGAGAATACTAGACAAGCAAAGAATACTGTGGGGGTGGAGTCACCTCAGAGAAAGCCACACCCACACAACTCAAGCCCCGCCCCTGTGAGTCCACTCACTGTTCCACTGAAGGACATCTTATGAACCGCCCCTTTAAAATAATCTTATCATAATCTAATAAGACGACATGGTCTACTTAAAGCGGCTCCTGAAAGTCACAGTGACGAGAGCAGAAGCAGTTCATGCTGTGTATCTTCACTGAGTCTGGATCAGCAGCAGAAACACTGAAGCTGCTCGAGGGACTCACATGCGTTTGCATCTATACCGGCCGCCATTCACGTACCACACAACAAAACAAGACACACACACGGCTTTCATCCAGAGTTCACATCATCCTGCCAACAGCTCTGTGTCATACAGCCAGATGAAGAGGAGAATGAAGAAAGCCAGCATTTATTTTTACACACACACACACACACACACACACACACACACACACACACACACACACACACACACACACACACACACACACACACACACACACACACACACACACACACACACACACACACACACACACACACACACACACACACACACACACACACAAACAGGAGGTCAACATTCGGTCAATATATTCAGTTTACCAACAAGCAAACAGACAAACACCATGTCCAAACTAGACTGGATGCAACCAGCCATAAAAGGTAAATCATAGTTTTAATAAAAAAATCAACCATAATGTGAAAAATATATGTAGCATAACTTAAACTAAATGTTGAGTCATGTCAACAACTCAGTAACAAGTCTTAAGTGCACACATATTGAGTCAGACGTGCGGTTCAGTGAGTCAGATGTTGAGTAATCAGCCTGAATGATTCAGTGAGTGAATCGTTTTATAACCATCTGAGTCATTATGAAGAACTGATTCATGAGTCATTAGTAGTAGAGCAGAGCCTGGTTAAAACCAGACCATTCTCAGTTGTAACTGAGTTAAGCGTCATAGACTAATCATTTCCAGAGGGGCGTCACCAACGGACGTCGCGGAGAGACCTAAACCCAATCAGGGCGATGAAGGAGATGACGTATGCAGAGCGGCGGAGACACATCTCCGAGTGTTGTTCTTTGCTCGGTTTTTAACAAAAAGGAAACGTTCAAATGGCTTAAAACAGACGCGATAGCTGATTGGATCGAGTGATGTTCGACGGCGGCATCCATCTTTGTAATGTAGGCTACAAAATCTGCTTCAAAATCCCAGCGCTGTCGTCATCGTGTAAAGCCCGCCCCAACGCTTCTGATTGGTGCCTCGATTTCGACGGATTGGAAATGGGCTTGAATGAGCTCTTTGCCAGACTAACTTTCAGAGCAAATCTAAATTTGCCGGAAGTTGTCTGGGTTTTCCCAGGCTAAGTAGAGCAGGGCTCGCAACCAATGGGACGTGTGGCGATGGGATCATCACTGGCACGTGACAATATCTAAAGAGGTGTATGTATTTCATTTAAATAATGTTCATCGACCTTGCATACAGACGTGGATTTTGAGGTAATCCTTATAGCCTGTTTTATTAAGTTAGGTGCTATAAATACTATTAAATTGAGATTTTAACCCGTGCTATCGCAATCCGATAAACCGTTCAGTGATCGTCCCTCCACGTGCCAGAAGGTTGCAGACCGCTGTAAACTCTATATAAACAGAGTACACTAGTCGTGAAGGCAATAGAAATATACTGTATATTTCAATCCCCAACCCTACATTATCCTCATGATCATGCCGTCGGTCGTGATGTGATTGACTTACTGTTTTCAATAGTGGGGTCGTAGGAGTCGACAAACTGGCCTTCCACAAACTGTATTGTCAAGGAGGATTTCCCTGAAACACAGAAACACGAGAACGAAGTCAGAGAGCGAGAAAGATGATCTTTACCTTCAGATCACCAGAGAACGTGAGCTTCACACTAGTAACATGCATTAACACATTACATAATAGAGGGAGGTTTTCTTCAGTTATGTAATGCATGATCAGCCTACAGCTCACAGAATATATATATATATATATATATAGTTAAATGCATATGTTAGATTCATGCCGAAGAGATTGACACAATGATGCAGAAATCATTATCACAATGCAAATGAAACAATTCATATCTCACAAACAAAATAACAAATATCTTCACAGATCAAGAAAATGTCAATGCCAAACATAGATTTTAGATTTCTCTAAGAAGAATATGATTTCTTCATTATTTATGCTTTTGATTTTGGGGTGAAACGTGATCTGGTTCTTGACTGGTTTCATGTGATTCGCTCTCTGGATCTCTGCATGTGAATGCATCAAGATTAAACACATTCCCATTCAACCGAGTGTTTGTGATGAAACTGCCATAGTGGTAGTAGCGCAGGACATTCACACACACAGAATGAGTGTGTGGGCAGATTTGCCCCGGAGCCTGTTGCTATAACAACGGCGAGTTCCTCTCTGCATCCAGCATTTGTAAATGCGAGCTCTGATTCACCGGGAAAAGCCCACAGGAACATCGGGACATTCCGGAATGGAGTTGCAGCTCTTTGACGGACAGAAGCGTGTTTGATCATTCAAATGGAACAACATGTTCTGACTAGAGATGCAGGAAAACTGGAGAATCTTCGATGCAAACAAAGCAATTAATATTTTACACATCAGGAATAAACTGGATGAAAAGCAGTTCCTAAAGTCATTCCACTCAACAGATAATGGGAATGACCAAAGCATCCAAAAATCTAGCGAGTTTGTCAATGTTACAGTTAAATAAGATTCCAAATCAGAAAAAAATGCAACAATTGTAGCAACTGTGTCTCTTCAGCTCAAATGATAGAAAATAACAGGCTCTCACACTCTAAAGGTGATTGGCTCTTTTAAATGTAAGGCGGGGCTACAGCCGCCATATTGGGTGTTATGACTTCTCCTATCAATATATTTAGGCTGTCAACGGTAATGCATGCGATTAATTCCAACTTATATGCAAATAAATGACTGAAGCACGTGAAATGCAAACCAGCGCCTCTCTAGTAAAGTTTTGATGGATGAGGATTGTAATCAAGGTAAAGATGATTGCGGTGACGTACAGGAGTCGTACAGTAAGAACACGAGTCAAACAAACAAGCGGAAACAAACAGTATATGTCCACTCTCGACACACTGAGCGCACATTGTATTTATGTACAAACACATTTAAATACATTCACGTTGTTTCCACACACATTCAGGATGTTTTGATCTGTCATGTGTATGCTGCTGTGTTTAGTAAATCTGAATTAGTCTGTGGACTGTAGTAGGTAAATGCAGTCAGGTCAAGGTGGATGGTTAGGGTATTTTGGCATCTCCATGTCTACTTATATTATTTGGTGTCCTTTTTTGGAAAGACAATTAAATTTTCCTTGAAAAAAACTAGCAGTTTTGTGAGAATCACCTTTAATCACATTTTTCTGCTGAATATAGCAAATGATGACAAAATGGATGCATGAAACAAGATAAATAGTGTATGCTTAATTTCACAAGTGTGTGATTGATCACGATTACAGTTTTTAATCTATTAACAGCCCTAATTTAAATGTATTGCCATATAAGCTTCACAGGTAAACAAAGAAACAACGAACACAATACAATAAATACAAACATATTATATAATTCAACCTAGAAAAAAAAAAGTCTAAAAAATGTTGTATATACAACTCTATGGAATATTCTTGATACATTTTTTGGGAGGTCCATCTAACAAAGTAGGCTAAGTCCTTAAATGTGTCCTTATGCCATTAAACGACATAAAAGAGGTTGGAGGGATAAAGAAGTAAACGATTGATAACATCAACAGAAAAAATAAAGTCGTTTCAGAGACATTTATTTTTGTTAGAATAACGTCACTAATGAATCATTCACAATAAGACCAGGAATATGAATTAACTTAAACAGTCTAAGGCAACTTCTATTCCATTGGTCACCTTCTTCCAGTTGTTCATTACAAGTATTTCTCGACTGTAAAGCCATTAGAGAGCTTTAGCCCTGATTCCCTCCATTTTAATGGAAGCGCTTCGGATTTCAAGCATCCTTCCTCATCAGCTCTATAAATAGACCCTGAAACAGGAGCAAACGCATCAGGAACATATAGTTCCGATCGGCCGGCGCGTGACCCCGCAAACAGAGCCCAGATGTGGGCGGACGGCGTTTAGTCAGTGACCAGTGAAGTGGACACGCAGAGATCCTCCAACGCAGAGCGCTGAGTCTGTAGTGAGAGCAGGAATACTGTACAAGTCCAACAACAGACGGATTTAAAGACTTGCTACACGAAAAGCAATTAGATTGGAGTTTATTGATGGTTTATTTAATCCAACTGCAAAGAATTGAGTGCATCATTGGAATAAAACTCAAAGGTTTTCATTAGCATTGACTAGTGAAGGTTACAGCACTGCCATACACTGAGCTGGAAACCAGAAATGTCACAAAAGCAGAACTGACGCCTGAATCGAGTTAGTCAAAACATACGTCATGTTATATAAAGTTCACATGCATCTGCCATATTGAGGCCTGAGATGAACCTTATGAGAGCTGACAGCTTCATTAAATCATCAAACATAAAACATACATTTATTTCTCCTGGATGCTTTCATGAAACATTTTCACTACAGGTCCAAATCTGTATTAATTTTTGGTGTATCAGACTCAAAAACAGTTTGATAGAATGAATGGGTGGGTGGATGAATGGGTGGATTGTGGGATGAATGGATAGATGGATAGGTGGATGGATAGATGAATGGGTGGATGGATTGGTGGATAAATAGATGGTTGAGTGGATGGATAGATGGATGAGTGGATGGATAGATGGATGGATAGATGGGTGGATCGATGAATGGGTGGATGGATGGACGGACGGATAGATGGGTAGGTGGAAGGATAGATGAATGGGTGGGTAGATAGAAGGATGGGTGGATGGATAGATGAATAGTTGGGTGGATGGATAGATGAATGGTTGAGTGGATGGATAGATGGATGGATGGGTGGATGGATAGATGAATAGGTGGATGGATGGTTAGATAGATGGGTGGATGGATGAATGGGTTGATGAATGGATAGATGGATGAATGGATTAATGGATGGATGTGTGGATGGATGGTTGGATGGGTGGGTGGGTGTGTAAAGAAGGACCCGCTATTAATGTTTGGGGTAACGAGGATTAGCCAATCAGCGCCTTTGTTTTGGGGTCACGGAGAGGACACATGTTTGCGCTGACTGATAAGTTTCGTTTTGAGTCAGTAGTGAGAGTTGCCGGGAATCACATCGTAGAAATTTCTGAAGTAAATAGTTGTCATCTGTGTTGCTATCAGTGCAGGTGTGCGTTCAGAAACATGCGAGTACCCTGGTAAAATGTTTACATATGTGTATTTTGGTGTATTAGGTTTTCTATGAGTGTTGTTTATTCTGAGGTACTCAGTTGAAATGCAGTATGTTAGCATATGTTTCGCTAGCATCATGCTAATGCCTAATATTATTAGTGTTACACTACTATTGTGCTTATGTGTGTATTCACCTGATACGATATAGTTATTATTGGGTGTGTTTACAATGATTGTGGTGTAGAGAACTATGTTTTTGGGTTGCTGTTACTGAGACCCAGCCGTAAGAAGGCTTTAATTTAATAAGCAGCTAATGTGTGTTAGTATATTATTTGATATAAACAGCTAAAGCTACTTGAAGGGAAAATTATACTAATACTATTTATTAGCTTTACTAATAGCATCCTGACAGCACTGTCGTTTACTTGTATGCTGATATTTTCTTTATTGTTTATTATAGAACCACACACATTCTGTACAATTACAAGGACAGACAATCATCTGTTAGCTGTCAATAAATCCCTTGAAGAGAAGAAGAGCATTCAGTTGCATTCTTACCGATGCACCACAGTGGTCACTTATCCCGACTAGCTACAATTACAGTCCTAGCTATCAAGTCTTCATAACAGGGTGGCTAAATGGATGGATAGAGCACCAAAATTCTAGCAAAATTTTTACTCAAAGTGGTTTAATTTATTACCTGAGAAAACAAATTTCTGAACAACATTAAAGGAGAACTCCGGCGCAAAATGAACCTTTGGTCTAATAAAACATTGGTACCTAGTCAACCGTTCTCTGAGATTTCTTTTCATGATAATCGAATGTAAAGAGTTTTATCTCTAAAAACTGTTTAGCGTATAACGCTAGTAATGGGGGCATATAATAAGTAAAAAGAAATCGCTAGTTTATACCACTAACAAGGCTCAAAATAGCCCCACACGAACACAGTAACATAATGAGGGTCTCTACATGCAAACCGAAGCATTGAGAACTTTGTAAGTGTACAGACCGTTTAATAAGAAGATAAAGATAAAGACAGTCCACTTCGTGTATACAGACAGCAGCCATCTTTGGAAAACAGTCTCGACTAATCAAACCACGAACGCCATTCATACAGTTCAGAAGTTCAATGAACTTCAAACAGTTCAGCTTAGCACGTCGTTCGTGGTTTGATTAGTCGAGACTGTTTTCCAAAGATGGCTTCTGTCTGTATACACAAAGTGGACTGTCTTTATCTTTATCTTCTTATTAAACGGTCTGTACACTTACAAAGTTCTCAATGCTTCGTTTTGCATGTAGGGACCATCATTATGTTACTGTGTTCGTGTGGGGCTATTTTGAGCCTTGTTAGTGGTATTAACTAGCGATTCCTTTTTACTTAATAGATGCCCCCATTACTAGCGTTATACGCTAAACAGTTTTTAGAGATAAAACTCTTTACATTCGGTTATCATGAAAACAAATCTCAGAGAACGGTTGACTAGGTACCAATGTTTTATTAGACCAGAGGTTCATTTTGCGCCGGAGTTCTCCTTTAAGAGTTCAATTACCCACATTTTATTACAAAACTTTATTTTTTAGTCTAATTTTTTGTTGCATCACTAATTTATATATTAGTGACAATGATTTGAAACGTTGCATGATTGTATGAGAGGAACTGTTCCCAAAGGCTGAAGTAACTCAAGTGTGTCCTGATGTGATGTTGGCATGTTCCCTCTCAACTGTAATCTGCAAGGGATCGTCACACACATCAGCACACACGTGTTCTGTGTAAACGCTTTATTGCAGAGAGAATACATTTGCTCTAAATGGCCACTGACAGAATAAAATCCACCAGATCACGATCCAACTCAAGTGGGAAGAATCAGAGTTTGTACTTTTGAGTCACTTATTGCACAGGTCCATGAGCTTCAGTACATCCAGGCCAAAACAATAATGAATTTCAATAAAAGTCTTCTGAACTCATATAATAACTTCCAAGTTTTCAAGCTGTTTTCACTGAAAACCTTCCCCTCTAATTCAATTCTTAATCCCCAAATTGAGAGTTCACAAATTCAATTGATTGGATACTCGAGAGCATTAAAACAATCCAAAACATCTAACTTTTTCAATTTGAACATCAAATCAAATGAGATCTGAGAGCCGCTGAGGAAGGTCAAATTTTCTCTGAGAAATAAAAAAAGTGTTATTTTCAGACACTAATTTTTGGGTGAATTATTACTCTGACACACTCAATGAACAGTGAATATATTAATTACACAACACTCATGTTTGAAATCATATCTGTGTCCTATCCATGAATTTATTATAAAAGAGCTTTTATAGGAACTGAGATGTAAATTGAAATTCACACAAACTGAAATCAAACATTTTGACATATTATTAACTGATAATCATCAAAAATAACTAAAAACAAGCATTATTCATTGACATAGCGTGTTATTTGGAGCTGATTTAAGGGGAGCCAACACATGACAGTTATTGGTCGATGCCGATAATCTCCAAACGGTCAAATATCGGCTGATATATCGGCTGAGGTGAGGAAAAAAAAAATATTGGACAAACCTGCAGCATCCAAACTCATTCACAACATCACACCACAATCACTGAATGACTCAGAAATAATGTAATAACTTATTATATTAGTATACCAATTTAAATAAGTATAAATTTAGTTCACATTAAGCCTTTTAATGTTAGGATGAGGTTGAATGATCATATTCAATGGTCTATGTCATCTATATAGCTACTTTCAATGAATACAGGCCTCTGTTAGGCGTTAACATATCTCTTCATGATATGAAGAATAAAAATGCATGAACCATAATGAATATACAGGGAATAAAAACACTTTGACACTGGACCGAGGCCTGCATGCATCTGCAGAACAGCAACACACTACATTAATAGTAAAGAAAACGCTAATTAAGTTCGGGATTAAATGCATGAACAATATGGTGTATTTACTATGTTATATGTCACTAAGCATGCTTACTTCAGCTCGTGCTTAAATGCATGCGGATGCATCACGCGCATGGGGTGACATTCAGCTCACGCGAGCACGCACGGATCTCATGCATGCGGGGAAATATCAAAAGCTGATGTAAACGATATATAACACTACGCGACGAGCAACGCGCACTTACCGACGGATCTGTAGCCCAGGACGGCGATCTTGCGCGATTTCGGCTGCGGCATCTTTATTTATTCCCTACCACATCAATATCCACATGTAAGAGGGCTTGTGCTGTCTGGAAGAAAAACAATCACATGGATTTGATCCGGTATTGCGTTACAACGTCGTGAAGCTTGAATGGGATAAAGTAATTACTCCGTTCCGGCGAATGAAGCGATATTTTTGATAAATTACGAGGAAAGTCTCAGACTCTGCGTCACTGCCCACCGCAAGCCTGCGTTAATTATGCAAGAATGAGCGCGCTGGATTGGTTGAGCCCGCCCTGGGAGGCGGGACGTGTCGCTGTTAATAGCACAACCATTGGGTCACCGGGTCTCAACTGTGAATGTGAATGATTGGATGACTACAGTTGTCAATGACGAGACGCCAGATTAAATGGACATGCGTTTTACCATTTTCTGACTTGCAGAAGTGCAGAATTACTTTCAAATTATATTATAAGAACTTTACGTGCCACTTGTGATTGGTCGTTTTAACTATACATTAAATGTCCATTATTATATAGCTCAATCTATAGGGAAAATGATCAAACTTTACAAAAATATGCAAATCAGCACAACATCACAATTAACCGATTATATGGCCTAATTATTTCTCACTTTGAGTTGATGTTAATTCTATCTGCACTTCTATCAGAAAAAGAAGCCTATGATCAAAATCTAAAACAAAACATGTTTTCTTTGGAGTATCATTTTAACTGGTAATTAATTTACTTTGCATCCTTCAATCCCTTTATACAAATGCAGTTTTGTAATGACATCATCCTGAAGTGGTATATTTTTTTAGCAGGAAAACAACAGCACAAACATCAGTAAGGATCAGTATTATTAATGGTTTAATTTAGTTAAAAATTAAACTAAAGTTTAGTTTTAGTTTAGTTTTAGTAAGAACTTAGAAGTTCTTCAGGTTGACGTCCTCATATAAGATAACTACTTCACTGAGACTCACTCACTATAACTCTTGGTAACACTTTAGAATACAGTTCCTTCGTTAATGAATAACTACACAAGAACCAATGAGTAACACAATATTAACAATGTAGGAACTACTATTAACTAACAAGAAATTCTGATTAACGAACTAGTAGGTAACAGCGCACATGAAAGTGGTACTTCACTGTTAACTTATCAATAACTACTATTTTTTTTAATGCTTCCCAGAGAACTACTGAAAAAGTTTCATAATTCATGCAAAACTAATCAATAACCAATGCAGGACAAATTACTAGCACTACATTAACATTTTAACTGCTACTGTAAATGATTATCATGGTAATTAACTAGTAATGACTCAAGTGTTACTACATACTTCTGGGAATTACTATCTAAAACTTCACCAAAAAACCTCAAAAGCTTCAAATGATTCATCATGACTAAAAAAATTGCTGATTTTAACAAGACGCATGGAACAAGTATGTAGTAACACTTGAGTCAAGTTACCATGATCTTCACTTTAGAATACGGATCCAAATAATTACGGTAATTCCCATGGAAGTATGTAACACTTGAGTCATTACTAGTTAGTTACCATGATTCTTAGTTACTAATGAAAAGCCAATAAAGTATCTTCTAATCACTCACAAGATATATGCACACACACACACACACACACACACACACACACACACACACACACACACACACACACACACACACACACACACACACACACACACACACACACACACACACACACACATATATATGAGCTAGGAGACATATACATAAAACATATTGTTTTGTGAGGTAGGTTAAATAGTAAAATCACTGTATATTGTATTTGGGTGGCTGATAACTCAATATGTTCCAGTCGTCACCGTGACTCTAGTGATTCAATGCCAGTCCAGAGGAATGCCGGAGAATTGGCCACAGGAGAAGTAAGGTCCAGACTACTGCATTTAAAAATCCATTTCTTTAAAATTATTCAGTTGATAAATAGACAGCACCAATTATTAACAGCTTTCCCAAATCATAAGTCTGCTATGCTATTACATATTTGATAATGTAAACAACCTTGTGTATTCGTTTACAGTAGCAGTTAAAATGTTAATGTAGTGCTAGTCATTTGTCCTGCATTAGTTATTGATTAGTTTTGCATGAATTATGAAACTTTTTCAGTAGTTCTCTAGCATTAAAACATAGTAGTTATTGATTAGTTAATAGTGAAGTACCACTTTCATCTGTGCGCTATTACTTACTAGTTCGTTAATCAGAGTTTCTTTTTAGTTAATAGTTACAGATTGTTAATATTGTGTTACTCATTGGTTCTTGTGTAGTTATTCATTAACGAAGGAACTGTATTCTAAAGTGTTACCTAACTCTTCATGAACATCCAGTTTATTTTCTTGTCATTAAATACGTGCATTACATGTGCATTATAATAATGAATGAAGCTGAAATGTCTGACCTCGACCAGAGCAGATTTGTTCTGATACTATAGGCCTAATACAAAGAAAGACTTTTTAAAATCACACAAACTCATAGTTTCTCCAAGTTACAGAGTTGAGCAGATTCAGGAATGAGCCAGTTCAATTCTCAAAAGTTTTTCATCAAATTAATTTACATGTTATTTGAAAGATTTTGAACCAATGAATATAATTTACAATGCCGTTTGACTTTATGTGAACTGTCAGTCTCTGCTGCCCTCTTCTGGTCTGTAAAATATCCACACAAACTTTAATTTCTTTATATTCCAAAACTGAGGAACCTAAGGACTAATAATCAACCACAATTTATTTTCTGTTTGTCTACCTTTCCCCCTAACATTTCCATCATTTGCTTCCATGATGCTTGCTTCCAGTAATAGGCTACAATAAAAAAATAATATGTTTCAACTTCATAATCACAACAACAACAACAACAAAATACTTGTCGATAGGTGTAAATGAAGTGCTCAAGTGAACCATTTGGGAAAATTATTCAATGGCATTCTTTCACATAGTGTCTGTCCAGTTTTTGCTCTGTTTTGTTATCGACAGTGAAAGTGAATATGTGTATAAGAGAATATATTGTTTAGTTTAATTTTATATTGAGAAATATTATGTGAAATAAGTTCACAGTAATACTTATATTACTAATACAGTATAAATAGTTTTTGCACTTATAAATGGTTTGAGGCAATTTACCGTGAAATTACTATTTTTTATCATCTATGTTTTTAATTCAACAGTATTTTACTGTTTTTAACAGGCATTCACTGGAAACTCAATGGCAGAAAAGTAATGTTTTTTGTTCGCTTGTTTATTATTTTACAGTGTACAGCCCAATATATTCCCTAACAAATATCTAAATTTGAGTGCATTGAGTTGAAGCACGCACAGTTGCTGCCTAAAAAAATATAGCATAACAAATAAGGTGAGAGAAGTACATTTTAAAATACTTCAACTGTAGCCAATTGATGCAGGATTACCCCCTTTTTAACTGTATATATAATGAATAAAACGTTGTGTTCATCTGTGAAAATGATCATGATTTACAAAATGTGTAAGTAGCCTATCATAAAATTTTGTTTATCACAGAGCTTGTTTTTCCCCCCGATTTTTTTATTGGTTTTATTTACCCATAGGTTTTTGTTGAGTAAACCAGTGTGACACGAACTGCCCAGGAAAGTCATGCAGACTATATTATACAAAATATACCATATATTGTTTCAGCTGCATAGTAGAGATTTATGTTCAGTTTGTTTGGGTCCCTGCCCATGTAGGTGTTGATGAAATGAAGAGGTGAATATTCTAGCTAAACAGGCCTTGAAATTGGATGTGGTTAACATCAATGTCCCGCTGTGCAAAGCAGAAGGGAAATCTATTACTGCAAGAGCAATGGGATAGTAATGACACTGGTAGACATCTTTACTGTGGGAGGGGGTAGGTCTAGGAATGGAAGCCGGAGAGAAGAGGCAGTGCTGACACGTTTGAGGATTGGCCATTTAGGTCTCAATAGATCTTTGTTCCGGATAGAGAAACATAAGACAGGAGCATGTGATTATTGCGGTCAGCCAGAAACAGCTGAGCATGTCCTAATAGAATGCAATAATTACATGAAAGAGCGTAGTTGTTTAACATCAGTCCTATATAAAGAAGGGAAAGCGCTTACTTTAGTGAATCTCTTAGGACAGTGGTTCTCAACTCCAGTCCTCGGGACCCACTGCTCTGCACATTTTGTATGTCTCCTTATTTAACACACCTGATTCAGATCATCAGCTCGTTAGGAGAGACTCGTTGGATCTGAACTGAGTGTGTCAGATAAGAGAGACATACAAAATGTGCAGAGCAGCGGGTCCCGAGGACTGGAGTTGAGAACCACTGTCTGGAGATGTATAAAAGTGTTAAAAATCAAGTTATGAGGTTTCTTAAAAATACGTGGTTTTTTTTATACATTTATATATTTATTTACAAATATATTTATACCATAGGTGTATAGGTGCGCATAGGTGAATAATTCCCTCTGGCTATTCTCGACGACCACACTCCTGTCCGGTAGGTGGCGGTAAATGCGGTTTGCCAACCGCCAATTAAACTCTAAAAGAAGAAGAAGAAGAAGAAGAAGAAGAAGAAGAAGAAGAAGAGAACTGCCGATTGGCCTACAAACTGACGTCCTTATCAGAAACTGCACCCAGGAAGACATTTACCAGGAATAGACCTTTTTGTTGTCGTGACTATCTATTTTATCTATTAAGAGAAGAAAATGGAATCAGCGATCAACGAAGAGCAAAGATACTTTTAAAAATAGTTTGTTTCACAACAGACAGCAGATCTTTGTGATTCTCGTGGTTGTTCGTTTTTGAAACAATCGTTCAGGAAGGGAAAGTAAAGTCTAGAGTTCAGACGGGGAAAATGGCTTCTTCACTACATGTATTTCCAGAAAAACTTTATTGTCCTGTGTGCCTTGAAATCTTCAAGTCTCCTGTTCTTCTGTCGTGTGATCACAGTTTCTGTAAAGAGTGTCTTCATCAGTCTTGGAGAAGCGAAAAAACTCGGGAGTGTCCAGTCTGCAGGAGAAGATCCTCAAGAGAGTTAATTCCTCCTAATATGGCGTTAAATAACTTGTGTGAATCGTTCCTGAAGGAGAGAGATAAGAGTCGATCATCAGGATCTGAGGAGATCTGCAGTTTACACAGTGAGAAACTCAAACTCTTCTGTCTGGAGGACAATCAGCCGGTGTGTGTAGTGTGCAGAGATTCACAGAAACACGCCAATCACACTTTCAGACCCATCAGTGAAATTGGTCCATCATATAAGGTAAGAAAGATTTATTTCTGAGGATTAAAGCTTGTACTACATACGTGAGCATTTTACAGAAATCTCTGGTGTCTTATAGTTTTTCACTTTAAATTTTAGGAGGAACTGAAGTCCTTAAAAGAGAAACCTAAAAACAAAGAAAACATTAAAGGAGAGAAAACAGTTCAACCCACCAAGGTGAGGATTGATTCTTTTGAAATATTCACAAATGTAATTAGAACAGCTTAATCAGACAAATGTCTGAGATTACATGTTCCATTATTGGAGAACACGCAGTCGACTCAGACTCCTTGATTCCATTTACTTTACATCAAAACATGGTCAGGAATAATACAAGATTGCAGTCTTTATTACACACTTAATTATTTTCCCCCAATGCAAAGATTTAAAATCCACTGCGCTTTCAGCATGACTTTCCTAATTAGCCCAGTTTACCAATAACATCACCATGACTTATTCTACTAGGCTGTTGAATGCTTGAATCTGATGACAAAGATTCTAAGGTGTGCAATTATTTTCAGGGAAACACGGCTAAAGTAGTTCCAGGCAGGTTTAGACCGCATTACTGTTCCATATCCCTTCACTAAATTATTCCAGTTATTTCAAAGGTCCTTACAGACTGCAACAGAAAAAGAACCAAAACCCACAACGACACTGACCAAACAAATAAATATAGTAAACAATAGGATAAAAATGTAAAAATGTGACATTTAAAAAAAAATTGCCACAAAAATGGCATTTTATGTATGAAAAGCACATACTCTCTCTCTCTCCTGCTCAAACACACACACATGTACGAAAAAATGTGTTGTCAGCTGCTCTGACGATTTTATCAGTGAAATAGTTTAACAACTTAAAAGCTACATGAAATTTCTCACTAGCGAGGTAATAACGGCGCTTAAGATAAAGCGCCGTTATTACGATAAACGTAAACGTACTTTTTATTGACACTGCTGCCGAACACAGTTGAGACTCGGGTAATTCACACACGAGTAATCTCTCTCTCTCTCTTAATAACTGCATTGGTTTGCTATCAATGGCTCAAGCATCTGTTACTACTCTAAAATGGCATTTTGAAAGTAGAATCGGAGGCTTGGGATTTGATGCAGTATAAATTAGTTCTTCACACAAGAGTGTTTTAAGGACAAAAACTAACAACCATCTTGAAATACATCACTTGAACAATGTTTTGAGGTGCGGTAACCACAGTATTGTATAAGCTGGATAATTGACTCTGGGGCGCTGAATTATTTGAAAATAATGCATAACTGAGGTGTAACTCTGCTTTGCATCATGTCCGCATTACCACCACAGTGTGGATTATTTTCTATTAATTTAACGGCCTGTTGTCAATTATTCTTTACTTGATGAATAGCTGTCAAAGTTGTTACCTAGCTGTTGCCGATAAGGCCTACCTAATTTTAAAGAGGCAAAAGTAATTAGAAATAGCCATGGTCTTTAATGAATTCATCTTATTATAATGGCCGGGTGATGGCACTAAACGCACATGATCATTGTCTTAAAAGGTGCATGGACAGGACAGTTAAAGGTATTAAAAATAAATACAATACATACAATAATGTACACTTATTGAGGTGTTTATTCTTGATGTGAGTTTTTAATGATTTATGGTTAGTTTAATCATTATCATTATGAACACAAATAAAGCACGGAAAACCAAATTTATATTTATTGCAATAATAAAGTAACAGTTAATGCTGAAAATGTAGATGATCAAGCTGATTGATCGGGCCCAACTTTGAAAGCAGGACTTGAGCAGAATGTGTAACAGTGGTCAGTAGTCTAACCGGTGTTGTGCTCTCCAGGTTCAGGAAGCCGATGTTACGGTTTAACTGGTTACCGTATTAAGTGTTCTTACGCCAGATGTGAACGATCAGCTGCAGATTCGTCAATTCCGAAAGCCTGTGCAATACATCCATTACAATTAAATATTTGCACTACATGATGCTGGTATTATTGTAATGATTAAAAAAACAAGGCAAGCAAGACTCCAAGCAAACGTTTGGTCATACTGCTCAGAAACAGCTTTATGAATACATCTTAACCTCTAAAAGCAAAAGGGGTTTTGCTTTCTCATCCAAACACACAGCGACAGTATTTTCACTTTCGTCTTTTCACTTTTCGTCTTCTTTCATTGTGAATGCCTTTGGGCGGCATTATGATAATATTTGGCTGGAAAAAGCGTTCTCTGTTAGACAGAATAAATCGCATTGTAACTTTACAGATCGTATGAATGGACAAACAGATAATTTACACATTAAAGGAAAAGAAATGACCCCTTCATATGACCCCTTTAAATTTATAGTTTTTTTTTTTGCGTAAACAGAATAAAAAAATGAAATCTAAAATGCTTACATTTTCTTGGTCGAGTTATGTGAAAGAACCTTTATTGTTTGTTGGTGCACATTTCATAATTTAAAAATATAACATTGTACATCATTTACACATGACCATAATTATTGTTTTTATGTTTCACATTACAGGACATAAATTATCTCAAGAAGAAAAGCCTCTTAATTGAAGATGGAAATCCTGCTCGATATCATCTGCAAAAAAAGACAGACAATATTGATGAATCTGAACTATATAGAAAAATGACCTTTGGAGAGAGAGACTTAAAGAAACCCCATAAAACCATTCTGCTGGTGGGAGAAACAGGAACAGGAAAAACAAAACTGATCAATGTGATGATCAACTACATGTTAGATGTTCAGAGAGAAGACAAGGTTTGGTTTGAGATCACAGATGATCAGAGTGACCGAACATCAGCTCACAGTCAGACCTCCAGCATCACTGTTTATGGGTTTTATCTACAAGAGAGTAAAACTGATCTAACAATCATCGACACACCAGGATATGGAAACACTCGTGGAGCTGAGAAAGATAAAGAGATTGCTGAGAGTTTGCTTCGTTTATTTACAGCTGAAGAAAGTGTTCATGAAATGGATGCAGTGTGTCTGGTGATTATGGCACAACAAAATCGTCTCTCTGACAGACAGATATACATATTTGATTCTGTTCAGTCTTTATTTGGGAGAGATATTGCTGAAAATATCGTCTTGCTCTTCACACACTCAGATGGAGCTCGACCTAAAAATGTCCTGACGGCTGTTAAAGAGGCTAAAATCAAGTGTGCAGTGAATGACAAGAATCAGCCGGTGTTTTTCCTGTTTAATAACTGTCAGTCAGACGCTGCTGATGAAGAAGATGATGATGATGAAGATCATGAACAGAGGCGGGATCAATCATGGAATCGTAGTTTTAGAGGAACAGAAGGATTGTTCAAGTTTCTTGAGAGTGTAAAACCAAAATCCCTGAAGATGACTCGAGATGTGTTGCAACAACAGAAACACCTGGTGGCAAATATCTCTAATCTAAAAGCACGAGTTCAAATGACAGAACTAAAACAAAATGAGCTGAAACAAACTCAAGAAGCTCTGGAGAAGAACAAGAAAAATGTAGAGGAAAATAATGACTTCGAGTATGAAGTTGACGTGCCCTATAAAGAGAAGGTTGATATTGATCTCTCTAAAGCCAAAGAGGCGATGTGCTGCAGCGTCTGTGAGGAGAACTGTCATTATCCAGGATGCTGGTGGGCCAGTGATCTCTCATGGTGCGAAGTGATGAAAGATAATCACTGTACAGTGTGCACAAATAAATGCCACTACACCAAACATGTCAAAGAAGAGAAAATATATGTAACAAAGACAAGAAAGGAGAAAAAGACATATGAAAAATTAAAGAAGAATTATGATGGGAAGATTGGGGACGGTGAGTCTCTGGCCAAGAAGCTGAAAAAAGAACTGCAGGAATTAAAGAAAGAGAAAATAAAGCTGGTGATTGAAGCTTTTCACTGTGTGAATACTCTGGAGATGATCGCACTCAATGCTGATTCTGTGTTAACACTTCAGCCCATTGATTCTCTGATTGAGAAACTGAAGGAAATAAATGAGCCTGAAAAGGCAGAAATACTGGAAAAGATCAAGAAGAGAGCAGGAGAAGAAAAACAAGAAGCTCTGGGATACAGTGCTAGATTTTAATATATTTTAATAATCACAAATAATACCTCATCTCAAATGATGCTGACACTGAAAATCTGAAATCCTAAAAATGTTTCTGCTGTATTCAAAAGCATGTCCTTCATGTGATGTTAAGATATATTATCATTGATCATAATTGGAATGTTTCATGAATCTAACATTTTTCTATCATCACACTAGCCTGTATTTTCCATTTGTACATTGTTGCATAAACTGCAATAAACTGCATCTGCAAAGTTAACTAATGAAGTGATTACTGTGAATTCTGTATATTCATTTATACAGTAAGATACTATTGAAAATACAGAAATATACTGTAAAAGCAACAAATAGCCAGAACATTGTAATTCATCATACAATGATATGCATGTAATAATCATTGTCACTAAGAGGCTGTTAGACTGTTTTAACTGTATTATAAAGCACTGTCATCTAGAGGCCATATGAGAAACTTGAATATCATAACAGGTGAAAAACATGATATACATTTCTAAACTCTGCTTTACTTTAAATCTGGACTGTACTGTTTATTCACATAATGACATTTTTTGGCCCCTGTTTTTTTTTTTTTTTTGCTTCATGCTTCATGTGTTTATTGAGAATATACAGAAATATAATTTTCTTTACGTGAACTGTCCTTTTAAGAGTAAAGTATGTTAGTCAAGTAGTACACTCAGAAAATCCAAAATATGATCCTTAAACAGTGTCCATATCCATCACAATTGCTTGTATTTGGAAAAATGCATCTGCTAAATTAACAAATGCAAAATACTATTTGATTACTGCAATTATTTTCTTGCTTTATTTTGTTTTCAAGGAATAAATTCAAATTGAGAGTAACATATACATGAGACTGATAATACTATAATAAATAACAAATAGCCAGAACATGAATATTTATTGGAAAAAAATGTACAGTCACTAAGGGGCTGTTTAGGGACATTATTTTTAGTGCTTATTATTGTACTATTAGAGGCCACACTTAGAGGCCGCATGAGAAAATAACTCTGATAGCATCACTGTTTCAAAATGACAAATGTATGAATAAAAAAGAAAACACTCATGTGAACAGAAACAGACCTGTGTGTTATAATGATGACAGAAGAGAGATGAATGACCTTCATTCTGCTTAATTCTCAATAAAACACAAACAGAATATTTTGGAAGACATTGAAAATGTTTATCTTAACTGCTTCTATGACACGTTGAGCTCATTTGTCGAGTTGCACAGGACTCCTACCTGAGAATCTCTGCACCACAAGTGCAACGCTGTACCAACTGAGCGAAGCAATTTTGCTGCATCAGAAAACCATATAGAGTCGTTTATGTACACGATGGAAATATTAAAATGCATTTGCTTGCAGGCTTTACACTGAAAGTGCTTTGAAGTCACAAAATAATATTGTGTGCAAGGAACAGGGTGAAAGTTTTTTAAGTTTTGCAAAAATGTAGATATAATAAAAATGTTCCAGTGAGCCTTGGTTATAATAGACGAGTGAAAATCACAGATCCGGTATTCGGAAACATTCAAGATGTTCTGCCTAATGGAGGTAGAAACCTGAATCATTTGAAACCTAGAAGTAGTTTTGCCACCACAGTCACTGCAACTGGTGCAAAGGAGTGTGATGGGAAGGCTGTGAATAAGACCTGTCTCTTCTGTGAAGGAGCACATGCATTGGACTTCTGTTAAAGGCTTGTTGAAAGATCTCATGCAGAAAAGATGCATTTTCTGAAGAAAAAGGGGATTTGTTTCGGTTGCTTGTGTACAGGAAATTTCAGCCGTGATTGTAAAGAGAGAAGGATACCTGTATGTAAGATAGATATGTCTACTCAAACACCCAAGTCTTCTTCATATTTTTCCATCAGAGAAAAAGGGCATTCAGTGTATAAGGATGAGTTCAAGTTAACAGTGGGAAGTGCTTTGGTCTCACTGCAGTACAGTGCCCTTACTGGGGCTGGTAAAGAAAGTTGTGCATTGTCTATCGTTCCTGTATGTGTGAAATCAAAGAAAGGAAGTAAAGCTGTGACCACCGATGCTTTTCTGGATTCTGGGAGCTCTACATCTTTCTGGACAGAGAGTTTGATGTCCAAGTCTCAATCTCTCCGCAAAGAAAATGAACATCCTAATCAGTCCCTCCAGGATTTCACAATTTTTTTGTGTGATTTTTCCGATCAAAATGACTGATTTTGTGGTGGTAATCTCCCGAAATTTGTGAAAAAATTTGCGATTTTTATATTTTATTATTAGGACATCACATTTACCATAATAGTATTATGTCAGATGCACAATAGTCATACATGACACAAATCATTAACAAAATGCATAAAGCTTGTTTATTTGGTCTAATCAAATTCTCATCAAATTAACTTTTAAAACAACCCATGGGCAATTTTTCTGCCTGATTTATGTAAATATTAACAGCAGGTGTAGTAATTTATACTGTAGAACTGTGTAAATCAAATTCATACATTTGCAAAAAATAGGTCGGTCAGTCAGTCACACACACACACACACACACACACACACACACACACACACACTGCAGTCAGAGACAGACTGTCACTCGAAATTAGTTCTCTTTCATGGTATACTGCGCTTTTAATAATTCTTTTTAGTACCATCGAGCATATCATACATTTTGTGATGTCATTCAATCATGACGCGTGAGCAATGAGCATAAATTTAGAGAGAAAACATATTAGGCAGGCAGGACACAAGTACGACGAGTGACGTCATGAATATGCTAATTGACGTATGATGTAATCTAGCGACTTTTAGGGAAGGCTTAGATGATAGTCGATAGTAGACTTTCTTTTGTGGTCTAAAATTTTATTACATGGGCTGCAAAACAATTTACCCCCATTCTTGTGCAATATATCAGGATATTGCGTAGCCTGGTCCTTGGTGCTTATGTGAGAGGGCAGGTGAGACACATTTTCTTTCGCCATGTTTCTTACAGACCGCTCACAGACATCACGCGTGCGCAACATCTGTATCCACGTAAAAATGCATTGAAACTTTAATTCAACTAGAGATATTTAAATTGGGTGATTATAGTTTAATGTTTTGTGAGGTCTTTTTCATTTTTGTGATTATTTTGCGGTTAAATTAGGAATTATGCAGGATCGCAAAAAAATGCGACATTTTGTTGATTTTACGTTGTATTCAGCGATCGCGGATTCGCAATAAACTGGATGGACTGCCTAATGAGAACCATGAGTCAGAACAAATTTGTTTGCTGTTATATTCTGAAGGATCTGGAAGTGTCAGGATTGAATCAAGAGCATTACTGTGCTTTACCAAAGGTTTACACGCAGAAGACCATGCCTTTAAGTAAACCCATCATCGCCACACAAAATGATCTTGCTTGTTGGCCTCATTTAAGTCATCTATGCTTGCCTTCAATTGATGCTGATGTGGAGTTGTTGATTGGTGCTAATGTGCTAGAGACTTTGGAGCCATAGCAGATTATTCGCTGTCAAGACAGTGGCACGTACACCATTAAGACCATGTTTGGATGGGCAGTTAATGGACCAATCAAGCGACAGGAAGTATGTTGAGGAACATCCTCACATGACTTGTCAATAGGATTACAGTTATGAAACTGAATGAGTTGTGGGAGCAACAGTTCAAGGGTGACTTTCCTGAATGTGTTCAAGAGGAACAGCAAGGATTGTTAAAGTAAGATCATCAATTCATGGATTTTGTTTCACAGTCAGCAAGACTGACCGCTGGACATTATTACGTTGGTCTTCCACTTAAAAATGAAAAGGTAGTCATGCCAAGGAATAGAGCAATCGTGGAACAACGTGCTCTGAATCTTAAAAGAAGGCTTAAAAGAAACGCTTCTTTTCATGCTGACTATCTTTATGGAGAGAGTCATCACTAAAGGCCATGCTGAAAAGTTTCCTACAGCTGAACTGGAACGACTTGATGGACGCTTATTGTACATACCTCACCATGGTGTGTATCATCCTAAAAAACAAAAGATCAGAGGGGTGTTTGATTGCGGAGCATCATATCAAGGAACATCATTGAATGAACATCTTTTGCAAGGTTTAACAAGTCCTCTGGTGAGTGTTCTTGTGCGATTCAGAATGGAGTATGTTGCCATGATGGCTGACAGAGAATTGATGTTTCATCAGGTTAAGGTACATCCTTATGATTGTGATCTCTTGAGGTTTCTTTAGTGGCCTGGAGGAAACATTGATGCCAATCTGGAAGAATACAGAATGGTTGTGCATTTGTTTGGACTGGAGCGACGTCATCTCCAAGTTGCTCTAGCTATGCATTGAGAAAGTGTGCAGAGGAACATAAGGATCTGTATGATGCCAAGACTGTCGACATTGTCTTTAATAACTTCTATGTACGACTGTCTTGTATCTGTGCTTACAGATTTAAAAACTGTTCTATTGTACCAGAAGCTCACAGAAATGTGCGCTAAAGGTGGATTCCGATTTACCAAATGGATAAGTAACCGCACTGTGTTAAATTCCATCCCTGAGGAAGAAAGAGACAAAGTTAAGAACTTGGATTTGGAACATGACACGCTACCTTTGGAAAGAGCATTAGGTGTGCAGTGGTGTGCTGAGTCTGATGTCTTCAAGTTCAAGGTGACCATTAAGGATAGACCTCTTACTCGAAGAGGAATTATTTCTATCATTAGTTCCATCTATGACCCTCTTGGCTTTCTGTCTCCTGTGATTCTACGTGCCAAAATGATACTTCAAGATCTGTGTTGAGAAACAATTGGATGGGACAGGCAAGCAAGGCAAGGCAAGTTTATTTATATAGCACATTTCATACACTATGGCAATTTAAAGTGCTTTACATAGAAAGGAATAAAAATAATCACAAAATAAAGGCAAGGAAAATTAAAACGGTTATTCAAATCACACTATGGCAATTCAAAGTTCTTTGCATAGAAAATAAACACAAAATAAAAGCAAGGGAAACACATAACACAGTTATAAAATAATTAAAATTGATAAATGATACAGTTATAAAATCAATTAGAGTAAAATTAATTAAAGTAGTAAAAAGATGATAAATCGAATAAACTTCTCATCTGGCAAAACACTGGTGTATCTTATTTTGCATATGGTTTTACTCTGACACTGTGTCTGTGGTGTTTATTTGGCGCGCCTAAGAATTCCATTGGAGGTCTCCGTTGGACCCGATTTTTCCCTAAAATTGGACAGGAGGAGCTGTAGGGCTGACCTCGGGTTTACTGCCACATCAGTCCACACCAAAAAAAAAAACAATTTGTTCGGAAGCTCTAAGAATGGCTTCAGTCCGCACCCCACAGAACCTTTTTTTTATTTTTTATTTTTTATTATATTTATTGAGTTTTTACATTTTATAAAAAAACAAAAACAAAAAAACACAAACATAAACAGTGAGGTTCAATGTAAATCTCTGTAAACAGCTTATGTATAAATTACATTGTAGACATGTATAGGTGCAAAAATTGTCCCATTGTTCTTTCATGGTTTCATTCGTACAGTGTAGTCTTCCCAGCATCTTTTCGCACGCAGCATTTTCAGTCATTTTTTCTTTCCACATTCTAAGTGTTGGGGCATGAGAGTCCTTCCAAAATTTCAAAATGAGTTGGGAACATGTTACCAAAGCAGTATTTAACACCCTAAAAGTATGTTTATTTAACATTGGCACTTCTCTTTTGTCTCCAAGTAAACACAGTCTAGGTGATTTGGGCAGACTACAGGGTAACCAACCCTGCATGTAGCTTAAAACACTGCTCCAAAAAGCAGAAATCACCGGGCATTCCCAAAGGGCATGCATCAAAGTACCTTTAGCTATTTGGCATTTCCAACAAAGATCGTGTGATGATGTACCAGGTCAATGACATCATCACTAGTGTGCCAGCCTGGTGCTATTCTGAATTTACTTTGTGTGCGGAGTGCAGGGATAGTTTAGTATGTATGGTATGTTGACTATGGATATGTGGATGGACAATTCCAGCATTAAGTGTTCAATGTGTAAATGTTTTAAATAATAACAGAGTCATTGTTTGTTTTAAACTATTTCTTTATTGTATACATTTGCATATTATAGCACATGTTAGATCTTACTTGTCTGAGCCAGTGTTTTGAGGTGGGTTCTGGTAGTGCGCATAGCCAGAATGTACCATGTTTCAAGATGGAGAGAGACATGAGTGCTGTGAGGTGTTAAATGTTTGAGTTTGTCATTGTATGTTATGCATGTTTGTATTATGATTATTGCATGTAGAAATGAGTTCATGAACATTAGTGGTATTTATGTGCCAATGATTTGCTGTGGAATTCAGTGAGTGTTACGGGGAAAGGTTCCACCCCGTGACAATGGTTCGTCCCACTAGTGTGGCGGTAAACTTGTGTATTTAAACCAGAGCCATAGAGAGAGAGAGTTGCGACACTCCCATAGACCGCCATAGGAACTTTGGAATACGGAAGTAACGCGTGTCGTGGAACGGCCAATAGTTCCAAACACTGATAGTTCCAGCATTGAACCCCATTCATTTTCAGTGCTTCCGAAGTACGCTCGCTGGTAAATTAATGAAATTACTGTATTTTTTTTTACTTTTACACACATTAGCCGACCTCTCGTGAATCTAGTCTGTAGTTATATTTTATGTAGCCAGTTTTAGTAAATGTTTATTGGAAGATAATAGGTTAATTGCAGCGATAGCTTACGTGACCAACACTTCACTAACGTTAGCTAACTTACGATAACCTGATGTATATAATATATAATAATTTTAATAATATTTTATATGTATGTATATATATATATAGCCTATATATAACATTATATATACATATACACACAAACAATTCATTTATTTAAATGGGTTAGGGTTATGCATATATGTGCTTATATGTATTTAGGAACATAGTTAATTCACTCATTAACTATCTCTCCGGTTTAATTTTATGAAGAATATTTTTCGGTTGAATATTTACCGAACATTGCTGTATATAGTCCTTGCTTTCTACGTTATGGGAGCAGTCTATTTCCCTCCTAAATCATTCATTTGTACATGCACAGCGTAATTATTTATATTTTATGTTGGTTGGAGTTCTGAACGGACTGCAGACCTCTTTGCGTGATCACGAAGCGGAATTTATAAGCAAGATCAGGGGAATCAATAGCCTAATACAGCCCAGTTGTGCTAAAATAAATATCATGAGACGTCCATCATCAGATGAATGACATGGAAAAGTTAAGTTATAGCCGCTAAAGCCAGTGCTACTACCCATGCGAACATGAACACTAGCGTTTCCCTCCAAAAATATAGCCTAAAACTTATCTAAGTTGTCACCCTGGCTCTCCAAATGCAAAACTGACATTAACAAAATGCGATAACAGCTGAAAAAGTACTTGGGTGTGTGTTTTATTTTATATTTACCGTTTAATAATGCAATCGCTGCTGTCTGTCCATAGAAGAACATGACAGCCCGCGTATGTTTTGGAACTATTGGGGCTTACATGAACCACGTGACAGCCGTCGCGGCGACATCAAAGCGTGTCGCAACTCTTTCTCTCTGGCTCTGAGTCAAACCATTGTTAGATCTGGTTTGAGAGAGGTTGCATCCTGTGTATACTGTGCAAACTGATTGAACATGTTTGAGGTGAGACATGCTGATAATTTGGTGGATGTGCCATTAGGCATTGTTTAGTGCCAGATTTTGCTGCTCACAGCATTTTTTCTTTTTGTTTTAGCACCAGTATTTTGCATTAAGGTTTTTTTTTTTTGTACTTCATGTGGACTGCATCTTGTGAGCTGCTGCTTCTAAAATAAACTAGTGATGGGCAGATCGAGGCTTTGTGAAGCAATGAAACAGTTGAACCAAATGGGCCATATTGTTTCGAGGCTTCGAAACAATCCGACACCCGTCTCCACTGTGACACCTAGTGGTCACTTGCAGGTGTTGATCTGAAACAACCTTGACAATGAGCCATTAAAAAATGTGTTTTTTTTTATTATTGTATTTTTCTAATATGTGAAGCTTGTAACCTATAGGCTCCTCATTGTGCATAATGTTATTTTGGTCCTGCAAAATGAATATTAATAAAAGAAATCAAGCCACAATGTCTCACTTTTTTAGAGATTTTTATTCAAAAATATGAATTTCTCTGCTGTGGAAAGACTTAGCCTACTTCTTTTTTTACAGATAATTTCTCCAGCCTTTGAAAAAATCCTCTCACAAGGGACATTTGTTGCTGCTGGCATGCAAAGATATTTTTTAGCTAGGACATACAAACGAGGAAAGATTACAGCTCTCTTTCCAGTAAGTTAGTGGATCATGAGTTCTGGCCAAATCTATCTATTAATCTAGCTGTCTATATATTTATATGCATCTATTAATGTGTCACTATATGTATACTCTGTCTGTCTCTAGCCTATCAGTCAATGTGTTGTGTAAATTTAAATGTAAGCCTAAATAGCCTATAACTAATCAAATCGCACTATGTCACTATATCACCAAAAATCCGCTATCTCAAAATCAAACTCCTCTCACAAAAACCCACGAGGTCAATATGCGTTGATTTCACTTTTATACAGATGTGCGATTGTGTGGTCTGTTGTTCCCAACCGTGTCAATCAAACGCTGATTCGGCGGATCACACCTGATGAAACACTTAGTGAAACACTTCGAGACTTTGTTTGGCCATAGTCACGTGACATGGGTGTTTTGAATCACGCTTCGGATCAGTGTTTCGAAACATCTGCGCTTCGGGATCTCGCAAAGCTTCGGAACGACTGTTTTGTGTCAGCCATCCCTAAAATAAACCACCACTGGCATTTTGAAAAACCATTCCACTGTACTGAGTCTTCCTAACTTCTCCCAGGCCTCTCGACAACACGCAACATGACAGATCGTTTCTGCCAATACCCATTTTATAAAGCCTAGAAGGAGTATAATAATATCTATTAAGGATTTTGTATTGAATAAACTTGCCCCTAGCTTCACCCCACAGAACCTTGAGTTTAATTGACACATCAAACTCACTACTCCACCACAGACCCAGGTCATCAGCATTGGTTCATCTTTCAATTTCCCCAAATAAGCGATGTTCCCTTTCAGTCCGGTCACGTTCGACATAGTCGGACGTACCGTACTGATTGGGATCGCGCTTAGGGAGCCTGTCGTGCGAGATTTGCATCTCGCGTTCTGCCCCGCAGCGCGGGTATAAACACGGAAGTGGATGCAAGCACCACTTTGTCTTTCACTTCGGAGCCGATCGGTGTCGATGTCGATGTCTCTGAAGACTGTTGTTACAACAAGCGAGTGTGTCGGTGCTTCTTCAGGAAGTCTCTCCCGGTGCTGGTGGTTCTACAGCGCGAGTGCAGCGGTAGTCGCGAGCTTTCAGAGCTCTCAACTGCTGTTTTAACAGCATCACATTTCTGTTTGTGTTTGTTTGTCTGACGGCCGGTTGAGGGCGAAGAGAGTGAGTCCTTCACTGGTACAGGCTGCACCATCCCTGTCAGTGTTGCCGCAATCATTCCCTGATGTGCTCCGCCACTGATGAGAGTTTTCAAATCTCGGGTTTGAGCAACACGGGTGCGTTTGCGTCTTTTTCAAGATGTCATTCCACCCGTGCGTTTCTGGATGCGGTTGAATGACTGTCTCCATGTTGAGATCGAGACTCACCTTCGTTTGTGAAGGTGGAGTCCCCTTTACCATGCCCCACCCTAGGGTGCTGTGTGCCAGGGTGATCGGAGGATAGTGATGGAATACCCGCCCGGTAACCATTCCCTGTGGGCTCCTCACTCCTCCATCACACCTGTTGTGGCAAAAATTTCTTAAACATCATCACTGCGTAAGAGACACTGAGTCAAATGGTCTTTTAAAGTAATTTAAACAGTCATACAGACATTCAGAGCCTGCCTGCCTGCAGAGTGTAAGACAAGGAGGAGCTGTGCGACACCTTTTATATTCTTTACCAAGGTCTCCTTCAGCTGTTGCTTTTCCTAGTAGTACTTTTGCACATGCTCCTATTCATCACTACTTCTGACACTGGGACCAACAAATTTAGATGCAACCTGACCTTTGAGGTCAGAAGGTCCCTCTTCAGCTATCCCCATCCTGTCTCACTCTGTCTCATTACTAACCTCTTTGAGCAGCATTAAATTGGGTAAGTACATCTAAAAGCAACTTCAGATGCTGCTTCTATGCACTGCAGCGCAAGATGCCTTTGGTTGAAACAGCATATAGTGTCAAACTCAAATTTTATTGACTAAATTTAAGAATTTATTAAATTTAAAGATGACATATGCCTACATATTTAATAAGATTAGAAAAACAAATCTAGGTATTTGGCTTAATTACTTTCTGATGGTGATAGATAATATATATATAAAAAACCCTCTTCATCTCTGGCTTTATTTTTCAAACTGTTCTTAAAGTCTACCCTTGAATCGATTCTGTGCTGCACTACAATGCAGCTTATCCATTATCTCCGCGCTGTCCAGTGCGTCGCGCAGGTTCGGCTCTTAGATTGTGTGTATTTGGAACACCGCCTGATATTTAGCGTATGCACATAGGCTATGGGTAGTTGTGAGATGCCACGTAAATTTGTATTTAATATGATAAATGTGTATTTCACGGGACGCAAATTAATGTGTAGGCAACACGGAAGAAAGCTCTGTCTAACCGCGGTTTGTATCGAGCCATTTATTAGTCCGGCTGTTTGATGAGAAAGAGATAAAATGTAATTGCAATAGAGGGTTTGCACCTACGTCACGATTTGGTCAGTTACCCGGATGCATGGCCATATTGGAGATACTCGGATGTAAACAACAGCATGGATTGCAATGTTTCTGTACTACTGAACACATTGTTACACTCATTTATGATGTCTAAACTACGGAAAAAAACACATGAAAGCTGCGAAATCAGACAGAGAAGGACTTAGTAAGCAGGAAAGAGCGCAGAATTTTGACGAACTAAAGTTAATATGTGGTAAAGATCCGAGCTAGCTTCTCTAGCCCTTACCGCTATTCTTCCTTCTATTCGCTATCCTGACATAGGCTACGTTCAGATTGTCAGTACAAAAAAAGCACATGAAATCC
Organism: Rhinichthys klamathensis goyatoka; assembly: GCF_029890125.1. Classification (NCBI taxonomy): domain Eukaryota; kingdom Metazoa; phylum Chordata; class Actinopteri; order Cypriniformes; family Leuciscidae; genus Rhinichthys; species Rhinichthys klamathensis. The sequence goes on from NW_026606734.1 coordinate 988,453, forward strand.
GTTTCAAGCTACATCCATATGTGGTTTGAAATCCTATTCAAATCACATATCAGGACATTCTCTTCAGTCTGAACGCTCGGATCGGATTTCGTGTGGTACAGTATGTGACTTTCTCACGCCACGTAAAATGTAAACGTCAGACGTTGTTATAGGGAACATGGTGAATGTCACTGCCGAAACAAGGCTGTGTTGTTGCAAAGTAAAATTATTATTTTTGAAACCGTTGCAGATAAGAGCGCTGAAAAAAGCTGTGCATACCAGCCTCCTACAGTTCTGCAGCTCGAGAAACAGGAGTCCAGCGCGGCGGCTACACATTTCCATGTTGTAAAATTTAAATAAGACAACATCTCTATTGCAAATGCAAACCCCTCCATCAACGCAACATCATTGCCATATTACCAAAGAGCTGCATGAACACACAATTTGGATCTGAACAGTTGCGGTAGTATGGACATCATTTTAGATCAGATTCCAATCGGATACACAGATAATCAGATTTGGACTAACAGTGTGAATGTAGCCATAGTTAACTACTTTATGTCAACATTTTAGCCATAGTCAACGCTTCTTTTACACATGTGTCTGATGCTGTGCCTCTCTCAACCACAAACGCCTTCTTTCGTCCGTTTTTTGCACTTTTCTCTTTAACTTTTGCCAGTCTATAGAACTCATAATGTTTTTTCTTGGTGCGACCGATTAGTACAGACCAAAACACGACCATTTTTCAACAGCAATAATCAGCAAGTCCATTCAGTGCGTCCAAAATGACCGACTTCCGGATTGATGACGTGTAGTGGAAACCCTCTATAAACTCTGTAATGTATCAGATGACTATTATTCTGTTGCACAGAGCTGAACTGATGAGAGAAGCTGCACACAAAGTAAAAATAAATAGGGAGAAATGGGACACCCTTGTGTGACTCCTCTAGATACACTAAACCTTGGGGAAGTGCCAGTCTTTATTTAATCGAACAGCTTCCATTATTGTAAAGAGTTTTAATTACTTTGCAAAACATATCTCCAAAACTAAATCTATCTAATGACTTAATAATAAATTGGTGCTCTAAAGAATCAAATGCCTTTTAGAAATCTAAAAAAATAATGAAGCTGTCCTCCTGTATCAATTCTGAATAATTTGAAAGATCAAGAACCAATCTTATATTATTAACAATATGTATTTTATTCATGAAACCAGATTGTGTCTCATCTATTACAGAATCCAATACAGATTTGAATCTTTTAGCAAATATAAGAGCTAAAATTGTATAATCATTGTTGAGCAGAGATACAGGACGCCAATTGTCAATTAAAAGTAATTCTTTCTTGGGTTTTGGAATTAAAGTAATTAATCCTGGAGTGAGAGTTGGGGGGAGAGTCTCATTCTGTATACTTTCTTCAAAAAGCTTGCGATTTCTTGAGGGTTATTAGTCACTGTCCCATCAATATTTAGAGTTTCAATTAATGAGGTTCTTAAATGACTCTTTTCTAATCGAAAAAATTTGCTGTGTTGCATTCTCCTTCCTCTATCCATTTTTGTCTAGATCTTATACAAGCACCCTGCGCTCTATAAGTGTATCATCTCATCTAATTTACATGGTAACACTTAAGAAAACGGTTCCTTCGTTAATGAATAACACAGGAACAAATGAGTAAGATAATGTTAACAATCTAGTAACTACTAACTAACAAGAAATTCTGATTAACGAATTAGTAAGTAATAGCACACAGATGAAATTGGTAGTTCACTATTAACTAATCAATAACTACTATTTTTATAATGCTTCCCAGAGAACTACTGTAAGAATCATGGTAACTGGTAATGACTGAAGTGTTACTACATACTTCTAAAGGAATTACTAATTATTTTAAGCTTTTGAGGTTTTTGGTGAAGTTTTAAATAGTAATTCCCATAGAAGTATGTAGTAACACTTTAGTCATTACTAGTTAGTTATGCATGATCTTCCCTTTAGAATACGGATCCAAATAATTAGTCATTCCTTTAGAAGTATGTAGTAACACTTGAGTCATTACTTTAGTTAGTTAGTTAGTTAGTTACCATGATTCTTACAGTAGTTACTAATGAAAAGCCAATCCTAAAGTGTAGAATCTTCTAATCCTTCACAAGATATTTGCACACACATATATGAGCTAGGAGACATACATAAAAATATTTTTTTGTGAGGTAGGTTAAATAGTAAAATCACTGTATATGGTATTTGGATGGCTGATAACTCAATATGTTCCAGTCGTCACCGTGACTCTAGTGATTCAATGCCAGTCCAGAGGAATGCCGGAAAATTGGCCACAGGACAAGTAAGGTCCAGACTACTGCATTTAAAAATCCATTTCTTTAAAATTATTCAGTTGATAAATAGTTCTCTAGGAGAGAGCATAGGCTAATTATTTCCCAAATCATAAGTCTGCTATGCTATTACATATTGATAAACCTTGTGTATTCGTTTACAGTAGCAGTTAAAATGTTAATGTAGTGCTAGTCTTTTGTCCTGCATTAGTTATTGATTAGTTTTGCATGAATTATGAAACTTTTTCAGTATTTCTCTGGGAAGCATTAAAAAAATAGTAGTTATTGATAAGTTAATAGTGAACTACCACTTTCATCTGTGTGCTATTACTTACTAATTCGTTAATCAGAATTTCTTGTTAGTTACTAATAGTAGTTACTAGATTGTTAATATTGTGTTACTCATTTGTTCCTGTGTAGTTATTCATTAACGAAGGAACCGTATTCTAAAGTGTTACCATTCACATTGCAGTGCAGCATACTCAAGTTTATCAGATTCAGAAAGCTGTTCTTGGGGTTTGGAAGGAAGTATTGCAATTTTAGACACCACCTTATTTTCTTCTGGTCTTTTAAATTTAGCTAAGTTACTACCAAATTTTCTGAATCATTTACCGATTTCAAACTTCAACAGCTCCCACTGGCAACAATATGAATCTAACGCTAAAGCTTTCTTCCAATACTGCTCAATCAATAATATAATATGTTTTTTAACATCTTTAAACTGAGTTAAAACTGCTTGGTTTGGGAAATAAGACAATAATCGATACGAGACTGTTTAGAGTTGTCCTTGCTGCTCCAGGTATAGAGTCTCTGCTGTGGATTTGTTTCTCTCCATATATCAACGACACTAAATCACATCATAAATGTATTCATAATTGGACACACAGAAGCCACTCTTGAAGGAAACCTATCCAAATCACTATTATATCACTATTACCCCACCCAAAATAATATCAGCATTTGGGTATTTATTTATCCAGTACTGTATATGATCACTAATCACATCCATTAAAACCTGTTAAGCTGCAAGCCCACTTTTGAAAAATCCCCAGAAATGGCATTCCCAAACTGAAACAGATACAGTTCATGAACCCTTTGCACTAAAAGCACAAGTATGATCTCATTTGAAAGCTTACACCTGGTAGTTTATTGTAAATGTAGAATTCATTATTGTCATAATGAATTTTTAAAAAAAAATAGCTTCAAAGTTTTGTAAAGTTATTAGAAATTTATTTTTATGAAACATCTTCATGAAAATAAAATTGAAGTTGGCCCTGGAGCAATCTAGAAATGCACTGCAGCTAAAGCCATATGTGTGACCATTTTATATTTAAAATCTGAAAATGATAAGTCTAAAACTCTGTATTTAGTTAAATGTTTTTCAAGATCATGTCAAATTACTTTATTTTGATTAGACTGATTTAGTATCTTCAATGCAAACTGATGTTTAGTCATCTATTCAGTCTATTGCCTCTATTGTTTTTGTGGTGCAAAACGAGCCCCATTCAGTCTCAGTCTCCCCTGCACACATTTACACCTCTCCAGACTGGTTATGGTTCTAAATATGCATTTCTTTTGTCTGCATTATAGCTACTAACGGCTGGCTATTCACAGGCTATTCATAGGGTTTCAAAGTTCAAACCCTAATTTCTTTTATCAAAGTTCTCACTAAATATTTGAAACTGGTATCAAATGCACTGAAACATTTCAGTAAGCATTCCTATTTAAAAAAAAATCATAAAACAATAACTGCTGGTATAGCAGGTGCACCTGGGCTAGCTAGCATGTTAGCGTAGCACACCATCAATACACGACCATTTATGAGATTAAAACCATGTCTGTTCTCCAAACTTACTTTATAACGCAAGTCGAGTGTTTTAAATAATCTTCTGTGATCTGATTTGGCTTCAGATAAAAAAAAAATCCGACCGAAAATGTATTTATAGTGTTCTGCACGATGATGAAATCTATATCGATTAGCATTACATTATAAATATAATCTATTATTATGAAATACCTGGCATGGCTTGAAGAACACAGGTAACTCAAATATCATTGCAATCATGTTTATCGTCTTCAAAACAACTTTATCTGCACTTTACAGCGATCTCTGGAAGCTTTGTTGTGGCAAGACTTCCTTGTCACATGATTATGGCTCTTCTTCATGTGATCCATATGTGGACTTTACTGAACAAACAGCGCCCTCAGACTGCCAGTATGAATTGAAAACACAGTACATCAGACTATCCAGCGCTCATAATGATTACATCGACGCATTTGGGTATAAATTCAATAAACATTATTCCTGTCTATAGAAATCTGATGTAAACCTATGAGAATCTATCAATATTTCTCCAAATCTGCACATGTTTGAGCTAAAAGCCCTGAGGGACGTTGTTTTGTCAAGCGCTGTCATGACGATCGCACGGGAGTTTTTTTTTTAATGAGAGCAGCTGACGCTCATAATTCCTATTAAAGGCACACTGTGGAACTTTTCAACCTTTATAATATATTACCAACACCCATTGAGATGGTACATCGACTTACAATAGGTTGAATGACACATCTGCCGAAGCCTGAAGGTGTCTGTATCGCTTTTACTAGCACTATGTAACTTCGGGTTTCGGGTAGGAACACGAGCACAAAAAGAACTACAAAATTCGACCGCTTTACGGCATACGTCACTTCCCCCACCACCCCAACTTCCTCAAATAAGCCTTTTTCACACTTCCGGGTTTTGTGTTTCCGGTGCTCATCGACGCCGGGTAAACTTACTTCCGGTGACAACAACAATGGCCGAGTCCAAGAATAAGTGTTCCTGTAGTGTCCCTCAGTGCAGCAATTCTAAGCAAAAACAACCTTATTTATCTTTTCACGGGTATCCTTTGAATGAAGACCAAAAAAAGAAATGGGTTATCGCTATTAGACGGAACGAAGGGTCTACGTTCGTCATTCGGAGAGGCAGCACGTATGTCTGCAGTCAGCATTTTACCGCTGTCGACTACATTCCAGGAAGTTCGCGGCTGAAGGTTGGTGCCATTCCCAGTCGTTTCCCTTGGAACAATTTCTATGTACCCCCTCAAAGGCTGTCAGCTTTTGAGAGATCTGCTGTTCGACTTGGCGTGGATGTACGTGTTCAGGAGCAACCGGTGGTCTCAGAGGATGCACCCAATGAATCCAGTCATGTTGAGGATATGCTCTCCAGTGTTGGTGCTAGACTGATCATTCCACCTTTCAAACATGCTAAGCAGTTCAGCAAACAGGACTGTGAAAAAACACAGGCCATTGCACGCTTCAGAATTCTGGTGGAAAGGGTAATTCGAAGGGTCAAGGAAAACCACATTTGGGATTCTGTTGTGCCACTCACCTTGTCAGGAAGCATCAATCAGATCTGGCATAATTGCTGTTTTATGGTTAATTACCAGGGGCCGATGTTTCTTGAGGAGTGAATGTACAGTATACAAGTATATATGTATAATATAATAAATATTAGATATTTACAATGACAGTGTGATTGATTTTTACAATAGTAGTGACAGACTTACAATATTTTACATTAAATATCTTATTTTTACTTTTTTGTTTACTTTGTACTGTGACATTTGATCAAATGTATATTGTCATTATTTATACTAAGTTTCCTGAAAGTAATTTGACAGACGCATTGAAATAGTTGACAAAATGCATTTAATAAGAATCAATAAAAACAAAATTGTAAACTGAGTTCTGCTGTTCATTGTTATTTCACACAATACAAATACATAAACAATTAGTAAATGTGAATGAATACATATCATATATATTACACAATATCAAATTCAAAATATAATAATGTATTAACTATTAGGCTATGTACATAAATGTGGGTATACTGTATATGTAACGCATGTTATAAACATGAAGGAGCTTTTATGCATGTTTATGATAACTGTCATTAAGTGTCATTCGCTCAATTATGACATTTTTAATGCAAATATGACATTGAGATGTCTTTGTTATGACAACTTGACATAAACCATAACATCATAACCTGTCAGTGTCTTTGTCATGACAACTTGACATTAAATTAAGTTAAACTGTCATGTGGCTGGTTTTGACATTGGCTGTCATGAGGCATTATAACTGTGCCATTAATATTTTTTGTGACCTCAACTACAGTGGTACACATTGAATTTGTCATTAAAAAGTTATAATGGCTTCATGACAGCCAATGTCAAAACCAACCACCTGACAGTTTAATGTAATTTAATGGTTATGATGTATTGATTTGTCAAGTTGTCATAAAGACATCTCAAACAATGTCATATTTGCATTAAAAATGTCATAATTGAGTGAATGACACTTAATGACAGTTGTCACAAACATGAATAAAACCTCCTTCATATTCATATATGAAGGAGTCAAGTCAGTCTTACGCACACCCATTCAAGTAAAGTGTTACTGTACATTTATACCACTGAAAGATACACATCCATGTAAACATAATAATAGTACATGTCTAGCTTGTCTTTCATTGATGATATGAAGGCATCATCTCGCCAGATCCTCTGTATTATGAAATCTGATTTTGTGTCAGTCACAAAGTCACACCACTGTAGACCAGTCACTGCAAGATGGCCTTGAACCTGCCAGTAGTACTTGTGGGTCTCTTTGAGTTTGGCTTGTCCTCTTTGAAGTTTGATAAATGGAACCTGGGCAATGTTATCAGCAGATGTGCTTTTTACTTCCACTAGTCCAAATTGGAAGGTTTCAGATGGATCATGCACTCGTCCATCTGGACTGGCTCCTAGATGTGGTGCTTCTGGGTTGATAATAAAACCACAAGGTAGGACACTAACACTGGCTATCTCAGAATATTTTCTCAAAATATCTGGCTCAAGTTCAAGGCCACGTTTCATAGCACTTGTCTGCCTCGTGCCCTTGATGATTCTTGCCGCTAATGACTGACCAGTTGAATCCCCAACTACATGACTAACCTCCCGGAACCTGCTTGCAGTAACCCTTGATTGCCGCATTTGTCTCCAAGCAGTACATTTTGACTGTAGTCTTGTGGCCTCTTCAATCTGACAAGCGGAACAATGGGTAACCTTTATAGACTCCAGATGAAGTGATTGATGGTGTGTGGGCACATATTTAAAATTACAGCCAAACTAATAGCCAAGCACAGGTAGTGGGGGGAAATTAACAACAGGAATATCTACAGCTATAGGGGGACATTGGTATGAAAGTGGACTACCACGAGGTACAGGACCAAACTGTGAGGGGACCAACTCTATTTTTGACATGCCCTCTAGTATGTGTGCCAGCAAAGGCCGGGGATGGATCTGACTCAGTTTGGTACCAGAAGCCAATACATCAGAATCTGGAAGGGGACCTAAAGAAATTAATACAAACTATTAGTTTTGAACACATTAAGTTGTAGCTGAGTACACGACGTGTACACATACAGTGTTGTGTATTACCTGTGTAAGCCCTGTATAGAGTAGACTTGATTCCAGTCTTCCCAGCTGACTTTGGCTTCAGGACAACAAGTTCACTCACTGCCTCTGGATGGACTCCCTTAGCATAAAATAAACAGATGCAAAGTTAAAATATTCTCGAAACACTTTATAATAAGGTTTTATACATTTACATTAGTTTATGCATTTAGTCAATATGAAATAATGAGTAATAACAGTTAACAGATTGTATTAATCTTGGGTGATGTTCATTTATACCTTTGTTACTTAATCTGCACTCTTGTGCATTATTAGTCCATAATGCTTTGACAATAATTTAGCTAATGAATTGTAATTTTATGCTGTGAGCTACATTAAAGGGATAGTTCCCTTAAAAATTGTAAATTAATACCGAAACAGTTTCTGTTGTCCTCATAGTATTTGTTGCCATATTTGTCAATACCCACTAAGGCTTCTGTCTTGATATCATTTACCCTGAGAAAGACATTTCAATTATGCCTTAAATCCCATTGACTTCCATTGTAGGAAAAAAAATACTATGGAAGTCAATGGGACCAGTAAACTGTTTGGTTACTGACATTATTCAAAATATCTTCATTTGTGTTCAGCAGAAGAAAGAAATTCATACAGGCTAAAAACCAACTTGAGGGTGAGTATATGATGACAGAATTTTCATTTTGAAGTGTACTATCCCTTTAAGTGCTGCTAATTGAAAGCTGCAAACAGCAGCAAAAGCAAGAAATACAGCTGTAGTCTGCAACCGCAGAAGCAATGAAAGAGACATAACTAAAACCCAACATAGAAATAAAGGGAAACAAATTCTGCAACCGCAGTAACTTGATATCAGAACGATCTGACTAACTCATAACGTTAAGCCAACCGGCATATTAACGTTGCATATAACCTCAAGAGTGTGGGGCTCCTCATTTTTCCTCATAGACCGATAACACCTAGCTCTTACTACCACCTTGCGATCAACAACATTGGAGACTGAACACATACAAATGGTTAGCAATTAGCATTCATAATGTTGCAAGTGCTAGCGCCAGATAGTTGTCAACTTACCTTGATAATTGTGAATAAATTCCTCAACGAAGAATTTATAGCCCTTGCTCAGCCTCGTTTCTTTAACTGTTGAGTGCCGTCCAACAATTCTGTCAACATCCTCAAATCTGAGTCGTGGAAGTGTCGAGAGAGAAGTTGTGAAATAACGCTCCATGTTCAAACACCGTAGTTCCCTTATCGAGTCGGTCTCTCGACATTACGTGTGGGGAAATCCATTTTCCTCGAATCATGAAGTCTGATAGAATAACTCTTTTGCTTGCAAATAGCCAATGGCAGTCCCGCCATCACCTGATTGGCTGACACTGCTCAATATAGGTGACGGCGGGCGCCAAAAACCTCAGAATCTTTTTTCTTCACTCGAGTCTGTTTCACCGTTTGATTTACGCATTCAGAGCGGAGTAAAATTAGGAGTTTTTATCCCCTCTCGCGTTCCGGTGGAATCTACTATGTCTCTTTGTCGCACGTGTGGTGGACCCATCGAATTCCCGGATGCACACAAACTTTGTGTGCTGTGCCTGGGTCGGGACCACGCTGAGGCGGCACTTGAGGGATCGGGATGTCCCGCCTGTGAGGAGCTTCCCATCAAGATCCTTCGTGCAAGGCTGGCCGTTACACGTAACGACGACCTTGTGTCTCCTGCCTCTCCCCAGTCTGCCGCCTTCGAGCCGCGGACCGGGAGACAGCAGAGATTTCCATCCGCGGGTTCTGTTGAGGCGCTGTCGTCGGCCCAAGGCCCACGCCATCCTCACGTGGCAGAGCCCGTGACTTACTCTGAGGCCTCTTACCGCCCTCCTCAGGAAGCGCGGGAAATGGTCTCGTTTGGATACGATGATGACGACGCCATGTCCACCAATGCCTCCGACCGAGGTCCGAGTCTCCGTCTGAAGGCGCCCCCGCCTCTTTGGATGCGGAGCTTATGGCCATTCTCTCAGAGGCGGTGGCAGATATGGAGCTGGAGTGGACGGCGCCCAAGGAGCTGCCATCGAAAAGAAAATGGATGGACGGTTCCTTCCTCGGCGCGGGCCGTCAAGCTGAAGCCCCGCGGAGACCCGCCCCCTTTTTCTCTGAGGTCCACGAGGAGCTCACCAGATCATGGCGCTCCCCTTACTCAGCCCGAGCCCATGCACAAGGTACCCAGCTGCTGACTACAGTGGAAGCAGCTGAGAAATTAGGGTACGCTCGGTTGCCTCCCGTCGAGGATGCCATCGCGGCTCATCTGGCGTCTTCTCCTGGCTGGAAGACCACCCAACTGCCTTCCAGACCATGTCGCGCTACTGCCCACATGGCTGAGAAGGCTTACACTTCTGCGGGACATGCAGCATCTGCCCTCCATACGATGGCAATCCTGCAGGTTTTCCAGACGCGACTCCTAGGGTCCCTGGATGAGGGAAGCCCGGACCCTGAGTTGCTCAGGAAACTGCGCACGGCGGCAGATCTCGCTCTGGCGGCGTCTAAGAAGGTCGCTCAGGGAATCGGACGCAATATGGGCAGTCTTGTGGCCCTGCATCGCCATCTGTGGCTAACGCTGTCGGGGATGCGCGATACTGACAAAAGGCAGTTCCTGGACGCTCCGGTAAGCCCCACGGGCCTTTTCGGTGTTGCGGTGGAGTCGTTATCCGACAAGTACGCAGAGACCATCAAGCAGTCTAGAATGATGCCGCATCTGCTGCCGAAACGGTCTCAAGCCCCCCCGGCGGCGAGATCCAGATCTTCCTCTGCACAGCGCCCAGCGGGACCTACCAGACGCGCGCCCCCGAGCGCGGCAGAACGTCGCGAGCCAGAGCCCCCCTTCCGCCAAAGGCAGTTCAGGAAGCAGCCCCGCTTCGGTGCGAAGCCGGCCTCTAGTAGCCAAGGACGCCCGGCGGGCAAAAAGGAGCGGCATTCCTGATGCGTGTGTCGGGGAGGAGAGAGCGCGGGACGTGTTCGTCGGACCCGCTGCAAAGAGGGCGTGTTCCCGCCCAGAGTTCGACGAGAATGTGTTGATTTTGAAACCGCTGTGTTCTGTTTCAATAAACAAAGTGCATTACATGTCTCAGCAAAAGAGCTTTCTTCCTCCCAACACTATTACCCGCGCCATAAGCGAAACCTCTCTCCCGGGAGACGTTTCGCAGAGCAGAAGCTCGGGGAAACCCGAGAAGGTGGTTATTTATGTCCCCGTGCAAAGAGCCGCGGACGAGCCATCTGCCCTCAATATAGCGGCCAATGCTTCCCTGGTGGCTGGCGCCCAGCCCCCGCCGCAGCATTCATTAAAGCCCCCCCTATCGAGTCACCTGAGTGCGTGGTCAACACTACCGACGGCTTCACTGTGGGTGTTAAACACGATAAAACGCGCCTACACGCTCCAATTCGCTCGCAGACCACCCCGCTTCGGCGGTGTGATTTTGACAGAGGTGTCAGAACAGAGCGCCCCGTTACTTCGGGAAGAAATCTCCTCTCTCCTGGCCAAACAAGCAGTAGAGATAGTTCCCGAAGAGCGGAAAAACTCGTTATTTTCTTGTACCAAAGAAGGACGGAGGTATGCGCCCTATTTTGGATCTGAGATTACTGAACAAAGCGCTCGCGAAACGCGCGTTCAAAATGTTAACAGTGAAGCAGATCCTCGCGCACATTCAGCCCGACGATTACTTCCTTGCAGTGGATCTACAGTGGGTACTCAACCAGAATAATACTTTTACCGCCGCCGCTCCCGCGGCGGTAAAATTCTGGTGTGTATTTGTTGCCTTTTACCGCTAAGAGGCGCTACAATTACAGACTTTGAAAAGTGTCAGTTTATTCTCTCTATTGCGTAATCTGCCGCAGTGCCGCTGCTCATTCAGAGCCATTGAAAGCTGGTAACAGATGATTTAAAGTGAAACTTGTAGTTAAACGAATTCATAATCACAATAGGCCTACTGAAATTAAATTGAATAAAGTGAAAACATTTCAACATAAAACATTGCAACCGAAACATATTAGGCTATCAATGAGGGTTTGGAAGAGCATAAGACAGTATTTAACAGCGTTCAGACGATAGCTCAGCGGTTAACGCAACAACATGAGCCGCACTACGCTTCAAACGATCTGAGATCGAATCTCAATGGAGCCAATTTGCTGTTGACCGAATTCGTTTATGTTTTACCGTTCTTGATGCTTCAATAGGTAACTGTTTATTAGCGAGTTCATTAACTGTTTACTTATGTAAAGTCAAGAGTTTTGTTTAAATTATCAATGGCACATTACACATAAATTTGCTACATTCCAGTAGAGCCGCTGCACGACAAAACTGATGAGGGAAGATTAGCTGATCGCGTCAGAAAATGAAAACAATGAAGCTTGTCTTTAATCTGCTAAATTATTGTTTTGTGAATCATTCACGAAATTGAGGTGATAGACAGTGATACCCGGCCATAGCAACGGAAGAAATTTTTCAAACCAGATCCATAAATTGAACAAATCAGAAAAGACTGATTTTGTTGACTTGGCTACACAAAATAACAGACTAACTAAATAGTATTGCTTTCAATATAAAAACAAATGAAAATGTAAAAGAACACTAAAATTAATTAAGTTTGAAACCCCATCGCACATTTTTAAGGTTTAAATAAAGTGGGACAGTTTATTTGTTTAAAACAGCTGGTTGCATTGAGTTTAGAGTTTATTTCCTTTGCGATGCAAAATAAGAAACACAGAATCTTATTCTTGCAACATTTTAAATTTGTATTGCCAAATAAATTGCAGCTTAATTAAACAATTAAAACAGTACAAAACGAACAAAACGACATAAATTAAGAACATGCGTTTTTCTTTGCCTCTCTCTTGCGCTGGATCTCTTTTTAGCAAAGTTTATTTTGTCTCCCTCCAAAAAAATAAAAAAACTGTAACAAATGATTTTGCCTTTGTTGCTTCAAAGACACAGCATGCCTTGTTGAATTCACTTACAATAAAACGAGGTTGAATTAAAGAGCTCTTTATCTGCTTCGTTTCGTCAACAGTTAATGTTTAGATAATGCCAGATTGTTGACAATCATACACACTGCTTCAAACATTCTAAAACTCTATAAAAACAGTTGAAACAACTGGATTGAACACTTTAATTTAAATTTTGTGTGAAAAACTTTAAATACAAAAAATACACTATATTTATAATTAAATAAGATATAGGGCCTACATTTGGACACATCGAGAGATTTATCCTTAAAAGAATTTAGCCTTTGCCTGCTCATTGGGCTGGCTATCCGACATCTCCATATGAAAGACGAACATTAACACCTATTGTGCACGCACGATAAAGCCACTGTCCCTCCAAACCCCCACAGGCTCTCTGAATCTGAGACTGACTTAAAACAAGAAGTCGCAATTCACACTTAAACCGCTATTAGACATTAGCATTAGGCTATTAAAGTGTTGATAATGAAGGAATTAAATAATGTGAGCTACATGTAGTGATATTTCTGTCATGAAACTTTATTACTAAATATTTAATTTCAATAATTCATTCAATTTCAATAAGTTTTTCTTTTTTATTCAAATAAATCTCGAACCACAGTGCTTCGTTGTGCTGCTGTTAAACTAAATAACATTTATAGAATAATTATGAACTTAAATGAAACAATAGCGCAACATTTCGACAAATAAATTATTTGATTTGTTTTTACATTTTAATTCAGGGCGATTTAGCCTATTTAATTAGAGCGAGATTTCCCCCTTGCCTTGTCCTTTCCTCATTTTTAAGCGCTCACATAGTTAAACATGTTTAGGTAGATCCTCTGTACCTCTCAGTTTCAGATGGATTACATAATCAGATAACATTTATTAAATATTTAGACATTTAAAGGCTTTAGACATGAGCTGAGGCAAGTGGCTTTCGGTTCAGTTTTGTGACGAGCAGTTCCCGGAGACAGAGACGACTGCTAAAATGTTGTTAGCCTAATATGAATAAAAGTTTACTAGAAGCCTATTAAGTTATTTTAGCTGTTATGAGAAAAATAAATCCAAGTGAACGCGCCGCCGCGTTTGTCGAACACTAATTCAACATGCCAGAATAAAACCCGACTTTAGAACAATAGCGACACCCGACGTGATGTGCCAAAACTATAAACTTCAATATTTCATTCAAAATAATCTCAAAACGCTTTGTGACATTTTGAAAAGCCGTGGGCCTACATTAAGGCCACTGGAACCACGAACGTAGGCTACTGTAACTGAAACGCTGGTTTTGATTTTATTGTTTGTCGTTTAAACGTGCCTGTTGCATATCTTTATTTTATATATTTTATATGGTCTATTGGTGAAGTAGCCTAAGCCTATTAGCACTGATTACTGCGGAGGAAGGGGGTGGGGGGTTAAAATAATTCAGCAGAAGCAGGGATGATTAGACCAGAAGGAAATCCCCGTCCCCCCTGGCAAATCGCACCTTGCTTAAAACCATGTTTTTAAAAACTCAATGTAGGGAATCCAAAAAATAGGCTTTATAGGCCTAGGCTATATATATATATATATATATATATATATATATATATATATATATTTTTTTTTTTTTTTTTTTTTTTTTTACAGAACTGCTTTTGAAATTACGATTGGTAGATGTTAAGTCATTCTGTTGGATACTATTTGTTCCAGTGTAAAATGGAAATGCATGGCAATTTTCTTTTATAATATAAGCAAAAACTAGGCCTATATGGTGCATAACAGAGTTTTAGAACTAGACAAATCTCTCTGCATTAATAATAGGATATAAAATGCATTAATAGGGTAATATAAAATTGACAAAAGTCCTTGTTTGTGCGGGATTTGAACCCGTGTTATCTAAATGATTGAATCGTAAATTCTTCCACTCGGCCATGAATTTACTCACTGTGAAATGCCCAAACGTTTGTTTCTCCAGTGTGTTCGCTCACATGAGCGAGAAAACGTTTTATCGTTAGCATAAAACACCTTTTACTGTTTTAAAAGATGATATCTTATCTGTATGACCAAAAATTACGGAGTAGGATAGCTTCTATCCTAGAAAGTTCTTTTAGCTGTTATGAGAAAAAATAATTTCAAGTGAAAGCGCCGCCGTGTTTGTTGAACTCTATTTCAACATGCCAGACTTTAGAATAATGCGTAGCGCCACTCGGCGTGATGTGCCAAAACACTTAATTATAAACTTCAATATTTCATTCAAAAACATCTCAAAACGCTTTGTGACATTTTGAAAAGCCATGAATGTATTAAGGCCACTGGAACCAGGATCGTAACTGAAACGCGCTGCATGTTATCTCTCAATACAGGAGCAGAAGCGCCGGTTCAGATTTTATTGTTTGTTGTTTAAACGTGCGTGTTGCATATTTTATATATATATATAATATATATATATATTTGATATGGTCTATTGGTGAATTAGGCAAAGCATTGATTACTGGGGGTAAATCCCCCACCAGCATATCGCACCTTGTTACACAATGTTTTTAAAAACGTAGCCTATGGAACCCCATGAAGTTTTTTTTTTTTTTTTCTGTTTTTTTTTTACAGAACTGCTTTTGAAATTACGATTGGAATTATTATACAGATTGATATAAATTCAGTCAATCTTGTGGATAATATTTGTTCCTTTGTGTAAAATGGAAAAATGCATGGAATTGTATTTTATAAGTAGGCTACTGTGTTTGGACAGGATTTGAACCCGTGTCATCTAAATTATTGAAACCTAAGTTCTACCACTCGACCACAACTTTTCTCACTGAGAATTTCCCAGAAGTTCGGTAGTTCAGCAGTTAGTGCGCGCACACGAGAGAAGCGCTCTTCTTCAATCCTCTCATTCCTCAATAGTTTAGCGTCATTGCACCTAATTGCGAGAGAGGCCTATTTTAACTTTTGATTCATAAAATGTTCTGCTCTAAAAGTTTGTTATATTCTGTTTAAATGTAGCCTACTTTTACTTTACGTTTTGCTTTCGTTTAATTTAACTGAATCTGTTAGCCTATAGGTTAAACTATTTATTTATATATATATATATTTTTTGTTCTAAAGGTTTGTTCTATTCTCTTTCGTTTGTTTATTTTTATTTTATTTTTTACATATTCAATCAGTCTCAACTATTTCATCCTTACTGTTAATTGACATTAGCCCGTTTCAAAATGCAGCAATTGCGGCTGTTTTGCTAAATGCCCTTTTGCGCCACCTGGCGGTCATTTCGCAAAGGACTTTGAAATGCGACTAGTTTATTTTTGCCGCGGTGGATTTGCCGCGGCACGAGTCGCGGCGGTAATAGGCATTCTGGTTGAGTACCTACTGTAAAGGATGCACCCCGTGTGTTTACAATGTGCATGAATGCAGCGCTTGCTCCCCTGAAGCCCAGTGGAATGCGCATTCTGAACTATCTCGACGACTGGTTAGTCATCTCGCGTTCGAAGAGTGTCCTTGTGGAACACAGACACAGACTCCTCGCTCACCTGACGGATTTGGGACTGTCTGTGAACATGCAGAAGAGCGCGCTTCAACCGTGCCAGTCCATCACATTCCTCGGTATGGTGCTGGACTCACGCACTATGATCGCGAAGCTATCAGAGGCGAGAATCCAGTCGATTCAGAGAGTGTTAGCCCTATTCGTTCAAGGCAGAGCCATCCCCTTAAAAACGTTTCAGAGGCTACTCGGTCTAATGGCAGCTGCAGCCTCCGTCTGCAGACTGGGCTTATTACACATGAGACCGCTTCAGCACTGGTTACAGGGGCGCGTACAGCCGCGGGCATGGGCATGGAGAGCGGGAACGGAACGCCTTGTTATAACGCGTTCATGTCTGGAGACTCTAGCACCGTGGTTCGGCACGACCATGTTCGAGCAGGGAGCTGCTTTGGGCAGAGTGGTCAGACGCGTAGTGGTCACTACGGATGCGTCGCTGTCAGGCTGGGGAGCCCTCTGCGATGGCAGACCGGCATTCGGTACGTGGACAGGAGATCGGACGCGCTGGCATATAAACTGCTTGGAGATGGAAGCAGTTCATCTAGCGCTGCGTGGGTTCCTCCCATTTGTGAAAGACCGTCATGTTCTCATCAGAACGGACAACACGGCAGTGGTGGCGTACATAAATCGCCAGGGAGGTTTACGTTCGCGATCCCTGCAGGGGCTAGCGAGGCGGCTATTATTATGGACGGACAAAGTACTACTGTCGATTCGAGCAGTACATGTGCCGGGCAGTTTGAATTGCGGCGCGGACATGCTGTCCAGGGACGGCATTGTGCACGGAGAGTGGAGGCTTCATCCGCAGACGGTAAACATGATCTGGAATCTGTTTGGCAAAGCGGAGATCGATCTCTTTGCCAAACTCTAATCTTTGCCAAACTCTAGTCCCCCTCTAAAGGGAGACGCACTGTCGAGCCGCTGGCCGAAGGGGCGGAAGTATGCTTTTCCTCCGATCAAGTTAATGCCGCTGGTGCTGCAAAAGATCAGGGAGGAGAGATGTGCATTGGTTCTGGTAGCGCCGAAATGGCCCAACCAGCCGAGGTTCCCGGAGCTAGTGAACATGGCGCTTTTTCCCCCGTGGCGGATACCGCCGAGAAGAGACCTCCTATCTCAGGCGAGGGGGACCATATGGCACCCCAACCCGGAGCTGTGGGACCTGCACGTGTGGCAGATCAGCACGGAGTATCACAGCGGGTACTACAGACAATAGCAGAGGCTAGAGCCCCTTCAACGAGGCGCTTATACGCTCTAAAGTGGAGGGTGTTTGCTAACTGGTGTGTTGACAAAAAGGAGGACCCCAGGAATTGCGATATCGCCATTATTTTGACCTTCCTACAGGAACGTCTGGATGCTGGCTGTTCGCCATCTACACTGAAAGTTTACGTGGCCGCTATTGCTGCTTGTCGTAATGTAGATGGCCATTCAGTGGGGAAACACCCTTTGAAAACAGGTTTCCGCCGGGGAGCGAGGCGGCTTTCCCCCCCCCGCCTTCGTCAGATGCCGGTGTGGGACCTGTCGTTAGTGCTTAGTGCGCTGTCTGACCCGCCTTTCGAACCAGCTGAGTCTAGTGACATCAAAGTTCTCTCATTCAAGACGGCGCTTTTGCTCGCGCTAGCCTGCGGTAAGCGGGTGGGGGACTTGCAGGGTCTGTCAGTGAACAGTGCATGTATGCAGTTTGGACCGGAAGATTGCATGGTCAAACTTTTACCCAAGCGCGGATACTCGCCTAAAGTGCTCTCAACTCCATTCAGAGCCCAGGTGATTACAATTCCAGCATTTTGCCCCGATGTGGTCAGTATTTCAGAGTCTCAGAAGGACGCTTTGTGCCCCGTGCGTGCCCTGCGTGCTTATGTGAACAGAACTAGCCATTTTCGAACTTCAGAGCAGCTCTTCGTCTGCTTCGCGGGTGCCAAGAAAGGCGGCGCGCTGTCGAAACAGAGGCTATCACACTGGATAGTGGAGGCTGTGCGACTGGCTTATACTTCTCGGGGAGCTGTTTGCCCTATAGGAGTGCACGCCCACTCCACTAGGAGTTTGGCGTCATCATGGGCGTGGGCGAGAGGTATGTCTATCCAGGACATTTGTTTCGCGGCAGACTGGTCGTCGCGTAATACGTTTGCGAGATTCTATAACTTGAATATTCCTTCATTCACACCGCATGTACTGTCAGTACAGGGAGAGAAAGCTGAGCTGTCATTGGACTAGGCTAGACATGCCCCTAATGGCGCACACTCTAGCCGCGGTTCCGACTAAGCGTGAGTTATTAGCAATATAAAGCTATCTGTTCTCTATGTTGTGTCCTTATTATTATGCCCGCATTCATAAGCCGGCAGTGTATTCCTAAGCACCAATCACCTTGCTGCAATTCCCACCCATTCAGTTCAGTGTTGCTTAACTGTGTGGGAGGGGCCACGTTGGTGCGGTTGCCGACTTGGCTCTGTGCCAAGAGGTGGTTTCGACCAGGTCCGGTGGCGGTTCCTGAGCTGTATAGGGATTAGCGCTTGTGCTATCTTCAGCTCGTTCTAGCTGGGCGGGGTTTTTCCCACTCGGCGGGGGTTTTATTGCTCCCCATACGTAATGTCGAGAGACCGACTCGATAAGGGAACGTCTCTGGTTACTCACGTAACCGTAGTTCCCTGAGAGGAGGGAACGAGACATTACGTAACCTGCCGTGTGGGAAGGGCTCACAGTTCCTTACTCTCGTTCAGCTAAGATTCTGAGGTTTTTGGCGCCCGCCGTCACCTATATTGAGCAGTGTCAGCCAATTAGGTGATGGCGGGACTGCCATTGGCTATTTGCAAGCAAAAGAGTTATTCTATCAAACTTCATGATTCGAGGAAAATGGATTTCCCCATACGTAATGTCTCGTTCCCTCCTCTCAGGGAACTACGGTTACGTGAGTAACCAGAGACGTTTCAGCTGTGGCGGAAATCAGTTTACCCGACGTGACGTAGTTTCCGGTTACGCGTGAAAAAGGCTTATTCTAACGTGAGAGCTCAACTCGCGTTTGATTGCCGGCGTCTGTATGTTGTCGTTATGGCTGAATCAACAGCTACTCGGAAGAAAGCGAAGAAAGCAAAGATTTTGTCAGAGGAGACCAGAAAAAGGGAGAGTTTAAAATAAACATCGGCATAAAAGTGTATATATAATGTAATATTTACTGCGAATTCGTGTAACAAAACTGATATAAGTCACAACATACTGCCGTATGCAAATGTAAATGTAAATGTATTTTTTTTCCTTTCAGCTCATATATGTTTGTATTTGTGTAAAAGGAAAAACAAACTGAAGACTACAAATAACGGAAATATGTAGTGAGTTATATCAGTTTTGTTACACGATTTCCCGACTGCTCGATTTCATCTCCAACCCATTGCAAAGAGATCCTGAAGACGTTAATTGTTTGCTTCAGGTGGGTTTGATTAGGGTTGGAGATGAACTGTGCAGGACAGACGATCGGCAGGAGCAGGATTGGGCAACCCTTGTCAATGCGACTTACCTGATCAGACATTGTTTTCTGCGTATGCTACTTTTATTCAATTTGTTTTCTTTATAGGATTTATATTATTAATCTTATTATTATTTTGGTCAGTAGTGAATCGATTAACTTTCTCCAACATACAAATCAAATGCCGTCTGCACACACATAAAGACACGGGAGGTTGACCGGTTGACTGTTTGTTGTTTTTGCGACAATGCTGCGGCGCTTGTGGCCTCTAGGGGGAACTAGACGTGAAAATTACAGGTCGAGCGCACCCTAGTGGCCAAAAATTCCACAGTGTGCCTTTAAAGGTAACGGCTCATTTTTTAATTTCATAACTCCTGACACAAATTAAGACATAACTGTCACTATAAGTTTCTCAGAATACAATAGTGGTCAAATACTGAAACTTGAGTCTTATATCTTTTTAATGATGTAATATCTGTCAAGTTAATAACATTAATTATGATAGTAACTTTGAACTATTTAAAAAAAAAAACGCTTCAGAGCGCCCACGCTCTGGTGAAGCTTAACAGGTTAATTAAGGTGGTATTTTCCTTAGAAGAATTATATCCATACATAGTTATAAGAACTGTGTTGGTCTGGCCAAGTAAAGTAACTACCAATTCAGTTTGTCCAAGTTACAGAGTAAAAAAAAAAAAAATAAAAAAAACCTTAAAAGTTAATTATCATTAATCTCCATGTTATTTTAAAGATTTTGATCAAATAAATATAGTTTGACTTAGTGTGAAATGTCAGTCTCTCCTGGTCAGGGAAATCTTTTTCTATATTCCAAAATTGAGAGGAACATAATGACTGATGTCATTCACCATTTCTTTTAAATTTTCTATCTTTTCCCCATCATTTTCATTGTTTACTTCCATGACGCTTGCTTCCAGTAATACATACAATAAAAAGTGAGTGGTTTCAACTCTATAATCACCAAAAAAGAAAAAATCACTTTGTGGACAGCTGTAAATGAAGTGCACAGATGCACCGTTTGGAACAGAGACTATGGAGAAAATGTTTCAATAGCGTTCTTTTTCCATCCAGTTTTTGCTCTGTTTTGTTAAACAAAGTGAATATTAGAGACTGTTAACACAGGCAACGTGACTCATGAGACACATCGTTTTTATTGTCTTTTTTGGGCATAAGAACGATTTTTTCATCAAATCCTTTGATCACTTATGACAGCCTGGTCTGTCTTGAGTATGCTGGTCACATAATTTGCTTCAAATTTTTTGTGATCAATTAGTCAGCCTGACCTAAATCCAACATGGCTGCCAGTGGTGCAGAACATTCAGATTTTGAGATAAGTAAATATATATTAAACTTACTTTTCTTCTGAAAAAAAAAAAAAGAATACTGCTAACATTAATTGTGGAAATTGTCTCAAGGTGCTGAAGGAGAAAATTAAGTAATATGTTGTTCATGTTGTTATTTAGCACGTTTTGAAATGTATGTGACTGCTGAGTTACGTTGCCTGTTTAGGGTATAAAAAAGGGATTAAACTAGCTCTATTTAAAATGCACTATTCAAACTTAAATGATTGTAATTCAAGAATGCTTTGGAATATAGACCTAAGTTTGGTCTTGTTTTAAAGAAATCACTCAGCAGATTATTGTTGAAGTGAAAGCACTTCAAAATAATGAAAGTATGAAAAAGTAATGGAAGTTTAAATGTACAGTAAATCAAATATACTGTACTTACTATTTTTTCTTGTTTATAAAATATGTATTTTACAAAATATTTTTTACTATAAAATTACTATAAAATCAAAGCCATATATCTAACCAAGTTGTGTTCCAAATTTGAAGTTGATATCACAAAAAATTAAAGGGATACTCCACCAGTTTTTCTTATTAAACTATGTTATTCCCTTAACTAAGACGAGTTGATACATACCTCTCTCGTCTCAGTGCGTGCACTATATCGCTCTGTATTGCCGCAAAACTATGTTAGCACTTAGCTTAGCCCATGCATTAAATATGGGCCAAGCAGAGAAGCGACCAAACACTTCCACGTTTTCCCTATGTAAACACAGTTACTCGAGTAGTGTAACTTGCTGGTGACACAAAATAAACCGTTGCGCTTTTCTAAGCGTTTAAAATTGATGACTATATTGTATGGCGGAATACCATAACAAGTGCTTTTGAGCACTTCGACTTGGCGCAATAATATCTTCACTCGTGAAAAGTCCTCTTACCGGCTCCCGCTTCCTCTCCCCCTCCCTCTGACATTTCCGTCAATACAACCAACGTGACTTTTACTACCTGTGCTATTAGCAAACTGCAGATCATTTGCAATGGCGGACTTTGTAGATGATTATGACTTCTTTGTAGAAGACCCAGAGCCATATCTGTTTGAACCCGAGTACACGGAGGAGGAGGAGGAATTAGCTCTTATGGACCGTGAGAGGCAAGAAAGATATGATCCAGAACAGACCGGAGCTGGCGAAAGACCACGGGCTTTCTGTAAGTGATCTGAATATTGTTGGTGTAGCCTCATCCTTTAGGCGTGTTCCTGCGCAGGTATAGTCCTCCTTTGTGAAATGTTCGGAGCAAACACGCCACTTCTTCAGAGTCATCAATGGTGTTTTGGGATTCTTGTTCAAAGCAGCTAACCCAGCTCTCCGCTGTATGTGGTGTGTTGGAATTCGGTGAAAAATGACAGCACTATGTACATTCTCCTTATTTTCACAACCCTTTACGATGCACGCTTTAACCATTATTGTACACAAACTAGCTTCCAATAACCTGTTACTTCGTCAACTCCGCTCGAACTACTACTACCGGCGCATGTCACGTTGGTTGTATTGACGGAAATGTCAGTGGGAGGGGGAGAGGAAGCGGGAGCCGGTAAGAGGACTTTTCACTAGTGAAGATATTATTGCGCCAAGTCGAAGTGCTCAAAAGCACTTGTTATGGTATTCCGTCATACAATATAGTCATCAATTTTAAACGCTTAGAAAAGCGCAAAGGTTTATTTTGTGTCACCAGCCCAGGTCAAGTTACACTACTCGAGTAACTGTGTTTACATAGGGAAAACGTGGAAGTGTTTGGTCGCTTCTCTGCTTGGCCCATATTTAATGCATGGGCTAAGCTAAGTGCTAACATAGTTTTGCGGCAATACAGAGCGATATAGTGCACACACTGAGACGAGAGAGGTATGTATCAACTCGTCTTAGTTAAGGGAATAACATAGTTTAATAAGAAAAACTGGTGGAGTATCCCTTTAAGTTCCCATGAGATTTTGTTTAGGCATAATACTAAAAATAGCCACAACAAATTAATACATTTCTGTCCAAATATCACTTCTGTCACAAAATATGGAACCTTGAGACTCAGACCTTTCTGACAATATGTGTTTTGTCAAGATTAGAAAAGGTTTTGATCATAAATTATAAAACATGACGATGCCCAAAAGGGGAGGAGCCCGATAAAAGAATTTAGAGTACCGTTTCTATGGTAACGCAACGTCCAATTTCAAAACGGGTTTCACAGGCTGAATCTTGAGTTCGTAAGCTTTCGAATGATATACATTTGTCAACATTAGATCAGGTGAAGTATGGGATATAATTGTTTTAAACATGCAGTGGCAGTAACAGTTAACAGATTAATGACTTGGTCCTTTTTTTATACCCTAATCAGGCAACGTGACTCATAAAATCCAAAATATATCAATTTTTAAAAAAAATCTTTTGGATATGTTTTATTTAAGTCCAAATGATATAAAAAATGACATGAAATTATTTTTTGCTTAGAATTTTCCACTCTTGCCTGTTTAAGGGTTCATGCACTGTTACAGTACCAAATCAGGGCGAACCGTATGAATGTTAGATTGTCCATAGAACTGAACTTTTTGAGAGAACATCACATATGTTGACTTCATAAATTTATTGATGCTGATTTCCTAAAATTGTTTTGTTTTACTAAAACTTTTGAACGGTAGTCTATAGCTATACCAACGCATATTAAATATGATCTATTCAAAACGAGGTTATAAAATTTGAAAATAAATGTTTTTGCAACCATGTTAGCATGAATGAAAATGCAAATTTTTCAATTAACTTAGATAACCTAGAACTTAGATAATTAGTATGGGCTGCTTTTGATCCATAAGACTTTATGGATCATTTTGTGTTAGGCAAAGTGCTAAGGGTGTTTCCGAGTCTGATGGACACGTGAGAGAACTGAGGTAAAAGTCAATGACAAAAGCTTTACCAGACCTGTAGTAAAGTTCATTAAGTCCCTGAATTGCCTAAAAGGATTCAAATTCAACTGGAGCACATTTACACTACAGTTTGTGAGATTGTGCGTTTGTGGTCGGCTACTCTGTGTGCGTCCATTCGAGAAAAGTGAGTTCAATATTATTTTAAAGTACTGTACTACAATAATGAAAGATCTGCTGCATATACAACTATTTCACATACTTTGCACAGGCTGTATTTAGCATGTCTTGGAAATATTCTGATTGTGTTTTCTTCATTGGGAATTAAGCAATATGAAGGTTATTAATTTCTCTCCAAGCATCATTCAAACATATTTAAAAAGAGACACTTTCATTTTGTGAATCAATTTTTATGTTAGTTTCTCTGCTTATTCTCACACAGCAGAAATATTCAGCAGTACTCGAGTCATGTGTGGTGGAGTACGCCTATATGTGATTTTATTATTTGACCCCTTGGTGGCGCTGTTAAACAGCAAATTGTCTGTGAGAAAGATAACTGTAATATGCCCATATATCTAGAATAAATAAATTTTTAAGAGTTGTCTGATTTATTGTCAGTTAACGCTATCAGGATGATATGCACTGTCATATGGACCCAAAACTACATGAACATTAAAATGACTCTGAAACCGTTTTACCAAAATAGAAAAAAAAACATGTTTTTAAAAATGCATAAAATTATTGTTTGAATCTTTTTATAGCTAAGACACACTGACTGGTATTCAGCCTATCAGAATCACAAACAAAGGCATATTTTTGTTGAGCATGATATTCTGTGAAGTAAAACAATAATTTACCAAATAGGAATTTGTCAGGCAGGACCTAAGTGGAGATTTATTAAACAAGGACAAACAAATATTTCAATATACTGTACAGGAAAAATATTAGAACTATATGACTAATTACTAACAAGGGACTACTGAACACAAACACAAGAGAGACTTATAAAGGCAAATATATATGTGTGTGAGAGAGAGAGAGAGAGAGAGAGAGAGAGAGAGAGAGAGAGAGAGAGAAGGCAAATAAGGATTAAATATTAACAATTGACATGCAAATGTTTTTCTTTTGTCTCTGCACACATTTTCTCAAAACAACATAAACTTCTGTCTAAATTGCAATATTTAGCAAGGCTTGTCAACTTTTTGTAACAATGTGTGTGTGTGTGTGTGTGTGTGTGTGTGTTTGTGTGTGTGTGTGTGTGTGTGTGTGTGTGTGTGTGTGTGAAATATGTATATTTGTCTGCCAGAGACACTTTCAGAGTGCACTTTTCTAATTTTCTGATTTAATATAAAAGCTTTCTAACTTTTCATGTATTCCAGCACTTTGTGTTTTCCTTCTCCTGCTCTCTTCTTGATGTTTTCCAGTATTTCAGCCTTTTCAAACTCATTAATTTCCTTCAGCTTCTCAATCAGAAAATCAACATGTCGGAGTGTGTTCAGAGAATCAGTGTTGAGCGCGATCTTCTCCAGAGTATACAGTGAAACGCATCCATCACCAGCGTATCTCTCTCAAACTCTAATGTTTGCAGTTCTTCTTCCAGCCTCTTGACCGAAATCTCACCATCCCTAACTTTAATTATATTATCAGTATATTTCTTCTTTAAATCTTCATATGTCCTCTTCTCCTTTTTTGTCTTTGTTATATATATTTTTGCTTCTTTGACGTGCTTGCTGTAGTGGCATTTACTTGTGCACACTGTACAGTGATCATCTTTCATCACTTCGAACCATAAGAGATTTCTGACCCAGGAGTCTAGATAAACACAGTTCTCCTCACAGACGCTGCAGCACACCGCCTCTTTGGCTTTAGAGCGATCAATATCAACCTTCTCTTTATAGGGCACGTCAACTTCACACTCAAAGTTCTTATTTTCTTCAACAACCTTTCTTTGTTTCTCCAGATCTTCTTGAGTTTGTTTCAGCTGATTCTGCTTACGGTCTATCTTTTGAATATGTGATTTTATATCGGAGATTTTTGCCTCCAACAGCTTCTGTTGTTCCAACACATCTTGGGTCATCTTCACGGTTTTTGGTTTTATGTTGTCAAGAAACTTAAAAAATCCTGTAATTTCTTTAAAACTGAGATCCCATGATTGCTTTTGGATCATCTGATTTTCTTCAAGAAATGTCTCTCCTTGACAGTTGTCAAACTGGAAAAACACTGGCTGATTCTGTTCATTCACTGCACACTTGATTTTAGCCTCTTCAACAGCCATCAGGGCAGATTTAGGGATAGCTCCATGAGAGTATGTGAGGAGCAAAACTATGTTTTCAGCAATATCTCTTCCAAATAAAGACTGAAAAGCATCAAATATGTATATTTGCCTATCAGAGAGTCGAGTCTGTGATGCTTTAATCACCAGACACACTGCATGTATTTCATTGATCCCTTCTTCAGATTCACTTAAACTAAGCAAACTCTCAGCGATCTCTTTATCTTTCTCAACTCCACGAGTGTCTCCATATCCTGGTGTGTCGATGATTGTTAGATCAGTTTTACTCTCTTGTGGATAAAACCCATAAACAGTGACGCAAGTCTGAGTGTGAGCTTGTGATCGGTCACTCTGATCATCTGTGATCTCAAACCAAACCTTGTCTTCTCTCTGAACATCTAACATGTAGTTGATCATCGTGTTGATTAGTTTTGTTTTTCCTGTTCCTCTTTCTCCCACTATCAGAATGGTTTTATGGGGTTTGGTTTTGTCTCTCTCTCCAACAGTCATCTTTCTGTATGGTTCAGATTGATCATGAGAGTCTGTTGGTGTCAGACGATATCGAGCGGGATTTCCATCTTCAATTAAGATGCTTTTCTTGATGAGATCATTTCTGTTCTGTATGTAAAGCATAAAAACACGATAACTATAAAGATGCTTTTCATGTGAACATCAGAACAGTGATTGTGTTGGAGGATACAAGTCATGTGAAAGACCTCAAGATTAGAATAACAGTGTTTAATGATATAGTAAAATTCTTCAGCTGATATTTCATGAATGTGCATCATACCTTCGTGATAACTGTGGTGACATCAGATTCAGTGGTGTAGTCGAGTTTTCCCACCGCTGCACATTTAATATTGTACTCAGTATCTGGTCTGAGATCAGTCAGAGTAACGGTGTCCTGCTTCTTTGACACAGTTTGAGATGTCCAGTCTTTCTCTTCCTTCATTTTGTACAGTAATTTGAGCTGCTCTGTAGCAGGACCCGGTGGAGACACTTTCAGAACCACTTGCCTATATCTGACATCTTTAATGATTGGACAGTCTGGTTTTAATGGAGGAGTGAAGCAAACAGCTTCATTATATCCATTTTCATACAGAACAATGCAGGAACCTGGATGCTTTTCATGCTCTTTTATAGAAATCATATATTTACTGCTCTGACTGCTATATGATGTCATCAGCTCCTTAAATATTTTCAAATGTTCCCTCATTTTCTCCCGGATGCTTCCAGTGAGCCACGATTGAGACGCCACATCAGGTTTCTTCTGAGGATTTCTCATCATTTGAGGATTCATGTAATTTTCTTGCTCATTAAGCAACTCATCTGGCTGCTCAAGAGAACTGAAGGTGTAACAAAACACATTCTCCACCTGAATATCAGACAAATACGAGTCCAAGTTTGTGTTCACTTCGGCTCCAATGTCCATTAACTGCCGAAGAAACTCATTAACGGTGTTTAATTCTTCTTCTTTCACTGTGATCCACTCTTTCAGACTCTTTTCACTGAATGGAGACTCATCATGAGCTTGAAGAAGATCCATCAGAGCACAAGACTCTTTCTCACAGGCTTTAACTGACTGGATCACAGATTTAATTCGGTCACTGAAATCTTGTCGATACGTTTGGCAGTTTTGCTGCATATCTTGTATTTTATTATGAAGTGCACTAAAAGTTGTTTCCCTGTTTTTTTCCAAAAGTACACTACACTTGTCTTCAGTCCACCTCAGATTTTGAATAGCAGACTCTTTGGCCTTGATGAGATTCTGGTTTATGACTGTGAGACGCGTCACATCACTCTCTACGGTGTAGTCGAGTTTTCCCACCGCTGCACATTTAATATTGTACTCAGTATCTGGTCTGAGATCAGTCAGAGTAACTGTGTCCTGGTTCTTTGACACAGTTTGAAATGTCCAGTCTTTCTCTTTCTTCATTTTGTACAGTAATTTGAGCTCCTCTGTAGCAGGACCCGGTGGAGACACTTTCAGAACCACTTGTCTATATCTGATATCTTTAATTATTGGACAGTCTGGTTTTGATGGAGGAGTGAAGCAAACAGATTCATTATATCCATTTTCATACAGCAGAATGCAGGAACCTGGATTATTTTCCATTTCTTTTGATGCAATAATGAATTTGGCTGATGTACAATCTTTTAAATCAATCAAGTTTTTAAATACTCTCAGGTTGTTCCTCATAATCTTTTGGATCTCAGGTGTGAGCCAAGTCTTGTGTTCGGGTTTCTCCTCATTTCTCTCTTTTGTTGAAGAACTCAGGAAGGTATTTTGTTCAGAAAGCAGCACATCTGTCCAGCTCAATGATGTGAAAGTGTAGCTGACCAAATGTTTAACTTCCAGATTCATTAAATTTTTATTGAGGTTGTTTTCTACCATTGCTCCTGAGTCATTCAGTTGTGTGAGCAATGATTTAATGATGTCAGATTCTCCCTCTTTCTCTTTCAGCCATTGTTCAAGAGCGCTTCTTTCAAATGGAGATTCCTCATGATCTCGTAGAAGATCGATCAATGCTGTGTCCTCTATGAATTTTCCACGTATCTTTGGTAAGAGAGAGCCGAGTGTCTTCATGAGACTCAATCTGCACTGGTAGCAGTTTTTCTTCATGTCATTGATTTTGTCATGAAATGCAGTAAATGTGGAAGCTGGCGTGTCTGTCAGAAGATCACTGCATTTCATCTCAGTCGTACTCAAACTCTCAATTACAGATTCAACATCTGTGCTTAAACCTGTGCTGATTTCATGTTGAAACTTTACAACTTTTGAGAAAAGTTTGTCCAAAGGATAAAGCCAAACTCTCAGAGGAACCACAAGCTCTTTGTTTTCTCCCAGCATTTTTGGAAGATCTTCAAAAACCTTCATAGCATCTTCAAAAGTGGTCGGGTTACGTGATAGCTTGAAGTCGCCATAAAATGTACAGCTGAATTTTTGGACAGCGGTCTTCTGATTTTTATTCAGTTTCATACTTGCATCAATGTTTCCAGCTGAAATGCCTTTAAGCTGCTCTAATGCGGCTTTTACTTCTCCTGCTATCACTCTCTTGTCCTCATCTAAAGAAACGTCTCTATCAAAAATAAAGCATGCGTCTGCCCCGTACAGCACTGCGGTCACTACATGTGTGGCGACGTCATCGCTATAGTGAGCCATGTCTCCAGAAGCAAAGCGGTTGATGATCAGTTCTTCAAACTTACTGGTGGAATGATAATGTAATGTCAGTCTCTGTTGATTGAATGATTTCTTTGTGTCCTTGAGATAATTAGCAGCTCCACTTACACTGATGAGTCCTCCTAAAACACTCAGTTTCAGACATCCACCAATATTCAGCAATCTAGACTTTTCCTCAATCGAGTCTGAAGCGGTGACTGTGAAAACTGTATTGATTTGGGGTTTCTCACTTATGTTCTGCTGCAGCTGCTCTTTACTCCAAAGTCTGATTCCTGTAATGGAGAATTTTTTTCTAAATACTTTATTCATTAAACAGTAATTTAATCAGCCCCTTTGCAAAATGCAACTTGGATTTTCTCCCAGTAAAACAACAGCACATTATATTTTTGTGTTTCTTGTTCCCATTGACCATTCTCTTACATTTAATTTTATATTTTATGAATTTACATAAATGACTCTGAGCAAGTGAATCACTAAATATAAACACTGTCTGACTATCACATTAATAACCCCAACTATTATGATACAGAGCTACTGTTACGTCCTATGTTATTTGTTTGGGGTTGTTTTTTTCTTCCCCCTTTTCTCTTTTTACTTTCACTCTTAGCAGGACGATGCCGCTACCTGATTGATTCATCGATCTGTCAATCATTGAAATGTTTGGTAACGACACAACGCGGCTTCACCAATGAGGGTGCGCCGTGTGCCTATGAAGAGCGCAACTGTGTGGGAGGCGGGAGATGATTTTGTACGATAGAGCCCACTTTCACTCGATCTGTCTGTTTGCCCTGTACTATTTTTAATGTTCGTGAAACGCAGTGTTCTTTGAGAACTTGGTAGTTAGAGGCTCATTTGGGTCGTCTTTTCTGTGAGTCTTTCGCCATTTTTCTGTTGTGTTATTAAACAGGGAAAAGAAAAGAACAGGTGAGATATCATGTGATATGCATGTGCAACGCATGTGCTACACTGAGTTGTCAATTGTGTATAGAACGTTCCGGGTTACTTGACTGTAACTCTGTTCCCTGAAAAAGCGGAACGAGATGCTGCGCTGCTTAGCGCATTGGGAACATATTTAATCGTGACCCACTGTGAATATAGTGTGTAAACACGTTGATGGAATCCGCGACGCGAGGCTATAAATAGATGAGCCGCAGGTGCATCGTCAGGATATTTTGTCTGAAGAGCAGTCCTGGGACATCATCAGCACGGCAATGCAGCGCAGCATCTCGTTCCGCTTTTTCAGGGAACAGGGTTACAGTCAAGTAACCCGGAACGTTCCCTTTCAAAAGCTACAATTCAAAAGCTGCGCTGCTTAGCGCCTTGGGAATGAGAATGCCCTACGCCGCCGTGCTTGAAGGTGTCTGGACTCCTTACAGTTGTGTAGGTGTGCTCACAAGAACATCAGGGAGGCGTCCGTCGTTAGCAATTTGCGACGACAAGGCGCCCCTAGAGTGGGACCCAAGGCGAGGAACCGGGGTTTGAGCCACAGAGATAGTGTACGAAGCCCGCGGCGCGTCACGTTTATTTGCCTTTGAGGATTGGCTCTTGGATGAAATCCCCTGGCTTTTAGCCACAACTGAAATGGTCTCATGTGCAACAGCCCCAGAGGAATCACCGTGGATGCTGAAGCCATGAAACCTAACATCTTTTGGTACTGACGAACAGTGTGATCTTGACCTAGCCTGACTTTGCTCATGGTTAGCCGAATGGTCTCGATTCGAGCGGGGGACAGTTGTGCCCGCATCGTGATCGAATCCCAAACGATCCCAAGGTAAGTCGTTCTCTGGGCAGGAGAAAGAACACTTGGTATTCTTGGTGTTGAGTCTCAGCCCTAGAGAAACTAGATGAGCTAACACGATGTCTCTGTGTTGAAGCGCCATCTCTTGCGATTGTGCTAGTATTAACCAATCGTTGATGTAATTTAAAATGCGAATACCCTGGAGTCGTAATGGAGCCAGTGCTGCATCCATGCATTTTGTGTACGTGCGGGGTGAAAAGGCTAGGCCGAATGGAAGAACCCGAAACTGGTATGCTTCGCCCCCGAAAGCGAACCTCAGGAACTTCCTGTGTTGTGGCAATATTTGTATGTGAAAATATGCGTCCTTCAGATTGATCGTGACGAACCAATCGTGATATTGAATTTGCGACACGACCGCCTTGACGGTTAACATCTTGAACTTGAGTGCTTTGACTGTACAGTTTAAGCCTCAAAGACCTAAGATTGGACGCAACCCTCCATCCTTCTTGGGGACCAGAAAGTATCTGCTGTAATAGCCCGAATCCCTCTCTGGAAGAGGAACATGTTCTATGGCCTCTTTGCTCAGAAGAGTTTGTAGCTCTTGTGACAGTACATGCATCAGCTCCGGTCTCACGGAAGTGGAGACCACGCCGTTGAAACGCGGACGATGACGAATAAATTGGATTCTGTATCCTATTTGTACTGTGCTTAATACCCACACAGAAATGCCTGGCAGAAGTTTCCACACTGCCAGACTCTCTGAGAGTGGTATTAATTTTAATACTTCCTCTTGAGGGGATGTTAGATGTTCCGTGTCCTGGATGACAGCAGGAAACAACGTAACATCTAACATTTCGCTGGAAACCGCTGCCCCCCGAAGCACCAAAGGTAGCGGGATGGAGAGGTTTTTGGATGTAATATGCGCCCCATCCCGCAGGGGGCTACCCCCACCAGACCTTGGTCACACAAAGAGACAAATCTGTGGCTCTCCGCAGCTCCGAGAAAGACTCCTCATCTATAGTGCTGCCCGCACTCAGATCCTTCAATAGGTCAGCCTGGTTAACACGGTCTCATCCCAAGACGTCATCTGTCTGACGCTTTTGACCATACATCAACATCCAACGTTTTAGGGTACCCTTTAACGTCAGTTAGATGACGATCCTAGGGCGTCATCTAACTGACACTTTACATTTAGCGTCAGTTAGATGACGCGGGTAGGTTTAGGTCTGGGGTAGGGTTAGGATTAGATAGCGTCATCTAAAGGATACCCTAAAACGTCGGATGTTGACGTATGGTCAAAAGCGTCAGACAGATGACGTCTTGGGATGAGACTGGGCTGGCCTGGTAGGCCTGTAACACTGCCATAGTGTGCAGCGCCGCACCAGCCTGACCTGCAGCTTGATAAGCTCTCCACACAAGCGCTGATGTTATTTTACATGGCTTCGTGGGTAGGGTAGGTCTCTTGATGGAAGATGCCGAAGCAGGCGAGAGATAGCTTGCGAGCGTCTCTTCTACCTGTGGCATCTCCGCATACCCCCGCATACCCCCGTAAATAAAAAATAACTTAACCTTTCATGCATAACGCTGTTAATTCACCTCAAAATATCTTACATTGGGTGTCTCTGCTGACCGCTTGTGGGAAAAATTGTATATAACATGATATTTCATGACTCTTCCCACAAGATGGCCGTATAGCTCTATAGGGATCTCCCAGTCACGTGACCCCTAGCCACGTGTCAGCCATTTTGACGGAATACATCCGTCGGCTACTCATAGATCCATTGCCGTGGGTAATATATATTATTAGTATATTATTACACTAATAATATAATTATTAGTATAATTAGCCTAAATATTGCAATACTTTGCGCTACAGTATTAATATAATTGCATGCGCTAAATCATGGTGCAAAATATCTCGATACTGAACAGAATCGATTTTTTCGCTTATTATTAGCATCACAAAAATAAATATACAAGAGGAAGATAAAGGAATTAGGAATCATATATCCATATGAAGCACCACAAGTTCTTTTTACAGGCATTAAATGTGTAGAAAAACTTCCTGACATTGAGTTCGGTGACATTACAGCTGCCTTATTCACTTCCCATCACGCTACACCGGAGCTTCATTAAAAGAAAATGATTTTTCAATCATCAGCGCAAAGGTTGGTCAATGTATTTTTATCACCAAATTAAAGTACCTGTAATAATTTTTAAACTGAGTTTACAGGGAAAAACACAAAACAAAATCACCAACAAGATTAAGTGTATCTTTAATGAATTTGTTTAATCTAGTTTGATCCAAGAAAAACGAAATAATAGCCTATGCTTATATACTTTTTTATACTTATCACTGACTGTCACTGTAGTATGATAAACTGTCATTGAGACTGTTGTCTCAACCTGTGTTTCTAACGATTTATAAGAAGTGTCAAATAAAATACAAGATCAGCTTTTGGTATTTGAAAACGAAAGAATGTAATGTGATAATAGGCCTAACGAATTAACTGATCTAAGAATGCACGTATGCATTTTGCCTGTTTATTGCCGCCAACCACTTTTTTCCGTTTTGTTTCTTTTGGGATACGGTATAAAGATATTCCTTTTGTATGATCACGTATCTGATCGCATCCAAATGCACAGCATCGCTCAGGCATGATAGGAATATTTCGCGACGAGCTGTATTATCACCGGCGGTTTAGCATTTTCTATTCCGTCAAGATGGCTGCTCCAAATGGCATGACGTCACGCGGGACGTCCCTATATGGAGCAAATGAGCTGTTCCTCTGGGTCCTAAAGTCAGTTCCATTCAGTATGTATTCAGATACACATGTAGACATTATAAAATATTTGTTTTGGTACAGTTTTAGCCTTTTTAGTTTGAATTCTGAGCATTTTTAGACGTTTCTATGCAGTGCCGTCGCAGGTGGGGTGCGAGGCCCTGTGCGAACTTGAAATGCAAGGCCCCTCCCAGGCTCTGAACGTTAGAATAATTGGCTGCGCAGCCTACTTGTTATGGGCCTTTCACATAGGACGCGGAATGTGAATTAATGGGTTTTACGATTACCTATGAAACCCATTAATTTCAATGGCTTGCGCCACGCAAAGACGTTTTGTTGCTGCGTCGACCACAGCGCGCACGCCGCGGTCAAAGTTCAAAATAGTTCAACTTTTGCCGCTGCGCTCTGTGACGATTACCAACGCGGCCAATAGAAACGAGACATCCAAACAAACACGGAAATCAAAATGGATGAACGGCTAGTACTGTGCACGGGACAGATACATAGTTTACTGCTGACCGAAAGGAGGAACAACAATCAAAATAACTAACGTTATTATACTGACGTGTAGAACTCCCGTGTAGAACTCTGGCATAGCGCAGATCACGTTGTATCTGAAGGGCAACGCTGAACCCAGGCCAGCGCAGCGCATTCCGCATCCTGTGTGAAAGCCCCATTAGCCTTGTCCGCTTAAATGAATTATAAATAAACATAAAAAAACGAATAGGCTATTTGCAGTATATGTTTTTGACCTAATTATTTGGTACTGAAATTACACACTCTGTCGGCTCTGATGGCGTTGC
The DNA here is from genome assembly GCF_029890125.1 of Rhinichthys klamathensis goyatoka. Taxonomy (NCBI): domain Eukaryota; kingdom Metazoa; phylum Chordata; class Actinopteri; order Cypriniformes; family Leuciscidae; genus Rhinichthys; species Rhinichthys klamathensis. The sequence continues at coordinate 1,023,127 of NW_026606734.1, forward strand.
ATCACGTGCACCTGCGCAATAAAGCCTATGATTTCCGAAAATAGTACTATGTCAACTAGTGATATCAGCACAAGGACTGTTGAGGAATATGCAAGATAATTTAGACAATTGTTTTTGTCATAATGTTATAATAACTGACAGACACTATCATTTCAGCCGCTCTGTGCATGTCCTCGCACAGAGCGAGGCTGAAGCTCAGCTTCGGGGCTGAGACACTAATATATTTTTCAAATGTTTAAAAGGTATTACATTGAAATCTGTTGAATAGAGTGTAAATTTAGTTCGTGGGTAGATTAAATAATGATAAGCGGATAATCACCCGAATGGAGATCATTAACTTTAAAACATTAGAATTTTTTTTTTACTGGCTCAAAACAAATACAGCACAATTACGCAATACCGTCGTTGCTTGCGGGTGCGTCTGCAGTTATAAACATGATTATTACTAATTGGCATATTTCAATGCCAATTCTTATATGTTCATACATATAGCCTACTCAAAACAGACGGGGCAACCTAACGCAGACAAGTTAGCTCACCGTTTTTAGGTGATATGCCATGTAGTCGAGCTGTGATATGCAAACAGTTGCTTGCAAACTTTGCATTCGACTTTTTCTGTTATCTATTTTCGTCAAATGCTGCCACACTGTCGATGTCTTTGACATGGTAAAGGAGGACTGACAGTAAATTAAACGCTCGCAATTAAATTAATATTCAGCAAACCTCCATAGACCAATTTTCAGTTGGTAAACATGGTGACGTTTTTCTGTGGGCGGAGCTTAGGTGGTGGCAGAATGATCCCTCTGGCCGCTTCACTAACGTAAAGTCTGCAAGTTTTGTTAGCTTGTTTTTAACAATGACTGGAAAAAAATCTGATTTTATCTTAATGTGCAAGGTCACTCACTGTCCAGGACCACGATTGTTATTTGCAAAAGTTAATTTTAACGGACGGAACCAGATTGGCCGATCCGTACACTCATTGAGGATCTGACAGGATTAACGTTAACGCTACCTCCGGTTGAGTGGCCTGACTTATACACCTATTCGATAGAGAAACTGAGGGCATATAAATCTTTAGATGCCTATAACTCTATGTGCTGAATGGTCATAGTCAAGACTTGTGTTGTACGATCCGCAGTTCTGCCTAGCCAGCGCCATGAAGACGACAATGTAAAGAGTGAGATTACGGTGCAATTTTAATGAGGTGAATATTTTCTAGAAATAAAAAATTGCAGATAAAGCATATTAATTTTTCATTGATTCTTGCACCCAACAACACAACAAGATGACATTTAATAATAAGAAGAATAATTTAAGATCCTTATTTTGTAGCCGAATCTGTGCTGGTTTGTATTTGCCGCCTCCAGTTCTCCCTTTGTTCTGCCACCAGCTAGCGCCGTGACGTAACTGTGACGTCGGCTGTGGTTCCCAAACTTTTAACAGGCATGTACCCCCTGAGACATTATAGATCTTCCGGAGTACCCCCAACACCACCACTTGTTAACAAGTTTTTATTTATTTATTAATATTTATTTTTATCAATTTTGTCGAGAATAGTCAATAGAATCATAAACATATGATACAAATCTCATCAAAAGTCAACATATGATACAAATGTGCTGAATATAATGATTTTAAACAGATATGCACCCAATCTCACACACAATAGGCCTACAACACATATCCAACATCTCATTAAAGCTATTGTTAACTTTTCACATACTGATAAGTATTGCTTTTCACATATGATAACATTGTATATTTTCTTAACTTCTCTGCTGTAAAATAATAATAAAAAAGAGAACACATTAACAATAGTAAACTAAATAGTAAACAGTAAACTAAATTGTAGTAAACCACACAGAATAGGCCTACCACGTCCCCATCCACATCACCAGTTTAATCAATGTGAGGGATGTGCCTGGATGTTCTTACATAATGCAGCGATGTTAGGCCGAATTGGGGACAGTTTCAGTCTTAGATCATTTTCCACAAACAGTCTGTACCTATACTTGGTCTTAAGGCAGACCAAAGCTGAGAATCCAGTCTCACATAAATACGTTGTAGCAAATGGCATCAACTTCTTAATCGCTCGGTTTGCCAGGTCCGGATACTCAGCCCGCATTTTAAAATTACTATTAGTATAAGTTAATATAATAAAATACGTAGACCTACGCCAAAAAAATAGTTGAGGATAAATTCTTTAAAATTGGGCAATTGCAGCGTTATGGACGTGACATTTCCAGTCAAAACTTGAAATATAAATTCTCAGAAAATGCATTTAATACTGAAACGTCTGTCTATCCATACTCCCTTAATAAAGCTCCAGACATTAGAAAAATATCAGTCTACAAATGCGTTTTATATTTAATTTGAGGGAAATACACATGTGACGTGACACAAAAAATCTTTAACTTTTAGGTGGCAAAATATTTTTTTGTAATTCTATAAACTACACTGCGCAAAACAAAAGTAATACTACCCACCGGATGAGGGTCGGCCTCCACAGAACATAAAATATTATTTTTATTTAATTTTTCGTGTTCGCATTTATGAGGAAAAAAACAATGTTACGGACGTGACAGTTCTCCGTTACGGACATGACCGCTCTGAAAGTGACTTTAAAACTTTCACAGAGACCCTTAAACAGAAAGCACAAAGCCTTTCTTTAAAGTGAATTTCGTTTTTTATTAATTGTATCTTAATTTTAATCAATGTTTCATCAACCAAATGCCTGGATTTAATAAATAAGAAGTAAATATAGTAGAAAATAGATCATCATGACACGGAGGCGCCGGCGCATGAACTGGACTCTCGTCTAATAAATGAACCGAAACACAGCGTATAAGGTAGGCTACTTGCCTCACAGACCTGAGAAGTGAGAAATATATAGAAAGCTTGAAATATCTTTTTAACAGAACAATTCAAAACGAAAGAAATCAGACTCTCTGCTTATGTAATCCGTATGAAATGTGCATTTCTCTCTGGCGCGTTCACTACTGCAAAGATCGCGAGTCAACATCGCCAACTTCATCTTTTCAGCCGACACTGACAAACACTTGTTTATTAATAAACAATTAAAATGTCTCCTTGCTATATTTGACATATTCATAATCATTATGCCGGTTCTTTGTGGCAGCTTTTAGATACTTTATTGGCAGCGCCACCCTTGCATGTTACATGAACGCGTCACCACTGCATCAGCACCGAAAACATGATTTTTCGGGTATTATGAATATTTTTTTTTTTTTAAGTTAGGAAGATAGCATGTATATTAACTCACCAGCTGTGGCTGCAATAGTGTCCCGATTGTCTCGCGAGTCGCCACTAACAGAGGGACGGTGACCCAGCACACTTATGGTGACCCAGCACACGTCCATGAAGTCGAACCATGGAAAATCCCTTCTCTGAGCTCCGCTTTGTCCTTTTTGCGCTCGAATCGCCTTGTACAATACTGCGCCCACAACTTTTTTTATTTTTTCCTGAACTTGAAGCGTTGCTCGCTAAATGCTCAGCTTAGAAAGTTCAGCATCGATGTATTTTATAACGTGTTCGTTTCTTCACACGCCGTCAAATTGACGTTGCACCCTTTCTTCTGCCCAAATGCTCAGAAGAGCTTTGGTATCTTCGACAGACCAGTACAGGCGATTCACCATTTCGAGCAGCGATTATTTTGCGCGATATAAAAAAGTGAAATGTGCATCTTGCTTCAGATCATAACGTTCCATAACACCGATAAACTCCGCCTTTTACCTTGAGCACGCCTCTAGCCCGAGCTGGCCCGCTTTGGCCCAAGGTATTCGACGGGCCAGAAATCCTGGCCGTTGGCCCCGAGTAAGCCCCGATCAAGCCCCGGAAGTGACAGTGGAAACGCGACTGGCTCTGGCACGCACTAGCACGGCTCGGCCGCGTGGCTAATGCCTTCTAGTACTTTAATCAATCTGTCTCCAGTGGGTTGGGCTAATCCAAAAAAGTGAAAACAAGGGGGGTATTCTGAAGACAGGCTGTTACCTGTGAAACAGGGGTGCTCTGAAAACACCCCCATTAGCAATTAGTGCTTTCCACCTGATGAAATGAACACGTCAAAAAATAAAAAAATCCAGAACGTATCGACCAATAAATCGACCAATCGACTGGGAGATTACAGCCCTGTGAAAAAAAACCCCTTAATTTGTTGGGGGGAGACAAAAAAAACAGCAGGATTGCGAGACCCCCTAGTGGCGCGAGGCCCTGTGCGGTTGCACAGTTCGCACAGCCCTTGCGACGGCTCTGTTTATGTGTACTGAAGTATTCCTCGTATTCCATTCATTTCTAAGGAGGTCAAATTGACCCACAAGGGAAGGATTTGTAACTTTTTATTACAACCAACTCCTCGAATCCAGTTTTCTAAAAAAAAAAAGTGTATTCTTGGTTAAAGTGCCACAAAAGTCCTAAGGTCTTAGACAACTCTGATGAACACTCAATTTAAAAAAAATGACCTGAGGGAAGGATGAGAAACAATAGAAAAATTCAGAAATACTAAAAAATACACAATACAATTAATAATAAAATCTCGATATATCACATAACATGTGTGTTAAAACAGTAATATATTTGCTATGGGGATTTAAAGGCCATAAGATGTGAATAAATGCTGAGAAAGATTTTAATTTAGGGCTTTAGGGCCTACATTAATATTGCTAAATGATTTAGTACATTTAATATTGTAAGTTCTTTACTACCACCTCATAAATTATTTGAAGTTAAAAATTATACTACCACCCTAAGTTATTTTACTCTAATCATTTATTCGGGTTCACAGATTATGGTGAACAGTGGTTGATCACCTGGTACGAGAGCATCTCTCCTGAGGTCATACAGCATCCCCAGCTGGAAGGGTCTCCCTAGAGCTGCAGTCTCTATTGAGTTCACTCCCACTGGATCCATGCTGGACAAAACATGGAAGGAGAAATCAACTAATGAGATTACTGATAGAGCTTTGACAGATATTTTCTAAAGCTAATATTCAGCAATCAATTCAGAAGTTGGTTCTTAAATATGAGCTTTAGCGCCATCTGGTGATTGTATAAAAAAGCACAATGACTTAAAAGCCCTCAATTTTAATATTAAAATTTGTTTGTATTGCATTAAACTTGTCCAAGTAGGAAATCATCCCGAATTCAGGCTATTTTTTTGTTAAACATAATGTGCATTTTAAATGTATGCAGATAGGCCTAAGGCACAATTGAATAGTTTCTCTAAACATCAAAAAAAAGAAAGAAAAAAAAAAGACTCAATTTAGCCTACAATGTAAAATAATTATTGTCTTACCCTTTCGAAGACAGTTGAGTATCTGTCATGACTGGTTCCACAGGAGTCTGGGTTACACAGCAATGCTGCTATAGGCTAGCCTGGATGCCAGCCCGAACCCCGCCCACAACATTTTTTGCTCGGGAAGTTCGGTCTGGACTCGATCCATTGAGGAGTAATTATGATCGGTTCAGAAATCGTCGGGCCAATCAAATTGCCAGGGCGGGCTTTATACGATGATGGACAGATGATCTGCAGTTACGTAATCATCGCGTTATCAAAGAGCGCTTGGGTTGAACTGGTTTCCCTCAAAGATGACTGCCGCTGGAGAATTGAGATGTAGAGATTCCGCTATCGCGTCTGTTGTAAAAGAAATCGACAGCGCATTCATTTTAATAGACGAACAGAGAACTGCAATCAAGGCATTTGTTGATCGGAAAGTTATTTTTGCCGTCCTTCCTACGGGATTTGGCAAAAGTTTAATTCATCAGCTGGCTCCGATGGTCACTAAGAAGATGGGACGCAATGAAAACCCTGTGGTCGTTGTGGTTTCTCCTTTGGTCGCACTCATGGAGGATCAAGTAAAAGAAGCAACACTCGTTATTTTACTTCTTCCAGCGTGCGTGCATTTGAGTTCTGTAGTTGACAACTGTGCTATGCAAAGTAGTTGACTTACTGCTTTGCTCTGATTGGTTGTAGGTCTATCCAATTGAGTGCAGAGTTTTTTTTTTTCCTGGTTCGGTTAAGACACGCCTCATAATCAAAGCCCTATGGAGCAGTATCAGACTCACATCTGACTAGAATATGAGTATGACGAAGTCAGGCTAGCTATTGGCTAAAATACAAATAAAATAGTTTTTCCACAAAAGACACAATGTCTACTGAAGAAGACCTAAACAAAATGTTAACTGTAGATGAGAGAAAATTGTCATTTGCGTTTCCACTGAAGGACTGATACACGCAGCGCAAACTGATTTTGACTGTGAAAGAGAAGCACATTCATATTCAGTGTCGCTTATGAAATATGCGGATGTGTAAAAATACGCACGTGCCCCCTCAGATTTTTCCTCCCTGATAATTTTTTATTTCTTCAGTCTTGTTATAATCAGATTCAGCGCGTTGTTCATCTTCAATCCGCAGCGGCGCCGAGCAGAGCGCACGTCAGAAACAGAGGACAGGGTGTGTGTGTGTGTGTGTGTGTGCCTGCGTGTTCATCTGAGCCTCATTGGTCTGTCACTGCTCGTCAATGTCAGAATATTTGAGATGACCAATTAAATCAAAGTAGGCGGGCTTTATGTTCACAGAAGCTGAGCGCGAATTTTAGCAGTGAGACTCGACGCTTCAGTGTACAGTCAAGTGCGAGATGTAAGTAGCTAAACTAAACATTTCATATTTGACAGTTTTTTTAGTTCATAAATGTTAAACGAATGACAAAAATAATCAGGCACACGAATATACTTTTGTCTAATTTCGCCATTTTGAACCGAAAATAGGCCTATGTAACGTGACTCGTAATGTAGGCTAATAATTAGTTTACTGTCATTGTGAGGGGAAAAGACGTTTTCATTGTTAGGCACAAGATTAATAATGAATGTGTAGCCTACATATTGAGAATTAATATAGTACAATTTGTAGCCTTAAGTAAATTAAAAAAGCTCAGCTTTAGGAGGGGAAGGCAATCAGGAGACTGAGAGAAAAAGAAAGAGTGATGGATAAGAAGTGAGAGCAGGTATTGACAAATAATCTGCCCACTGACATGGTTTTAAAGCTAACGTTATTTCTTATCCTTTTTTTGGCCTTCAAACGTCTTGAAATGCACATATCAGAGAAATAAAAAATTTGAACCCCCTACCCACCTCAAATTTAGGACCTCTGTGATTATAAAGCCCTGTCTATGGCCCTGTATTAGGCATAAGATCAATAATGAATGTGTACTGTGAATGAATTTAATAAACTTAGTTAGGCTACCTAGCTTTCCTAGTAGCTTTCTGTAAATAAATTCGTCTGAGAAAATGATTCATAAATCAACCTATCAGTTGACCCTATGTTTACTTTCTTCACTGACAGACAAAAATGAAAAGCCTATCAGTCAAAGCTCAACTTTAGGAGTTTTTTTGGCCTCCAAAACATCTTATAATGCACATATAAGATACACATATACTTTAACTTAGTCCTCAGATAGAGTAGGGTTGCTGCTAGCTCCGTTAAGGTATTTCTGTCCCTCCCAAACTGCATTGAAATAGTATGTTTCGCAGCCAGAATTAAAAAAAATTCAGGGGGAGAAACCCCCTGACCCCTCCTAACATGATCCATATCACCCGTCAGAAAACAATTGCAACGTCTCAGATTGTGCCCCCCCCAGAATTTTGGCTTGCATGACGCCCCTGTACGAGGAAGTTCAGAATCACGGAGAAGAACCAGAGGCACATTGACAAATGAAACATGAAACTTAATAAATATGATGACAGTGCATGATTTGTCTGTGTTCATCAAGCAATGTCGGGTAGGCTATTGTTTAAAAGAATAATGTGTTGCATTACACATTAATGTATTAGCCTATGCCTCAATCTGTAATCTACATATCGGATCGCAATCGGATTTCAAACACTCGTCGGTGAGTTATGGGCTGACAAAATGGATTAAAGTGTCTTAAATGTTGATGCTTACTGAAATCTGTGCTGATCCTGTCCTCTTATTGTGTATTTAAGTCTTTCGTTACTTTGGGTGGGTTTTTACAGTAATCAGGTGATAATTAATTAAAATGTACACAGCGCTTTTCACAGATATGGTCACAAAGTGCTTTACAATAGACAATTAAACATAGTAGAAAAAAAAGATTAAAATAAAATAGAACAGATAATATTATCAATAGACCAAAGCTTACCCAAAAGCTAACCTACACAAGTGAGTCTTCACTTGTCCCTTAAAGGTGCTCTAAGCGATGTCACGCGTTTTTTAGGCCAAAACATTTTTTGTCACATACAGCAAACATCTCCTCACTATCCACTGGCTGCCTGTCCCCTGAACACACTGTAAAGAAACGCGATCTCTGTAGACAGCCCAGGCTCCACAAACAGCAACAAAAGCAAACTGCGGCGACCCGCTCCCCAAAACATAACAAACTGTTCCAGCCAATGACCGACAAGAAGGGTTTGGGGGCGGGGTTTGGGGGGTTAGTGTGCGGATGAGGAGGAGGGAGGGTCTAGCTAGCCTCCGTTTTGTTTGACAATAGTTCGAACGTCAACAAGAAGTGACGTCACCCAGGATCGCTTAGAGAACCTTCACTGTAAAAAGTAATACCTAGATCTAACTTATAAAAAGTGAGGCAAGTGGCTGCATTGGATGTTTTATGTTGATTCAACTTGCAGCCTTTTTTAAGTATATTGAACACTTTAACATTACTTTATACTAACGCAACAAAATCAAGTTGAGTTAACTAATAGTACTAGTATTACTCAGTTAGATAAACCTACTTTTATTGGTACAGGTAACTTATTTATGAGTTGCTACAAGTAACCTGTACTCATTTTAATTAGGTTTTATGAACTTTGTTTTCTTAGTAAAATTAACTTAATCATATGTGAATAAACATTTTAATATATTTTTTTTAATTGTCAATAACAATTACAAATTCAATTGAAGAAGAAAAAGATGAGAAGATAGATTGAAAACAATATATAATTTATTCAATGTCAATCAGTGTCACTTTTAACAGTGACTACAAAACAGCAAATAAATGTGGCCGCACATGTACACTCTAATATAAAACAAACACTGTAGAAGTGTATTTTCAACCTGTTCTGAACAGTACAGTGAAATATCCAAACTGCCCAATCTGAAATGTTTGGATCAAGGTAAATGTGAGCCATAACATCACATTGTATCACACTGGAACTGCAATGTCAAAAATGACATGATGATGGTTTAGGACGCACAGGGTCCAATCCTACAAAAAGCCTCTGATATATCTCAAGTATACACCAGTTTTGAGGGATACTTGAGGTCGAGAGCATAGGTAAGTTCAAACAGGAGGCAGCATGCTTTCGACAGGTTTGGCACACCTCTGACCACGGGCTGTCCTTATATGATAATCCCAATCGTGTCGGGGTGATGGCACATGTAAATTTTCAGTGGGCAACTGCCAAGCTCAGCGTGCACCTCTGTTTCAGCCCGACTCTATTGGTGGAGACAAAAAAGAAACAAGAGTTTGGTCAGACAAATAGGAAATGAGATGAATATTAGCAGACAGGTAGAAGAGATAAGACACAAAGTCCAAATTGTACTTTTGTTGCTAAAGGTGGTGGATACAAGATGGATACTGTGACTAGAACATGTGACCAGAGTGAAGTCTACCATGACAATGCCATAGAGTGTGGGTACTAAAATATCATGATCTACTCTAGCATGAGTGTTGTATTTTTCTGGTTCAAAGGATGCATTACAATAAACCAATTGCAATTGTCCTTGCCTGTACCTGATTGGTCATCACATTACTGTTAATTAAGCTACAGTTTAAATATCTTTCAAGAGCAAACGTAATCACCCCATATCATCACAATATTAATAAACCCACTAAGCAAAATTATGTCCAAAAGACATCTTTTCAACGTCTTTGTCACAAAGACGTGCATTGAAAAGACGTCCACTGAGGAGCCAGAATGAAAGTTTTTACGACTTTTTTTAGGTGTTCTGTAATGAACGTTCACGGAAGCTCCTTTCAAGGTTGAAAACTAGTTCAGATGTGGACAATTTTCAACATCATTTAAGGTCTCATTTGGACAATTTATACTTATTCTAGACCAAATAAACACTCTCAGGATATATTAAATTAAAACTCACATTTATTTCAATGTAATTTCCATGTGTAATTGCAAAGCAATTAACAGACAGTGAAGTTTCTTTTCATGATTTTTGGACAAACACGCACTGACACCTTTAGACAGTTTAGCATCTGTAATTTATACATATTTGGATCGTGAGAGAAATCAGATTCGAACCAGGGACCTTAAGCTGCCTGCCCTAAGTAGACTGTGTTTGTCCAAAAATCATGAAATCATTACTGTCTACTTAGGGCAGGCAGCTTAAGGTCCCTGGTTCGAATCTGATTTCTCTCACGATCCAAATATGTATAAATTACAGATGCTAAACTGTCTAAAGTTGTCAGTGTGTGTTTGTCCAAAAATCATGAAATCATTACTCTGTTTGTGAGTTGCTTTGCAATTAGAAATTACGTTGAAATAAACATGAGTTTCAATTTAATGCATCCTGAAAGTGTTTATTTGGTCCAGAAACAGTTTAAATTGTCTAAATGAGACATTAAATTACATAAAATATGTCCACATCTGAACTAGTTTTTAACCTTGTATGGAGGTTCCCTGAACGTCTATTGGACTTACAGAACACGTATAATCTGATCAAATTGTAATTGAATCTATTCTGAAGTTTGTCTTACCTGGATGTGAAGCTCGAAGACCCCAGGTAACAAAAGTGCTTGGGTATCTAAAGACCGGGAAAATGTTAGATGTTAGAAATAAGGTTAAAAAATCAGTTGTAAATGTAACTTCTTTAAGTAATAGATTAGAAATAGTTTAAAAATCTAGACCAAAAATATGTCATTAATTGACTATGCAGCATTAAAATAACGTGGATCAAATCTCTAAAATCAGACAGACTACTAAACATACATCTCTACAGTCTAATCTGTGCATCTGCTTTAGTAATGCAAAAGTATAATAACATAATCTCTGAGTCCTGTCAGACAAACACACAAAACAAAGTGTTGTCCATAAAACATCACATCTTACTTTCCCTTATTTGCCCGCACAACTATTGCCTGAAGGCTCGAAATTGCGACCGTTTCGATCGCATTTGATCCCGAAATTTAATCTGTGCAATCTAACAATATAACTGAGGGCATTTGTGCAAATAATTATTACATACGTAACTTGTATGTGTTTTTAAACGCTGCTGTTGTCTGCCGATCGACCACACTGTGCAGCCATCTTAGCTTACCATGTGTGCAGGATAGCTAGCTATACAATTTGCAAACCTAACCTCAGCTCCCTAGTGGAGTAAGCGATTTTGCGTGACTTTAGTTTACATCACCAGTCATTCGGCTAAATTTGCTCAACTTACCGTGTTAATCAGACCCTGAAATTCAGATCCGCTGCAGCGACCAAACAGTTGAAGTGCCGAGGAAGATATTGCATCTGTCTGGAGTCCCCGCCAGTGAAAAAGGGATAATGTCAACTTATAAAATTTAAAATATTTACGTTTGATGAACACACCTGTCACATCGACAGCTGCTCAAATAAATTGTGCATTGTCAACTCACTTTTATAACATTTATTGTACACAACAACCACATACAAATAACTACCCAAATAAATTGCATGGGTTTTATTTAAAATATATTGTTATATAAAAACTGATATATTTTAAGTAAAGAGGAAGTATTTTGATACTTTTTTTGTATAAAACCAATAAAATAAACTAGATTACAAATATTTAAAATATATAAAACCTACTTTGTGGGTGTAGCACTTTTTACAGTGTTTAAACTGTCCACATTCTCAGCAAACCAATGCTAGTTGGCAGAGTATTCCATAATTAAGTTAATTTAATCTGTTTTATGATCCTTCCTGTTCCAGGTGACTTTAAACTCGTGCAGGCAAAAAGATCGACAGGTAAACTGAGGGAAACACCCTCATGATCACGTGATTTAGAGTTAATATTCTGTTTGATGGCATTTGTGGAACAATTGAATTCCTTTCTCTTTGAACACTTTGATAATTGATAATAAAAGAACAGATTGATAATAAAGACTCAGAGGTGACATTTCATTTTAGATTTTTTTAGATGTTCTGAAATTTTAACAATGTGTTTGTGTATTAGCAATACCCTTTCATCATGATATATTTGTTGTAATCACTCCATGATCAAAGCATGCGTTGTAAAATGGCATTCAAATATTACTATACCTAAATCTATAGGAAGAATGATCAAACTTTAAAAAAAGATGCAAATCATACATACACCACAATATCAATTAACTGAACATATGGCCAAATAATTTCTCACTTTGAGTTGATGTTAATTTTTGTCTGCACTTCTAACAACAAAAATGTGTCCATTTAAATATTTTCTTTCTAAAATCTCAATCTAAAACAATTAAAACATGTTTTCTTGGAAATATAATTTTAACTGGTAATTAATTTACTTTGCATCATTTAATCCCTTTAGAAATTATGTCGTAATTATGACATCAACCTGCAGGAAGTGACATCATTTTTGGCAGGAAAACAACAGCCCAAACATCAGTAACGATTAGTATTATTGATGGGTGTATTTTGTTTTTAGTGGTTCTTCAGGTTGAAGTCCTCAGTCATATAAGATAACTGCATTTCACTGAGACTCACTTTAACTCTTTATGAACATCCAGTTAATTTTCTTGTCATTAAATACATGCATTACATGTGCATTAAAAAACCTTAATGAAGTTGAAATGTCTGAACTTGACCAGAGCAGATATTTCTGAAGTCTGTTATAAACTATAATTCAAAAACTTCTTAAAATTACAACATAAACTCAATTCAGTTTTTACAAGTTACAGAGTTGGAGAAAAAAAAATCAGGAATGAGCCAGTTTTCTCAAAAGTTCATTATTATTAATCTCCACGTTATTTTAAAGATTTTGATCAAATGAATATAGTTTGACTTTGTGTGAAATGTCAGTCTCTGCTGCCCTCTCCTGGTCAGGGAAATATTTTTTTATATTCCAAAATTGAGAGGAACATAATGACTGATAATCAATCACCATTTCTTTTCAATTCTCTATCTTTTCCTCATCATTTTCATTGTTTACTTCCATGATGCTTGCTTCCAGTAATACATACAATAAAAAGTGAGTGGTTTCAACTTCATAATCACCAAAAAACTAAAAATCACTTTGTTGACAGGTGTAAATGAAGTGCACAAGTGTTTTATTTGGAACAAGGAATATGGAGAAAATGTTTCAATAGCTTTCTTTTTCCATCCAGTTTTTGCTCTGTTTTGTTATAGACACAGTGAATATTATAGAGACTGTTTAATGCACTGAGAACTGTTACAGTACTAAATCCCCCTGGGGGCGAACCAACTAATGTCCAGTGACAGGAGAGGAGTAAAGAGCCAGAGTCATGGGTTAGAGTCACTCAAAGCTTATTGCTTCATCAAAAGGAGAATGTACTAGTTAGTCACACTTGTACATCAGTATATCTCTATCAAATATAACACAAATGCCTGCGCAAAATAACAAACATACATTGTAACAGAAACAGGCTTTGAATTATAAAGATTCAGAGATGTGGAGATCGGGCAATGAAGTGGAAACAAGGATCCCGTCAGTTCTAATATTTCTAATAGTTTCAGGGAAATATTTTCACTTATTTCCCTCACTTCTGCAGTATCTTTCTCTAGTTGCATTCACTCATTTCTCAAAGTCATGTTGCATGTTAAATTGTCAATACAACTGCAATTTTTGAGAGAACATCACATGTTGACTTCATAAATTGATTGATGCTGATTTCCTAAAATTGTTTTGTTTTTCTAAAACTTTTGAACGGTAGTGTATAGCTATAGCCTACCAACGCATATTAAATATCATCAACTATTCAAAACAAGGTTATACAATTTGAAACTAAATGTTTTTGCAACCATGATGTTGGCATGACTGAAAATGCTATTTTTTCAATTTGATCCATAAGTCTATTGATCATTTTGTGTTAGGCAAAGTGCTAAAGGTGTTTCCGAGTCTGATGGACACATGAGAGAGCTGAGGTAAAAGTCAATGACAAAAGCTTTACCAGACCTGTAGTAAAGTTCATTAAGTGCCTGAATTGCCTAAAAGGATTAAAATTTAACTGGAGCACATTTACACAGCAGTTGCTGTTCCGGCCACTGAGCTTGTTGTGCTCGAGATGGAGTGTTTGTGGTAGGCTACTGTGTGTGCGTCCATTCGAGAAAAAGTACTAAACTGTACTACAGTAATGAAAGATCTGCTGCATATACAATTATTCCACATACTTTGCACAAGGCTATATGTATATTTATGTCTTGGAAATATTCTGATTGTGTTTTCCTCATTGGAAATTAAGCAATATAAAGTTTATTAATTTCTCTCCAAGCATCATTAAAACATATTTAAAAAGAGACACAATATTGTGAATCAAATTTTATGTTAGTTTCTGCTTATTCTCACACAGCAGACATATTACTCGAGTCATGTGTAGTGGAGTACGCCTATATGTGATTTTATTATTTGACCCCTTGGTGGCGCTGTTAAACAGCAAATTGTCTGTGAGAAAGATAACTGTAATATGCCCATATATCTAGAATAAATAAATTTTTAAGAGTTGTCTGATTTATTGTCAAGAAACAGGATGATACCATCTCATATGGACCCAATAGTACATGAACATTAAAATAAAGGCAAATGCCTCTGAAACCGTTTGACCAAAAATAGAAAAAAACATGTTTATAGAAATGCATAAAATTTTTGTTTGAATCTTTTTATAGCTTAGACACACTGACTGGTATTCAGCCTATCAGAATCACAAACAAAGGCATATTTTTTGTTGAGCATGATATTCTGTGAAGTAAAACAATAATTTACCAAAGAGAGATAGGAACTTGTCAGGCAGAGATTTATTAAACAAGGACAAAAATATTTCAATTTACTGTACAGGAAAAATATTACAACTATATGACTAATTACTAACAAGGGACTAGTGAACACAAACACAACAAGATGCAGTAAAAGTAACTAAAACCTTCAAATCATTTTTCAGATTGTGACAACAGCATCACAAGAGAGACTTATAAAGGCAAATATAGATGAGAGAGAGAGAGAGAGAGAGAGAGAGAGAGAGAGAGAGAGAGAGAGAGAGATCCGGCAAATAAGGACTAAATATTAACAATTGATATGGAAATGTTTTTTTTTTGTCTCTGCACACATTTTCTCAAACCAACACAAACATTTGGCTAAATTGCAATATTTAGCAAGGCTTGTCAACTTTTTGTAACAATGTGTGTGTGTGTGTGTGTAATAATATGTGTATTTGTCTGTCAGAGAGTCGATTTTGATGTGCCATAATCACCAGACACACTGCATGTATTTCACTGATCACTTCTGCAGATTCACTTAAACTACGCAAACTCTCAGCGATGAACACATTATTGCTTCAGTGAACATGGTGATTATATTTGTAGCACTATATCACAGAAGCACACTTTCACAATCTTCCTAACATGGTCCGGGAAGCAGACACAGTCTGTCAGTTCAAATCTAGACTAAAAACACATCTCTTTGGCTTAGCATACACATAAAACATTATAGACTTTAATTCAATGTTAGGCTGCATAGTTTAGATCAGCTGGAACCGGGAACACTTCCCATAAATCCTGATATACTTGGTACATCATAAGAAGGATGGCGTCTACGCCATCGCTAACGCTAGTCTCTCTGTTTAACCTGAGGTTTACCACAAACCGCCGGATCCAGGCCGTATCCAGATCTGATGAAGGACCATCGCATGGACACGATGACAACGCAGTCCTGAAGTGCCAGCCTCATCAACACTGTGAAGGCCTCATGGACACCTCTACAAACTCGTCTCCACACCGGCGTGATGACTCCGACCCTAACCAGATGAACTGGATAAATATCGTGAAAGTTCTGATCCCATCTGACTTCTGACCTGTAATGCTGCCTAAATCATAATCACACACTGTTCGTTCATTGGCTAGAGGAGAACTGAGACTGAGTCTGGGTTCTCCCAAGGGTTTTCTCTCCATTCTGTCACTGATGGAGTTTTGGTTCCTTGCCACTGTCGCCTTTTTCGCCTTTCTTCGCCATTGGCTTTTGGCTTGCTTAGTTGGGGACATTTAACATTTAATTTTGAATTTAACAATTCTATTACAACATTATTTTCCTGTTATCTCTGTAAAGCTGCTTTGAAACAATTTGTATTGTAAGCGCTAAATAAAGGTGACATGACTTGGCTATCAGAGTGCACTTTTCTAATTTTCTGATTTAACACATCTTTCCATGTATTTCAGTGCTCTGTTTTCTTCTTCTCCTGCTCTCTTCTTGATGTCTTCTAATTGTTTAGCTTTGTCAGGCTCATTAATTTCCTTCAGCTCCTCGATCAGAAAATCAACATGTCGGAGTGTGTTCAGTGAATCAGTGTTGAGTGTGATCTTCTCCAGAGTATCCACACAGTGAAACGCATCCATCACCAGCTTTATTTTCTCTTTCTCTAATGTTTGTAGTTCTTCTTCCAGCCTCTTGACCAAAGACTCACCTTCCCTAACTTTAATTATATTATCATCATATTTCTTCTTCAAATCTTCATATGTCCTCTTCACCTTCTTCGTCTTTGTTTCATATATTTTTGCTTCTTTGACGTGTTTGCTGTAGTGGCATTTATTTGTACACACTGTACAGTGATCATCTTTCATCACACTGGACCATGAGAGATTTCTGGCCCACCAGGAGTCTGGATAATGACAGTTCTCCTCACAGACGGGGCAGCACAACGCCTCTTTGGCTTTAGAGAGATCAATATCAACCTTCTCTTTATAGGGCACTTCAACTTCATACTCAAAGTTCTTATTTTCTTCAACAACCTTTCTGTGTTTCTCCAGATCTTCTTGAGTTTGTTTCAGCTCATTCTGCTTACGGTCTATCTCTTGAATATGTGATTTTATATCGGAGATTTTTGCCTCCAACTGCTTCTGTTGTTGCAACACATCTTGGGTCATCTTCACGGTTTTTGATTTTATGTTGTCAAGAAATTTGAAAAATCCAGTAATTCCTCTAAAACTGAGATCCCATGATTGTTTCAGCATTTCATATTCTTCATCAACAGCTTCTGACTGACAGTTGTCAAACAGGAAATACACCGGCTGATTCTGTTCATTCACTGCACACTTGATTTTATCCTCTTCAACAGCCATCAGAATATTTTTAGGGATCGCTCCACGTGAGTGTGTGAAGAGCAAGACAATATTTTCATCAATATCTCTTCCAAATAAAGACTGAACAGCATCAAATATGTATATTTCTCTATCAGAGAGTCGAGACTGTGTTGCTTTAATAACCAGACACACTGCGTCTATTTTATTGATCCTTTTAGATTCAATTAAACTAAGCAAACTCATGCCGATCTCTTTCTCAGCTCCACGTGTCTCTCCATATCCTGGTGTGTCGATGATTGTTAGATCAGTTTTACTCTCTTGTAGATAAAACCCATAAACAGTGATGCTGGAGGTCTGACTGTGAGCTGATGTTCGGTCACTCTGATCATCTGTGATCTCAAACCAAACCTTGTCTTCTCTCTGAACATCTAACATGTAGTTGATCATCGTGTTGGTCAGTTTTGTTTTTCCTGTTCCTGTTTCTCCCACTATCAGAATGGTTTTATGGGGTTTGGTTTTGTCTCTCTCTCCAAAGGTCATTTTTCTATATGGTTGAGATTGATCATGAGAGTCTGGTGTTGGTGTCAGATGATATCGAGTGGGAGTCCCCTCCTCAATTACACTACTTTGCTTGATGATTGCATTACATTTCTGTAATCCTGGTTCTAAACTGTCCATTTTTTGTCTGTAATATAAAGAAAAAATAGAACAAAAAAACAGATAGTTTTGTAAAATGTAAATAATAATAATAAAATATAGACTACTAGTTATTTTTTTTAATGAGGCAAAATTATACATCTCATCGTCAATAACATTAATATCTTCGTCAATATCTTCACTAGAATAAGTTTTAAAAGAAACTTTGAAAGAAGAGTAAAAGTCCTGCATGTGTCAGGTCAGCATCGGCTCCTACAATCTGCTGCCCTCTCCTGGTCAGGGAAATATTTTTTTATATTCCAAAATTGAGAGGAACATAATGACTGATAATCAATCACCATTTCTTTTCAATTCTCTATCTTTTCCTCATCATTTTCATTGTTTACTTCCATGATGCTTGCTTCCAGTAATACATACAATAAAAAGTGAGTGGTTTCAACTTCATAATCACCAAAAAACTAAAAATCACTTTGTTGACAGGTGTAAATGAAGTGCACAAGTGTTTTATTTGGAACAAGGAATATGGAGAAAATGTTTCAATAGCTTTCTTTTTCCATCCAGTTTTTGCTCTGTTTTGTTATAGACACAGTGAATATTATAGAGACTGTTTAATGCACTGAGAACTGTTACAGTACTAAATCCCCCTGGGGGCGAACCAACTAATGTCCAGTGACAGGAGAGGAGTAAAGAGCCAGAGTCATGGGTTAGAGTCACTCAAAGCTTATTGCTTCATCAAAAGGAGAATGTACTAGTTAGTCACACTTGTACATCAGTATATCTCTATCAAATATAACACAAATGCCTGCGCAAAATAACAAACATACATTGTAACAGAAACAGGCTTTGAATTATAAAGATTCAGAGATGTGGAGATCTGGCAATGAAGTGGAAACAAGGATCCCGTCAGTTCTAATATTTCTAATAGTTTCAGGGAAATATTTTCACTTATTTCCCTCACTTCTGCAGTATCTTTCTCTAGTTGCATTCACTCATTTCTCAAAGTCATGTTGCATGTTAAATTGTCAATACAACTGCAATTTTTGAGAGAACATCACATGTTGACTTCATAAATTGATTGATGCTGATTTCCTAAAATTGTTTTGTTTTTCTAAAACTTTTGAACGGTAGTGTATAGCTATAGCCTACCAACGCATATTAAATATCATCAACTATTCAAAACAAGGTTATACAATTTGAAACTAAATGTTTTTGCAACCATGATGTTGGCATGACTGAAAATGCTATTTTTTCAATTTGATCCATAAGTCTATTGATCATTTTGTGTTAGGCAAAGTGCTAAAGGTGTTTCCGAGTCTGATGGACACGTGAGAGAACTGAGGTAAAAGTCAATGACAAAAGCTTTACCAGACCTGTAGTAAAGTTCATTAAGTGCCTGAATTGCCTAAAAGGATTAAAATTTAACTGGAGCACATTTACACAGCAGTTGCTGTTCCGGCCACTGAGCTTGTTGTGCTCGAGATGGAGTGTTTGTGGTAGGCTACTGTGTGTGCGTCCATTCGAGAAAAAGTACTAAACTGTACTACAGTAATGAAAGATCTGCTGCATATACAATTATTCCACATACTTTGCACAAGGCTATATGTATATTTATGTCTTGGAAATATTCTGATTGTGTTTTCCTCATTGGAAATTAAGCAATATAAAGTTTATTAATTTCTCTCCAAGCATCATTAAAACATATTTAAAAAGAGACACAATATTGTGAATCAAATTTTATGTTAGTTTCTGCTTATTCTCACACAGCAGACATATTACTCGAGTCATGTGTAGTGGAGTACGCCTATATGTGATTTTATTATTTGACCCCTTGGTGGCGCTGTTAAACAGCAAATTGTCTGTGAGAAAGATAACTGTAATATGCCCATATATCTAGAATAAATAAATTTTTAAGAGTTGTCTGATTTATTGTCAAGAAACAGGATGATACCATCTCATATGGACCCAATAGTACATGAACATTAAAATAAAGGCAAATGCCTCTGAAACCGTTTGACCAAAAATAGAAAAAAACATGTTTATAGAAATGCATAAAATTTTTGTTTGAATCTTTTTATAGCTTAGACACACTGACTGGTATTCAGCCTATCAGAATCACAAACAAAGGCATATTTTTTGTTGAGCATGATATTCTGTGAAGTAAAACAATAATTTACCAAAGAGAGATAGGAACTTGTCAGGCAGAGATTTATTAAACAAGGACAAAAATATTTCAATTTACTGTACAGGAAAAATATTACAACTATATGACTAATTACTAACAAGGGACTAGTGAACACAAACACAACAAGATGCAGTAAAAGCAACTAAAACCTTCAAATCATTTTTCAGATTGTGACAACAGCATCACAAGAGAGACTTATAAAGGCAAATATAAATGAGAGAGAGAGAGAGAGAGAGAGAGAGAGAGAGAGAGAGAGAGAGAGAGAGAGAGAGAGAGAGAGAGAGAGAGAGAGAGAGAGAGAGAGAGAGAGATCCGGCAAATAAGGACTAAATATTAACAATTGATATGGAAATGTTTTTTTTTTTTGTCTCTGCACACATTTTCTCAAACCAACACAAACATTTGGCTAAATTGCAATATTTAGCAAGGCTTGTCAACTTTTTGTAACAATGTGTGTGTGTGTGTGTGTAATAATATGTGTATTTGTCTGTCAGAGAGTCGATTTTGATGTGCCATAATCACCAGACACACTGCATGTATTTCACGGATCACTTCTGCAGATTCACTTAAACTACGCAAACTCTCAGCGATGAACACATTATTGCTTCAGTGAACATGGTGATTATATTTGTAGCACTATATCACAGAAGGACACTTTCACAATCTTCCTAACATGGTCCGGGAAGCAGACACAGTCTGTCAGTTCAAATCTAGACTAAAAACACATCTCTTTGGCTTAGCATACACATAAAACATTATAGACTTCTATAATTCAATGTTAGGCTGCATAGTTTAGATCAGCTAGAACCAAGAACACTTCCCATAAATCCTGATATACTTGGTACATCATAAGAAGGATGGCGTCTACGCCATCGCTAACGCTAGTCTCTCTGTTTAACCTGAGGTTTACCACAAACCGCCGGATCCAGGCCGTATCCAGATCTGATGAAGGACCATCGCATGGACACGATGACAACGCAGTCCTGAAGTGCCAGCCTCATCAACACTGTGAAGGCCTCATGGACACCTCTACAAACTCGTCTCCACACCGGCGTGATGACTCCGACCCTAACCAGATGAACTGGATAAATATCGTGAAAGTTCTGATCCCATCTGACTTCTGACCTGTAATGCTGCCTAAATCATAATCACACACTGTTCGTTCATTGGCTAGAGGAGAACTGAGACTGAGTCTGGGTTCTCCCAAGGGTTTTCTCTCCATTCTGTCACTGATGGAGTTTTGGTTCCTTGCCACTGTCGCCTTTTTCGCCTTTCTTCGCCATTGGCTTTTGGCTTGCTTAGTTGGGGACATTTAACATTTAATTTTGAATTTAACAATTCTATTACAACATTATTTTCCTGTTATCTCTGTAAAGCTGCTTTGAAACAATTTGTATTGTAAGCGCTAAATAAAGGTGACATGACTTGGCTATCAGAGTGCACTTTTCTAATTTTCTGATTTAACACATCTTTCCATGTATTTCAGTGCTCTGTTTTCTTCTTCTCCTGCTCTCTTCTTGATGTCTTCTAATTGTTTAGCTTTGTCAGGCTCATTAATTTCCTTCAGCTCCTCGATCAGAAAATCAACATGTCGGAGTGTGTTCAGTGAATCAGTGTTGAGTGTGATCTTCTCCAGAGTATCCACACAGTGAAACGCATCCATCACCAGCTTTATTTTCTCTTTCTCTAATGTTTGTAGTTCTTCTTCCAGCCTCTTGACCAAAGACTCACCTTCCCTAACTTTAATTATATTATCATCATATTTCTTCTTCAAATCTTCATATGTCCTCTTCACCTTCTTCGTCTTTGTTTCATATATTTTTGCTTCTTTGACATGTTTACTGTAGTGGCATTTATTTGTACACACTGTACAGTGATCATCTTTCATCACACTGGACCATGAGAGATTTCTGGCCCACCAGGAGTCTGGATAATGACAGTTCTCCTCACAGACGGGGCAGCACAACGCCTCTTTGGCTTTAGAGCGATCAATATCAACCTTCTCTTCATAGGACACGTCAACTTCACACTCAAAGTTCTTATTTTCTTCAACAACCTTTCTGTGTTTCTCCAGATCTTCTTGAGTTTGTTTCAGCTCATTCTGCTTACGGTTTATCTCTTGAATATGTGATTTTATATCGGAGATTTTTGCCTCCAACTGCTTCTGTTGTTGCAACACATCTTGGGTCATCTTCACGGTTTTTGATTTTATGTTGTCAAGAAATTTGAAAAATCCAGTAATTCCTCTAAAACTGAGATCCCATGATTGTTTCTGCATTTCATCTTCTTCATCATCAGGTTCTGACTGACAGTTGTCAAACAGGAAATACACCGGCTGATTCTGTTCATTCACTGCACACTTGATTTTATCCTCTTCAACAGCCATCAGAATATTTTTAGGGATCGCTCCACGTGAGTGTGTGAAGAGCAAGACAATATTTTCATCAATATCTCTTCCAAATAAAGACTGAACAGCATCAAATATGTATATTTCTCTATCAGAGAGTCGAGACTGTGTTGCTTTAATAACCAGACACACTGCGTCTATTTTATTGATCCTTTTAGATTCAATTAAACTAAGCAAACTCATGCCGATCTCTTTCTCAGCTCCACGTGTCTCTCCATATCCTGGTGTGTCGATGATTGTTAGATCAGTTTTACTCTCTTGTAGATAAAACCCATAAACAGTGATGCTGGAGGTCTGACTGTGAGCTGATGTTCGGTCACTCTGATCATCTGTGATCTCAAACCAAACCTTGTCTTCTCTCTGAACATCTAACATGTAGTTGATCATCGTGTTGGTCAGTTTTGTTTTTCCTGTTCCTGTTTCTCCCACTATCAGAATGGTTTTATGGGGTTTGGTTTTGTCTCTCTCTCCAAAGGTCATTTTTCTATATGGTTGAGATTGATCATGAGAGTCTGGTGTTGGTGTCAGATGATATCGAGTGGGAGTCCCCTCCTCAATTACACTACTTTGCTTGATGATTGCATTACATTTCTGTAATCCTGGTTCTAAACTGTCCATTTTTTGTCTGTAATATAAAGAAAAAATAGAACAAAAAAACAGATAGTTTTGTAAAATGTAAATAATAATAATAAAATATAGACTACTAGTTATTTTTTTTAATGAGGCAAAATTATACATCTCATCGTCAATAACATTAATATCTTCGTCAATATCTTCACTAGAATAAGTTTTAAAAGAAACTTTGAAAGAAGAGTAAAAGTCCTGCATGTGTCAGGTCAGCATCGGCTCCTACAATCCCCTGAAGCTAACAACTTATCACCGATATAACACTCATAACAAGCAGACAAAAGTATAGTCACAACAGTTTATTCCACAAAATGAAAAAAAGAAATTACTATAAAAGTATTCCAAAATTACTTATGGCTTCAGAATACATGAAATGTAGTTCATGAAAGCTTTGTGTGAGGAACAAAGTAAAACTGCTGAAATCCTCTGAAAATCACTCTCTGGCAGTCATATCTTTCAAAAGATAAAACCAAACTTTAGCATGTCAAAGTCAGTCATGACACACATGTAAAAGCCAATGACATCTGACACCAAAGCTGTTATAATGTGTGTGCAGTTATTTTAACAACATGGAAAATGGGGACAATGATCAAATTTTAGTCTGTTCATCTTAAAAAGAAGACGAGAGCTACAGTCATTTAGAGTAATTGTTTTTTTGGGATAAATTATTGTGACTTTACTTTTATCTGCCTTAAAGTCTGCACACATAAAATGACAGTGATTAGCATTCTTACTTCTCATCAGAATCTGTCATGACTGGTTCCAGGTTCGAAGTCCTTCAAGTTCCCAAGCAAATTATTGCTAAAGAAAGTAAACAAACGTAACATTTTTACAACAATCACCAGTTCACAAAGACATAAATGAAACAGTTTTTTCTGTAAACAGACTTTATATTGTTTAAAAAAAATATTGAGAACATTAAATATATCCTTCTATTTTGTCCTATTTCTGTATTCATAAGCCCTAGGTATTAACAATTATCTACAATATACAACTCACAATTTGAGATACTAAATATCATCATAACATTACTACACTGAGATACATCGACTATTGAAGAGCTATACACATTTACTTACAATATTACCCGTTTGTTGAAGTGCTTCTTTGTCTAACTCACTTCAGGTGCTTGCAGACTGGAAGAAACAGTCGTATTTATACACTGGCCAACACCCATTTTTTGAAGGTCACATGATTTGCAAGAAAAAGTCAAAATGGTTGAAAAAGTATTTGTTTTAAACATAGCTCCTAAGTTTCTAACATGCAATTCCCAGATAGAAATGTTTACTGAACTTTATTATATACTCCTGAATTGTAGACTCTGTTGTAAGTATGAATGATCTTGCAATTATTTTTTTCTGTTTTCAAATAATATGAAGGTGCTAGCTATGAATGTTTTTGTTTGATAGATAAATAATAAAATAATTGCCACAGATTTTGTGCACACACCCAAAGTGCGCCCACATAAAATCGACTCTCATTACTAAATTAAGTTATTTTTCGTTACTTATCAAATACACACAAATAATGTCAAAATGCCGGTCTTGACGAGTATCCACGTAAATAGTGAACAAACAGTTGAGAAAGAAAATGTATGTGTAACAGTATAATAAATCCGTGCGTCAGGTCTTAAAGTGACAGCAGCCTAATAAACCTGCTGCCAAATTATGAGATAATATTACAAATATCTATATGGCAGATTTTCCCTATGGTATCGATGTCAAAATTGTGGCCAGTTAAAATTCTGAGTGGTAGTAACTTTGGCCCACTAGTCACAATGGCAAATATGTGTGTGTGTGTGTATATATATATATAAAATATGTATTATTATATTAATAAGCCATAAATCATAAGAACAAGCCTTTAATTGTCTATATATTAAATAGCCTAAACAGCGATCAAATGCACACATAAAGCTTGCCACAGTGCACCGGCAAACTTAATGATTATGAGTGTGTCGTGAAAAAACAGAAGGAGACTGTCTAAACATTTTAATCATTTATTGACAATGTTTTCTGTGTTTATGGCTGCAGAGATTAAGTCATGATGCAGACTTGTCATCTCTGCAGTAGTGGACGCACCTAGCTGCCTATATGCACGTTTCATACAGATTACATAATCTCAGAATATTTGAATGGGTTCATTTAAAAAAAGTAGACATTTCAAGCTTTCTATAGATATACAGTGGTGCTCAGAATTAATGGCACCCCTGGTAAATATGATAAAAAATGGCTGTAAAAAATAAATCTGCATTGTTTATACTTTTGATCTTTCATTAAAAAAAAATAAAAAATCGCAAAAATCAAACCTTTCATTGAAGTAAAAGAATTGAAAGTGGGGGGAAATCACATTATGAAATAAATGCTTTTCCCCAAAACACACTGGCCATAATTATTGGCTCCCTGTTATTAAATACTTTTTGCAGGAAAATAATGTTGTAATAATATTGTTAAATATAAAATGAAATGTCAGCAACTAAGCAGGCCAAAAGCCAATGGCGACAAAGATGAAGAAAGGAACCCAGGCTCAGTGGGGCCAGTCCTCCTCTAGCCAACGAACGAACAGTGTGTGATTATGATTTAGGCAGCATTACAGGTCAGAAGTCAGATGGGATCAGAACTTTCACGATATTTATCCAGTTCATCTGGTTAGGGTCGGAGTCATCACGCCGGTGTGGAGACGAGTTTGTAGAGGTGTCCATGAGGCCTTCACAGTGTTGATGAGGCTGGCACTTCAGGACTGCGTTGTCATCGTGTCCATGCGATGGTCCTTCATCAGATCTGGATACGGCCTGGATCCGGCGGTTTGTGGTAAACCTCAGGTTAAACAGAGAGACTAGCGTTAGCGATGGCGTAGACGCCATCCTTCTTATGATGTACCAAGTATATCAGGATTTATGGGAAGTGTTCTTGGTTCTAGCTGATCTAAACTATGCAGCCTAACATTGAATTATAGAAGTCTATAATGTTTTATGTGTATGCTAAGCCAAAGAGATGTGTTTTTAGTCTAGATTTGAACTGACAGACTGTGTCTGCTTCCCGGACCATGTTAGGAAGATTGTTCCAAAGTTTTGGTGCTAAATAGGAAAAGGATCTACCGCCAGCAGTTGATTTTGATATTCTAAAGCCTGGCTCACACTACAGGAGTTTTAGGCCGATTTATGCCCGATTTTCCCCTCCCGAGAATCGGAGAAAAAATCTTGTCGAGGACCTCGATCGGTTCCGATGTTCGGCACAGATTATCTGGTAATGTGAGGCATTCACAGATCGAATCTTGCACCTCCCGATCTGCTCTTACACAAATCGGGCTCGCCCCGATCATATCAAACATGTTTGATATTTATCGGGATGAGCAAGATTGTGATTACGTCAGTACTGTCACAATAGCCAATAAGTAGTAGGGCTGTCATGGTGAAGGAATTTCCATTGAGGTAATTTTGAGTGACTCATCAGCGCGATGCGCGCATTATCTCCATTTATCCAGTTATTGCTAAATAAATAAGCATAATACAGTATAATAAATAATAATAAAATACTAAATGCATAATAAAGGCATCTGAAATAATAAACTAAGTAGCCTACAATCTAGTGTTGTCAAAAATATAGATTTTTCGATATCGATCCTGAACCATCTGCAACTCTTCCGTCTTCCGCAGGATGCACGCGAGAAATGCACATTTCATACGGATTACATAAGCAGAGAGCAGTCTGTAGTCTGTTTTCTTTCATTTTGAATTGTTCTGTTTAAAAGTAGACATGTCTGTGAGGCAAGTAGGCTATCTTATACGCTGAGTTTCGGTTCATTTATCAAGTATCGCCGACGCCTCCGTTTCGTGATTATCTATCGTCTGCTATATTTACTTCTTATTTATAAAAATCCAGGCAATTGGTTGATGAAACATTGTTTAAAATTAAGATACAATTAATACAAAACGAAATTCGATTTAAAGAAAGGTTTTGTGCTTTCTGTTTGATGTCTTTGTGAAAGTTTTAAAGCATATTTTAAAGTCGCTTAGAGCGGTCATGTCCGTAACATTGTTTTTTCCTCAAATGCCAACACGAAAAATAAAATAATATGAATATTTTATGTTCTGTGGAGACTGAGAGCCCTTTCTTCATCCGGTGGGTAGTAGCTACTGTAGGCTATTACTTTGGTTTGCACAGTGTAATTCACAGAATTAGGCCTAGGCCTACACAAAAATATTTTCATTATAAAATATTTATATTCATTATAAAGTTATATTCATTCAAAGATAGGTTAAATGAAACAAGCTGTTAATTATTTTAATTTTAACTTTGAGCTCCACTTTACAATGCTCAGCTGAGCAGCAATGGGCATTGAGCAACGCTGCTGATCATTGTATTGAACAGAGCTGACGCCATTCATTAGAAATATCCTTATTAAAAGGATGATTTTTTTTTAAAGATTTCGCTTTCCTTGGTCACACGGCAACCTTTTCACGAATATGACTTAATATGAAGGACAGATATTTTGTTTACATCCACCTTTCCGCTTCCGATCTGTTGCGTGAGATCACGTGAGGCGCTTTCTCTGGCACGAATCTTAATAACATTGTGTAGTGTGTGATGCGCCACGATTTTCAAATCTTGTAGTGTGAGCATGTTTAAGATTTGAGGTAAGAAAATCTGCAAAGATTCTCCTTAAGTGTGAGCTGCAACCAGATTTCAAAATCGGTTAGGATTTTAAAACTCGATCCTGTAGTGTGAGCGAGGCTTAAGTATTATCAACTGACCAGAATTTTGAGACCGCAATAGCTGGGTTTCAGTCACGTGATTATGATGGACGAGATGGAGGAAAGTCTGTACTGTACTACTTTACATGCAAAACATAGGCATTTTGAGTGTGTTATAGGGCTTTCTAAATACAGCAAATCACTTCCTGCCCTCCATTTGCATTTCGCCCATGGCAACGCAGTGGCGTGACGTCATATGAAAACAAGCTATAGACCAACGCTACTTTTGCGTCATCGAAGGGTAACGCCCCCTTTTGGGGGAAAACAAACGGATTCCCCTGAGAACAGAACTCGCTCTAGAGCTGCCAAGTTTCTTGATAGCAAAAATGGCACAAACTTAAAGAAGCTACTGGATACGGGGTTACAGAGGTGTCCCTTTGAAATGGTCGAAAACTGGATTAATGACCCCACGCAGTGGCCAATATATGGACTATTCAGACATCTAACGTTACCACCATCTCGTGGAATCACCAAGTAAGTAACGTTTTTTTTTTTGTCATTAACACACTCACAGTATGACAAACTAGACGATGAGGCCATGTCACTTGTATCATATTTAACTTGATTTAAGCTATTGACATAGTTTTGTTGTCGACTAGCTATACTAACGCTAGTTAGAAAGACAGAGCTGCTAGCAGCTAACGTTATGTGATTAACGTTAGCTCTCACTAGGCACGCTACCTTGGCTGTTAACTGATTTTACTGTTGAAATAGTGGCAGGCTAGGACTAAAGTGGACTTGGCTGGTTTCTGCTTGTGTCTAGAAAGTGCTTTAGGCCTATATGACTTTTCGTCGAGCACTGCGCTGGACTACATGTAACAACACGAACGGCAGTAGATCAAGCCTTCTAGGCTATATAGGATAGCGTAATGTCACAACATCCAATTTGATAGCCCCGTACATACATACATTGGTCCTATACATATTTTGCCGTACACTGTAAACCTTTTTACAACTTTCAAAGTCCTAGCACTTTCTAGACACAAGTAGAAACCAGCCAAGTCCACTTTAGTCCTAGCCTGCCACTATTTCAACAGTATAGTATAGCTAGTCGACAACAAAACTATGTCAATAGTTTAAATCAAGTTAAATATGATCCAAGTGACATGGCCTCATCGTCTAGTTTGTCATACTGTGAGTGTGTTAATGACAAAAAAAATAGTCTAACGTTACTTACTTGGTGATTCCACGAGATAGTGGTAACGTTAGATGTCTGAATAGTCCATATATTGGCCACTGCGTGGGGTCATTAATCCAGTTTTCGACCATTTCAAAGGGACACCTCTGTAACCCCGTATCCAGTAGCTTATTTAAATACCGCTCACGGTCCTCGGCCGGCAAAGAGAGTGTGTATGTTTGTGCCATTTAAGAAACTTTGCAGCTCTAGAGCGAGTTCTGTTCTCAGGGGAATCCGTTTGTTTTCCCCCAAAAAGGGGCGTTACCCTTCGATGACGCAAAAGTAGCGTTGGTCTATAGACGTGAAGGACTACAATGCGTTAAGAGCTCGCTCAAGTACTGGGGAGCTAAACCATTTAGTGCTTTTTCAGTAATCAGCAATATTTTTAAATTTATACGATGTTTAATAGGCAGCCAATGCAGTGTTGACAGAACCGGGCTAATATGGTCATACTTCCTGGTTCTGGTAAGAACTCGAGCTGCTGCGTTTTGAACTAGCTGTAGTTTGTTTATTAAGCGTGCAGGGCAACCACCCAGTAGAGCATTACAATAATCTAGCCTTGAGTTCATGAACGCATGAACCAATTGTCCCGCTTTTGTCAATGAGAGCATATGGCGTAATTTAGATATATTTTTAAGATGGAAAAATGTGGTTTTACAGATACTTGACACGTGACTTTCAAATGAAAGATTGGTATCAAAGAGCACACCCAGGTTCCCAACCGACGACGAAGACTTAACAGAGCAGCCATCAAGTGTTAGACAGTATTCTAGGTTATTACGTGTGGAAGTTTTTTTGTCCAATAATTAGAATCTCTGTTCTTTCAGAGTTAAGTAGTAGGAAATTAATAGTCATCCAGTTCTAGTCATCCAGTCATCAGCTATGCCTTCCATTAATTTTGTGGATTGGTGAGTTTCGTCAGGGCGTGAAGAAATATAGAGCTGAGTATCATCAGCATAACAGTGAAAACTAATGCCATGCTTCCTAATGATATCTCCTAATGGTAGCATGTACAGAGTGAACAGCAACGGTCCTAGTACTGAGCCTTGTGGTACACCATACTGAACTTTTGACCGATAAGACATCACTTCATTTACTGCTACAAACTGATAATGGTCTGATTTAATGATTTAAATGGTATGATTTAAAGGGCTACATTTTACAACATGTTTACATGCATCAAAGGTAAAAAAAAAACAGTTTAAAGGGATAGTTCACTTTGAAATACATTTTTGGCATGTTTTAGCTTACCTCAAGGGCATCCAAGATGTAGGTGTCTTTGTTTCCACGGTAGTTTCAATTTTAATATTTTTAGGTCAAACCGTTCTTGTTTGTCAGTCATATAATGCAGGTCTATGGTCACCACCTCAAAGAGCATGCACAGAGAAGTCCAAATTAAACATGATTTACTGACTCGTAAATGTAAGTACACATTGATGGCCTAAGACACGAAACGAGCAGTTTGTGTGAGAAAACGAACAGTATTTATATCGTTTTTACCTCTTGTGACCACACGCGGGCGCTTCGTTCTGCGCAAGCGCCGGAAAGCGCCGGAAGTGATCTTGCGCGTGTACGTCACGTTACACAGAGGTTTCGGAAGTGTTACCTTTCACTGGGAAGATCTAAACATATTTAGATATACAGGAAATCGCAATGGGAGACGATTTCGATATATCAACAGACAATGTTGAATTTTTTCATGACGTAAAATGTTTCATGTTTCGTGACGTACGTTTTGTGACGTACACGTGCGATCACGTGCGATTGTGAGATCACTTTCTGCGTTTGCGCAGAACGAAGCGCCCGCGCCCTCAGATCACTTGGACGTGGCTGTGGTTACAAGAGGTAAAAACGATATAAATACTGTTCGTTTTCTCACACAAACCACTCGTTTTGTAGCCTGACTACGTCAGACTTCCTACTTCCGCTAATTTCATTTCGCTCCTGTACTCAGTCTGAGATAGCAGCCTATCTTTCAGTTTTCCACCGGCCTGAAAACAGCCTGGCCAATCAACGAACAGAGGGCGGGCTGAGAGCCGTGACGTAGATGCTAAGCGCGCCGAGTTTAAGATTAGGTCAGGGAAATCGAAAACGACCGCGGATATGGAGACGCGGATGCAATTCGCTCTGTTGTGGATAATATTCCCGGCATTAGCAAACTGAAGCCCGAACAAGAAGAGTGTGTATTAAACATTTTGAATGGAGGTGATGTTGTGGCCCTACTCCCTTTGGGAAAAGTTTAATTTATCAACTATTACCGATCGTCAGCGAGAAACTGGGGAGCCTTTAGACAGGTCAGTGTCTCTTTTCTTTTCCAGGTCTTAAATACCGTAAAACTTCAAATAATAGCCCGGGCTTTTATTTGCCCAAATCGTCGAACTTCACCGGCTTGTACTTGAGACAGGCGTCTATAGCCGCGTTTCCACCGCAGGAACTTTACCCAGGAACTAGGAACTTTGGCCTGGTACTCGGTGTGTTTACACCGCAGGAACCAGGGTCTAAATGAAGTTCCGGGTAGATATTTCCCCCTCCGAAAGTCCCTGCTCGCGAGGTAGTACTTTTTCAAAGTTCAGGAACTTTCGCGGGTGGGGCTTGTGCGCTGAACATGCTGATTGGTTGTGTTCACGCCGCATTATGATTGGATAACTCCGCGCAGCATTTTATTTTAACCGGAATTTGTGGCTTCATGCAGTAATGAAGTTCCATGCAGTAAGAGTTGTCTGTCTGCAAATATGGAATTTAATAAAAATAAAAAAGGCAGCTGGACCGACGACGAGATTCAGGCTTTATTAAGCGTATTTGCGGAAGAGAAATTTTCTGCGCGTTCGTCCCAGCCTTCTCACGGTCAATGTCCGCAATAGCTGATAACATACGCTGTCTAATTTTAGATCTAACGTTAGCATTACGAGCTTTCTGAACACGCTTTAGTATCAGTGCTCGTCTCTTTTCTGCCGTTTTGTTAATTACCTGGTTAGTAAACCAATACATCTCAAACAACTGCAGCACAGTGTGAATCTCTTCCATATTTATTATAAATGTGGCGCTCAAAACTGATTACTGTCTTTTACAGTCTACTGTCCGTCACAAGCAAGCAATGAGCAGTCGCGCGCAGTTTACCCGGTACTTTAGACCGCGATGTAAACGCAGAAAGCTACCGGTCTGGGGCAAAAAAAGTTCCTGGGAAAAAAGTTCCTGGGACAAATTGTTCCGGGCAATTGCGGTGGAAACGCGGCTTATGTGATACTGGCCTTTATAATTTAGTGTTGTTCATTGAGATGTTGTTCCTAGAGTCTCTAATCTCTAAAAATCTCCACATGCTCCACGTGAAACCGCGGTCTTCCGACCTTTTACTATCTTGTCGATTGATTTTGATGAATATGCGCGAGGGAGAGAGAGCAAGACAGCGCTCGTGTTGTTTGTAGACGTGGGAGTGCGCGCGCGCGGCCGGGGCTCTCTCGCTCTCTCTCTCTCTCTCTCTCTCTCTCTCTCTGCTCGTTTGTGCGTCCCTGTCAAGCGCAGCAGTCATTCTATTACATCACTCACCGATCAAAAAAGTAGTTTACAGCCATGTTCACTCCGGTATTTCGCTCGCAATCTTCGCATCATCAAGTGTTTACAGTGGAAGTTCGATCATAGATTTGAGTTCGATGCATGATGTCTGTGGTTCGATGCGGCTGTGTCGGCGCATAACATACGTCATAAATAAACTTATCTGATTGGCTTACGGGTAACCAATGATTTTAAACTTCAGTACGCGCCCCCTAGCGAGAGAGAAAACACTTCTCTATTATGCTATGCCAGACTCTGTGTACGAAGCAAAGTGAAGTAGCAGAGTCTGGTATTACCAGGCTACTCGTTTTGTGTCTTAGGCCATCAATGTGTACTTACATTTACGAGTCATTAAATCATGTTTAATTTGGACTTCTCTGTGCTGCTCTTTGAGGTGGTGACCATAGACCTGCATTATATGACTGACAGACAAGAACGGTTTGACCTAAAAATATCAAAATTGAAACTACTGCGGAAACAAAGACACCTACATCTTGGATGCCCTTGAGGTAAGCTAAAACATATCAAAAATTAATTTCAAAGTGAACTATCCCTTTAATCTCGAGATGGTTTTATTTTTTTATTATTGCTTGGCCCTAATCCTCTTCCGTAGGTATGGTGGTATAATTAATACAATTACAATTAATTTGGTTTGTCAAGATTAATTTGTTTTCATAATCAGTAAAAAAAGAAAATAAATCTTCAAACAAGAATAAACATAGGCCTATATGAACAATTCAATTATTATTGTATTATTAATTATTTTTAACTATCATGAAGCTATCCAATCAGCGTTTCTCGCTCAGATGTGACGGCGGAATTAATACATTATCAAAATGTGATTACAGAATTTAATTACAGATATTAAATTATCCATTAAAATTGTCATTTTCTCCTTACAGTCTTGCGAGGTAACAATAATGCCTGACCAGTAAATTACTTGGTGAACAAAGAAAACATTTTTGGCATTAGGGATTGGCATTAGTTAATGCATAAACATGTAAAAGATTTAGCCTACCTTATAAATAGAATTTAGTTTTGCCAGAGTAAATGGGAACATGATTTATTGAAAATATTTGAAAATATATAAGTGGTTCTTAAGTCAATACTTTTTTTAATGGCTTGTAAACTTTCCATTTTCCCGCTGTGTTATTCTAGCCTTCATAGGATTGTTGTCAGCACGAAACACGTTTGAGCACGTGAATGCTGAATCTTGTCAGCGCTGGATTCTAGTCAGTGCTTGAGCGCTGGTAATGGAAAAATAATAGAGTTGTTGCTAAAGAAGCAATACATAGCTTATACATGTTGCATTAAACTGGCAGATTTCAGAATGTTGTAGGCAATTAATTTGGAAGTTATTACATGTTTAATCTTGTCTTGCCTGGATCTTATTGAACTTACAGAACTAAGCTGGACGATGAAGTCACTGTTTTCTCCAGAACTGCTTTATGAAATGAACTAATTTAACCAACGCTGCACTTTACAACTGAAACTGAATCAACACTAAACTGACTTCAGCCGAACAATGTCACTCCAGAGCTGCTGTACAGCTGAAATCTATTTGCATACTTTTTCTGTTATCACTGTAAAGCTGCTTTGAAACAATCTGTATTGTATAAAGGGCTACATAAAGGTGACTTGACTTTGAATACGGAACATTGATGTGTAGTTGCTTGGAATTCTGGATTGTGTTCCTGAAGGTCAAGAAGTAGAGAATAGTGCTCGAAAATCAGAGCATGGTTTCGTTTTGTAGCAAGCATTAAGTTGATCAAATGTATACCACATTCAATGGAATTCCATTATATCTTCTCTTATTCAAAATAAATTTGTGGGAATGTATTCCCTTTGCCATAGGGATTTTACACTTTCTTGAAAATCATGTGATTTTCAAAAAATGGGTGTTGGCCAGTGTATAAATACGACTGTTTCTTCCAGTCTGCAAGCACCTGAAGTGAGTTAGACAAAGAAGCACTTCAACAAACGGGTAATATTGTAAGTAAATGTGTATTGCTCTTCAATAGATGATGTATCTCAGTGTAGTAATGTTATGATGATATTTAGTATCTCAAATTGTGAGTTGTATATTCTAGATAATTGGTAATACCTAGGGCTTATGAATACAGAAATAGGACAAAATAGAAGGATATATTTAATGTTCCCAATATATTTTTTTAAACAATATAAATTCTGTTTACAGAAAAAACTGTTTCATTTATGTCTTTGTTAACTGGTTATTGTTGTAAAAATGTTACATGTATTTACTTTCTTTAGCAATAATTTGCTTGGGAACTTGAAGGACTTCGAACCTGGAACCAGTCATGACAGATTCTGATGAGAAGTAAGAATGCTAATCACTGTCATTTTATGTGTGCAGACTTTAAGGCAGATAAAAGTAAAGTCACAATAATTTATCCCAAAAAAACAATTACTCTAAATGACTGTAGCTCTCGTCTTCTTTTTAAGATGAACAGACTAAAATTTGATCATTGTCCCCATTTTCCATATTGTTAAAATAACTGCACACACATTATAACAGCTGTGATGTCAGATGTCATTGGCTTTTAAGTGTGTCATGACTGATTGTGACATGCTAAAGTTTGGATTTATCTTTTGAAAGATATGACTGCCAGAGAGAGATTTTCAGAGGATTTCAGCAGTTTTACTCTGTTCCTCACACAAAGCTATCATAAACTGCATTTCATGTATTCTGAAGCAACAAGTCATTTTGGAATACTTTTATAGTAATTTCTCTTTTTTCATTTTGTGGAATAAACTGTTGTGACTATACTCTTGTCTGCTTGTTATGAGTTTTATATCGGTGATAAGTTGTTAGGTTCAGGGGATTGTAGGAGCCGATGCTGACCTGACACATGCAGGACTTTTACTATTCTTTCAAAGTTTCTTTTAAAACTTATTCTGGTGAAGATATTGACGAAGATATTAATGTTATTGACGATGAGATGTATAATTTTGCCTCATTAAAAAAATAACTAGTAGTCTATATTTTATTATTATTATTTACATTTTACAAAACTATCTGTTTTTTTGTTCTATTTTTTTCTTTATATTACAGACAAAAAATGGACAGTTTAGAACCAGGATTACAGAAATGTAATGCAATCATCAAGCAAAGTAGTGTAATTGAGGAGGGGACTCCCACTCGATATCATCTGACACCAACAACAGACTCTCATGATCAATCTGAACCATATAGAAAAATGACCTTCGGAGAGAGAGACAAAACCAAACCCCATAAAACCATTCTGATAGTGGGAGAAACAGGAACAGGAAAAACAAAACTAATCAACACTATGATCAACTACATGTTAGATGTTCAAGAGAGAAGACAAGGTTTGGTTTGAGATCACAGATGATCAGAGTGATCAAACATTAGTTCACAGTCAGACCTCCAGCATCACTGTTTATGGGTTTTATCTACAAGAGAGTAAAACTGATCTAACAATCATCGACACACCAGGATATGGAGACACTCGTGGAGCTGAGAAAGATAAAGAGATTGCCATTAATTTACTTGGTTTAAGCAAATGTGACGACTGCATTCAGAAACTAGACGCAGTGTGTCTGGTGATTAAAGCAACACAGAATCGACTCTCTGACAGACAAGCATACATATTTGATGCTGTTCAGTCTTTGTTTGGATGTAATATTGATGAAAACATAGTTTTGCTCCTCACACACTCTCATGGAGCTATCCCTAAATCTGCTCTGATGGCTGTTGAAGAGGCTAAAATAAAGTGTGCAGTGAATGAGCAGAATCAGCCGGTGTATTTCCTGTTTGACAACTGTCAAGGAGAGACATTTCTTGAAGAATATCAGATGATCCAAAAGCAATCATGGGATCGCAGTTTTAAAGAAATTACAGGATTTTTCAAATTTCTTGACAACATAAAACCAAAACCCGTGAAGATGACCCAAGATGTGTTGCAACAACAGAAGCAGTTGGAGGCAAAAATCTCCGATATAAAATCACATATTCAAGAGATAAACCGTAAGCAGAATGAGCTGAAACAAACTCAAAGAGATCTGGAGAAACACAAAAAAGTTGTTAAAGAAAATAAGAACTTTGAGTGTGAAGTTGAAGTGTCCTACAAAGAGAAGGTTGATATTGATCTCTCTAAAGCCAAAGAGGCGTTGTGCTGCAGCGTCTGTGAGGAGAACTGTCATTATCCAGGATGCTGGTGGGTCAGTAATCTCTCATGGTGCCGTATGATGAAAGATAATCACTGTACAGTGTGTACAAATAAATGCCACTACAGCAAACATGTCAAAGAAGCAAAAATATATGTAACAAAGACAAAAAAGGAGAAGAGGACAAATGAAGATTTAAAGAAGAAATATAATGACAATATAATTAAAGTTAGGAATGGTGAGTCTGTGGTCAAGAGGCTGGAAGAAGAACTAGACCTACATAAATTAGAGATGGACAGAGTTAAGCTGGTGATGGATGCGTTTCACTGTGTGGATACTCTGGAGAAGATCGCACTCAACACTGATTCACTGAACACACTCCGACATGTTGATTTTTTGATTGAGAAGCTGAAGGAAATTAATGAGCCTGACAAAGCTGAAATACTGGAAAACATCAAGAAGAGAGCAGGAGAAGAAAAAAACAGAGCACTGGGATACAATGCTACAATAAATCCCTCAGCTAAGTAAAGAAAAACCATAAAAGTGCACTTTGAAAATGGTAATTCATTGATCTAAGCTGTTCATATAAAGCATTTGTTAGTTTGTGTGAATCTTGGTAAACACTGGCACCTTTTCACACATTTTTGTGTAGTCTAGAGAATATTTGTGCAGAAAGAATAAAACTAATTTACATATCAATACTGTATATTAATATTTAGTCCACTGTAAGGTAAGGCCACATTTTCCTCTTGAATAGTGAAAGTCTTTCTTGGGATGCTGTAACACAAATACTGTGTGCTGTTCTCCAGTATTCCCAGGACTACAGTAGTTTTGTCTTTAGTTTCCTGCCTCATTGTTATTATCATCATGTCTTACTGTAGTTGTTGTGCTTATCATTTATAGTCTTTTTTTTTCCTTTTCCTTTTTTTTTCTTTTTGATTCTCAGAGGATTCTGATAATGGAGGATGTATCTTTTGTATTATTTGTAGGCAATTTTAAATTTATTTTTAAGTATTTTGGTTTGGTTAATATTACCTTTTCTATTGTCTAATTCACTTTTCTTTGTTTAATAAATCTGCACTTGAAAACTGCCTTCTGGTGAACTAGTTTTTACAGTGCTGTAATGCAGAGGATCACAAACTTTACACCTCTGATCAAATCAGTCACGATTCCTCTGAGCACAAGCTTAGATCTACTAACATAAAATTAAATTTTGATTAATATCATTATCAATATCCCAATAAATCATGCTGCTATAAGACCCCATCAGTTGTTTGACTCACACTTTTGCAAAATTGTGGAAGAATGTGAAAAAATATGGTTTTGGTTTTCCAAACATATTATTATGCAAATGCTACAACATAATTTTAAATATAGTGCAATCTTATTTAAACACACTATTATTCAATAAATAAATAACCTATATGCATTTATGAATTGAGCTATATTAAAACTTCTCCTGTATGTTTAAGCACAAAAATATGTTTCAGAGCCAACAAACCACTCTTCAACAAACTATGCTCACCTTCAAGAAATCATCATTGATTATACAGGCAAACAGACCCCATTTTGTTAAGTTTTACACATTTTTTACTTATAAAAAATACTGTATTTTAAAACTGTAACCAGATATTCCAGAAGACACACCACATAACAGTTTGAGAGGCACTGCCAGACCAGACAGCAAGCAATCATCGAAACGTCTCGGTTACGTATGTAACCCTCGTTCCCTGAGTAGGGAAAGGAGACGTTACGTCGAGTGACGACGAAATGGGGGTTTCGCTTAGAAGCCTATCACCTTCGAGTATTAAAAAACGAGCCAATGGCAAAGAAATGCCATGGGTCTGCCGAATTTGCATAGTGTAGCTCCGCCCCACCTCATGGGTATATAAGGAAGGACGCTGGCAACATGCAGATATGTTTCCTGCTGAGGAGCCAAGACTGAACCCGGTGTTCCAGCGGAACAGCGGAGGTGGCAGGAAAACGTAATGAGTTCTGTAAACGAAGACGTAAACGCCAATCTTCTGTGGTGGGAACAGGCATGTACTCCTCCACCAGAGAGTCACAAATGGCCTATGCCACTTCTGCCACAATACCAGCCACAGTGCTGTGTCCAACCTGGTAGCTGAAGGCAATACTGCGGAAAGAATCCCTGTTGCAAGGAATCTGTAAAAATGTGAAATATGCAATTGTCAAATCAGAAATTCATATGTATAACATGTTGAGCTATTAAAAAAAGAAGAAGACTGAATTCAACATGCATATATATATTACCGAATCTACC
Source organism: Rhinichthys klamathensis goyatoka (assembly GCF_029890125.1). Classification (NCBI taxonomy): domain Eukaryota; kingdom Metazoa; phylum Chordata; class Actinopteri; order Cypriniformes; family Leuciscidae; genus Rhinichthys; species Rhinichthys klamathensis. The sequence continues at coordinate 1,062,158 of NW_026606734.1, forward strand.
GAATCTAGCGCATCTACCGAACCTGTGATGATTTAAAGGGTATTAATCCGGATATAATTAATAGTATTTAATATAATACATACACACACAAATATACACATAGGGTTTAATGTTAAACGTAATTACTTAAAGCTTAATAAATAGGTTACTCACCGTAAACAAATTGCCAGCCGTTCACCAGGTGAAATGGCTCAGCGGTAGTTTGTGTTCTCCTTCGCAATCAAGCGGCCAACTCTCCGCAGCAGCACATCAAACTGGGTCCTGTCCAGCCTGAAGTACTGCTGGAGCCGGACTTCATCCAGCCGCAGTTCCTGCACCAGCCGGTGGTACTCGCCGTGCTGACTCAGAGCCCGAATGGTTCTGTGAACCTAGACAGACCGGCTTTTGAGCTTTCGCCGCAGATATGTAGCCGCACTGGCAAAAAGTAGGCGTTGTTCCTCGTTCATTGTTCACGTATTAAACACTTAATGCACTGATTCCATTTATATTAAGTCATTTCCCTCCAAAATGTTTGTTTTTAGCGGCAAGAAAAATGATTCGATGTCAATAATGTAGGAGGGTGATCTGCTAATGACATTTATAGGCAACCCCTATTGGGAACGCCCACTAGCGACATTAATCTCTGTCGCTGGCGACATGCAGCGTCAAAATTGCTGGCGGTATGAACGGGGCTTTACCCTCAACTGCAACATGATGTGCGGCGATAGCAGCAACATAAACTTTCAGGGTGGAGGGATGGAGGGAGACAGCCTTCGCTCCAACCCATCTTGCAGGAAGGAAGCACAACGCTGATCGAGCATCTCCAGGGGTCTTCTCGGCGAGAAGAGCACAAGTTGACGAAGAGGTTCCACTTCAACGCATAGGCATGTCTCGTGGACGATGCTCTAGCTGAAGTGATGGTAGCCACCACCGCTGGTGGTAGGGTACTCAAACCTACCTCGTCCCGTCCAGGAGCCACACGTGGAGGTTCCAAATATCAGGACGAGGGTGCCACAGGTTGCCCCGTCCCTGAGAAAGGAGGTCCTTCCTCACAGGAATTGGCCAGGGAGGTGCTGTCGCGAGGAGTACAAGTTCGGAGAACCAGGTCGGGGTGGGCCAGTGAGGCGCAACCAAAATGACCTGCTCCTCGTCCTCCCTGATCTTGCACAGGGTCTGTGCGAGAAGGCTCACAAGGGGAAATGCATACTTGCGGAGCCTCCGCGGCCAGCTGTGCGCCAGTGCATCCGTGCCGAGCGTGCCCTCGGTCAGGGAATAAAACAGGGCGCAATGGGTCGAGTCGTGGGAGGTAAACAGATCTACCTGAGTGTCCCCGAACTGGTACCAAATCAGCTGAACCGACTGGGGATGGAGTCGCCATTCGCCGGAGAGAGGCTAAATCCGTGAGAGCTCGTCGGCTGCACAGTTCAGGTCTCCTGGAATGTAAATAGCACGAATCGACCTAGAAAGCAAACCGAAGAAACGGTCAGTGTCGAGGAAGAATGGAGACATGAAAGCCTGATGGTCCTGGCGACCCAGTGAGACAGGTTGGGAGCTGAAGCTAGACTCCCAAAAACTGAACCAGCGGGGTCATGGGGACCACAGACGTACCCTCGGTGGGGCAGCGAAGCGGTATGACTGGCCCGGACAGGGGAGGCATAGCGTCCCGGTGTGGGGGAACAGTCATAGGCCGCGTCCTGACAGAGGAGACCAGGGAAGGACGTGTGTTCCGCTGGGGTCTCGTGTGACAGGGGTCTGGCGATAGAGGGGGACGCGAGTGGCGAGGCTCGTAAGCGGCGCACACTGTCATCCGAGAACTCTGTGACAGAGGGGGACAAGAGTGGTGAGGCTCGTAATTGGCACACTCTGTCATCCGCGCACTCTGGGGGCTCAGAGATGGGGGTGTTAGTTCTGTTCTTAGCCACACAGGAGAAAAAGAGATTCTCCCCCGGCCAGCATTTATGTCCATGAAAGCTGGCTTTGCATGTTCTAAGCCCAAACACGCAAGACAGCGATCATGCCCATCAGATAATGAGATGGAACGACCGCAGCCAGAAATACTCGGGCGAAACATCTTGAAAAAGACATGCCCGTGCAAGCTCTTTTGTGAAAGGATGCTCAGCAGCCTGTGCTGAAGCGGCCAGGGAGAAACACACACACTGGATGCAGATCACTGCACAGATCAGCAGGCAGGAATGTGAAACTAGGAATGTGAAACTATGGCATAGGATAAAAGATGTCGTCGTCTGAGACAGCAGAGAGTAGCAAGTCAAGCAATGTTGGAGAAAAAACAGCAGCATCAATAAATGAAGAGCTACATGACACAGTCGCATACGACTGTAATTCTTTACTGTTTTAATGTGTTACGGTCAATAATACTAATCAGCTGATTGTCTCACGAACGTAACCAGCACATTTCTCCCTACATAGCAAACCCATAATACAGTGAGGGAGAAGAACCACATGAAACTATCCAACTACATATTTTTTCTAACAGGGTAGTAAAAGTTTAGCTGGCTAATATGAGCTGTTCTGCTGTAGGCTAATGTTACTGTTTTACGGTCAATAGTACTAATCAGCTGTCTCACGAACGTAACCAGCACATTTATCCCCACATAGCAAAGCCATAACACAGCGAGGAAGAAGAACTAAGTTACATGAAACAATCCAACGACATATTTTACACCACTGACAGGGGAAAAGTCATTTCTCACGGTTTCTATAGCTAGCTTCTAGCTAATGCTAATATTATTTTCATTTGTATCGCTAAAGTTGTAATACCTTACCTGTCCAGCAGAAAACAGGCAACTTTGGCGTAGCTTTGAAAACATTTTTCCCTCATTAGACTCTTCCATTTGGGAAAAGCCACACCGATGTTTACCCATGATTTCTGCCTGCGTTTCTCCCGTTTTAATCTGGCTTCATCATGCTTTCGCTTCTTCGAAGCAGATTCATCCTCCGTCGGCTCTTGTGCTAAACAATAGCTGTGCTCCTTCATTTTATTGCTGCTGCTACTGCTTCTGCTTCTTATTTTCTGCAAATTTTTTTTTTCAATGTAGTGACGAAACGCGCTCTGTAGCGCTGTTTGTTCGCTGTTGGCTACGGTAGAAACATGACGACACAATAAGTCGACCTCAATAGAAGGGGGTGCCCGCGGTTATGGAGATATAAATGTCTTATTCTAAGGTAATAAAAACATAACGGTTCATTATGCAAGGTCTTTACACACCACTGAAAACATAGTTATGGATCTTATTGTCACGGTTCATGGATTCATTGACTCGCCCTCGCTAGGTGTGTGCGTGTTGTGTGAATGGGCGCGGCTCATCAGCACGGCTCGTTATCTCCGCTGATGAGCTGATCAGCGCCAGCTGTTTTGAATGAGAATGTCCTATATATTGTTTGTCATGTTGTCTGGTCTCTGTCAGATGGTTGTTGAGGTTCACGGATTACTCACCGTCCTTTCTCCTTGCCCAGTGTCTGTTTCTCCTGTTATTTGGACTCTGCCCTGTTCTGAGGAGCGTCAGCCGTATCCAGTCCGTGCCTGATCTGGTGTCTCCGCCTCGTTCTGGGAAGCTGCAGCCGCTTCCAGAGACTGTTCCTGTTCTGTGGTATCTGCCCGGTTCTGAGAGGATTCTACTGTTCCTGCCTTGCCGTCTGCCCACGGAGTCCTGTGTTACCGAGCCTGGGTTCGGTCGCCTGTCTGTCATCCACTGCACTGTTTGCCACTACCTTGTGTTTAATAAACACCTGTATTCACTCGCGATTGAATCCACGACTGTTCTTTCGTGCCGTGACAGAACCATCTGACCACCTACATGGATTCAGCGAGTGCAGCCGAGGTCGGGAAGATGGTCGCCGAGAACCACGCCCGCATGGATCGACAAGATGAACAGATCGGATCCTCGGGTCGGGCGATACAGGCTCTGGTAACACAGGTGTCTGAGCTCACCTCTCAAATACAACGTCTGAGAGGTCCCGCTGCGCCAGCCCCGCCCCCGCCTGTTCCCCCGGAGTCTCCGAACGTCAACCGACCAGAGCCGCGCATCCCCACCCCGGAGAGGTATTCTGGGGAACCAGACCTGTGCAGAGCGTTTTTAACAAAATGTTCTATTTTTTTCTCTCTCCAGCCTGTGACGTTTTCCTCTGAGGAGAGTAGGGTGGCACTCGTTATGACGCTGCTGTCTGGACGCGCGGCTCAGTGGGGAACAGCGGTGTGGCAGAATAGACACCCTTGCTGCTCCTCGTTCCAAGCACTCGAGCAAGAGATGAGGCGCGTGTTCGACCGCGCGGTTGCCGGACGGGAGGCGGCCCGCCATCTGGTCGATCTCCGTCAGAATAACAGCTCTGTTTCCGACTATTCCATCCAGTTTCGGACATTGGCCGCCGAGTGCAAATGGAACGAGGAGGCGCAGTGGGACCTTTTCCTGCATGGGCTGGCTGACCGTGTTCAGAAGGAAATTTACACACTGGAATTACCCAAGACTCTTGATGGACTGATTGAACTGGCAATCCGAGTCGATGCACGCCTACAACAGAGAGGGAATCGACAGTTCCAGACTCCGAGGGTGGAGGTCGCGGAGTTTCCCGGTTTCAGAGTAACGAACACGGTCAGTTCCTCGAACGATCCGGAGCCCATGCAGGTAGGTCGAGCTCGACTCTCCCGGGAGGAGAGAGAACACCGCCGCTCGAGGGGTCTGTGTCTTTACTGCGGGGAGGCCGGCCACTTCGTTTCCACCTGTCCTTTAAAAGGCCAAGCCCGGCGGTAGGACGGAGGCTACTGTCGGGCGGACTTTCCTTGACCAGACCCTCGAACGCCACCCTCCTCCCGGTGAGACTCCAGTGGGCAGACCATTCCTTCAACGGCCAGGCGCTGGTGGATTCAGGAGCGGAGGGAAACCTGATGGACTCGTCGTTGGCCCACAAGCTTCACCTCCCCATCACTGCCTTGGACCACCCTATCACCATCCACGCACTAAATGGACAGGAACTCCCGGGCATCACTCACGTTACTGGGCTCGTCACACTCATCACTTCGGGTAACCACACCGAGAGGATTTCACTCTATCTCACTCAGTCACCTCACGCTCCCCTTGTCCTGGGTCATCCGTGGCTGGTGAGACACGGACCCCGGATAGAGTGGGGACAGAACTCTGTGTCCAGTTGGAGTGAGAAATGTTATGCCTCATGTCTTTTGTCTGCTGTTCCGTCTGTTTCTCGTTCTGTGTTGCAGGAGGAGCCAGTGAACCTGTCTAACGTGCCACCGGAGTATCTAGACCTGAAGGAAGTGTTCAGTAAGTCCCGGGCTGCTTCTCTTCCTCCGCATCGTCCTTACGACTGTGCTATAGATTTACTGCCAGGTACGTCTCCGCCTAAGGGCAAGTTATATTCACTTTCTGTTCCAGAAAGGGAGGCTATGGAGAAATATATTTCTGATTCTCTAGCAACTAAGTTCATTCGCCCCTCCTCTTCTCCAGCGGGGGCGGGATTCTTTTTTGTAGGGAGGAAGGATGGTTCTCTGCGACCTTGTATTGACTACCGGGGGTTGAACAACATCACGGTAAAGAATACTTATCCTTTGCCGTTGATGTCTTCAGCTTTCGAGAGGTTGCAGGGAGCATCGATTTTCACAAAATTGGATTTACGTAATGCATATCATTTGGTTCGCATCAGGAAGGGGGATGAGTGGAAGACCGCGTTTAACACCCCCAGGGGGCATTTTGAATATTTGGTTATGCCGTTTGGGCTTTCCAACTCCCCAGCGGTCTTCCAGGCACTCGTCAATGATGTGTTGAGAGACATGGTAGATCAGTTCATATATGTTTACCTGGATGACATATTGATTTTTTCTTCGTCTCTCCAGGAGCACGTTCAACACGTCAGACGAGTGCTTCAGAGGTTGCTAGAGAATGGGCTTTTTGTCAAGGCGGAGAAATGCGCGTTTCATGCACAGTCTGTTCCTTTTCTAGGGTACATCATCTCGTCTGAGGGAATACGAATGGATCCTGAGAAGGTTAAGGCTATGGTGGAGTACGCGCACAATACGTTACCGGTGTCGTCAACGGGCCTATCTCCGTTTGAGTGTAGTGTAGGTTACCAGCCACCAATTTTTCCCAGTCTGGAATCCGAAGTCGCGGTTCCCTCCGCCCACGCCTTTATCCAGAGGTGTCAACGCACGTGGATCAGAGCCCGTGAGACTCTGCTCCAGGTGGGTGCACGCACCAAGGCTAAGGCCGATCGCCACCGGTCTAAACCTCCCGTATACGTCGTTGGTCAAAAAGTGTGGCTTTCAACCAGGAACATTCCGCTCCGCTCCGTTTCTAATAAACTTGCTCCCAAATTCATTGGCCCATTTACTGTCACCAAGATCATTAGTCCGGTGGCAGTCCGCCTCAACCTTCCTCCAGCGTACAGAAGGATTCATCCCGTTTTCCATGTATCTAAGATTAAACCTGTGTTTCATTCACACATTAATCCGCCTGCCCCGGTTCCCCCCCCGCCGCGACTCGTAGATGGGGAACCAACGTATTCGGTTAATCGTATACTGGATTCGAGACGGAGGGGACGCGGATTCCAGTATTTGGTGGACTGGGAGGGTTACGGTCCGGAGGAGGGAAGTTGGGTTCCTGCCAGGGACATCCTGGACCACTCCCTTATCGATGATTACAATCGACAGGTAAGGGTGTCTGGGAATGCCAGGCGGCATTCCTAGGAGGGGGGGTACTGTCACGGTTCATGGATTCATTGACTCGCCCTCGCTAGGTGTGTGCGTGTTGTGTGAATGGGCGCGGCTCATCAGCACGGCTCGTTATCTCCGCTGATGAGCTGATCAGCGCCAGCTGTTTTGAATGAGAATGTCCTATATATTGTTTGTCATGTTGTCTGGTCTCTGTCAGATGGTTGTTGAGGTTCACGGATTACTCACCGTCCTTTCTCCTTGCCCAGTGTCTGTTTCTCCTGTTATTTGGACTCTGCCCTGTTCTGAGGAGCGTCAGCCGTATCCAGTCCGTGCCTGATCTGGTGTCTCCGCCTCGTTCTGGGAAGCTGCAGCCGCTTCCAGAGACTGTTCCTGTTCTGTGGTATCTGCCCGGTTCTGAGAGGATTCTACTGTTCCTGCCTTGCCGTCTGCCCACGGAGTCCTGTGTTACCGAGCCTGGGTTCGGTCGCCTGTCTGTCATCCACTGCACTGTTTGCCACTACCTTGTGTTTAATAAACACCTGTATTCACTCGCGATTGAATCCACGACTGTTCTTTCGTGCCGTGACACTTATATTGCATTTCTGTCAATAGATCCTCAGAAATATTCTGCACTGCACCTTTAAGCTCAGTGAATATGTATTTTTTCTGTTTTATGCATTTTTGATGTCGATTGGGCATAGAACGTTACACTTTTGCTCCTTTTTCACATAGGTCTACACCAATGTAAATGTTATGTCATTAGCGGCAGGGCCGCAAGTGCAGTCTAACTCATGAGATAGAGCGCTGGTGCAGTCGTAATGGCTTGTTCGTCTGTAAGCAGGACCTTCCTGCACTTGAATGGACAAATCCCCTCAAAATGATGTCAAAAAATGCCCGGCCCAATTTTCCCCTCCTAAAAAGTGGAATTTGTAGGTAAATAAGACAACACCATGCTTTTAAGACTGTGACCAAGAAAAACAAGGGAGGGAACAAACAAAGAAACACAGATACAGATCGTAACAAATCTGTATGAAAAGAGTGAGATGTCAGTCGTTCTCATGCCAACTCATTATCTGCTAATGTGAACACGCCTACGGAGATCGCGCTATTGAAACGCAAATGATCTGAGGCGATCCATGCAAACCTGTCAAGGCATTACATATGTAAACATGCTATTTTTACATGAACATGAACACATCTACTAGTTTAGCTTTTCCTCAAACTATATTGCTATACTGAGATCAGTCAAAATCGACTGAAATATGTTCAAATAAAATGTCTTTGTATAAGCAACATATTTAACGGCAATTAACATTTATAAACCCTATATTAATATATCATAAAAAAGATGTTACACAAGATTTTGTTGACTAGTTTTAGATAGAGTTTTACAGTATAATTTTTACTGTAAAATAGACTACTGCCACATCAAAAAAGCTTTTTTTTTGCCAATTTCTGCTCATGTTAAATATATATTATGGGATGTTTTGTCAAAAATAAAGTAAGTTGATTGAACTATCAACTAAGTTTTATTTTCGTGTTTGTTCCAATGTATATTCCAACTAGTGAATCCTTAAATTTGAAACACGTGTGATAAAATATATGCATTTTACAAAGAAAGATTACACTTGAAATATTGTTAAAATTGTAGTTGTTGGTTTACATATGAAAACTTTGAATAAAATAGCAGAAAATATATTTACAAGGGATGTAAACAAAATATTAATAGGTCAATATAAGTCTTCTCGTTAAATTATTTATTATTGTGTTTTATTAGTGACAAATTTGGGGAGAGAATAAATATTCCAAAACTTTCTAAAAATACAGTATGAGAATTAACTGCACAATTACTAGAAATGTTTGCCTTGGATACTATATAATTTGCAAGCATACAACATTTGTGGAAAAATACTTTTTTTTCAAGATGTTTCCAACTCTAAATTTTAACCAATTCTGTAGAATGGCCCATATAGCCTATTTGAACAGGATTTGTTTCCAGGTATGACTAAAAATGTGCTTTTGACTTTCATTTATATTTGGATTATATTGCATTAAGTCATTTAGCAGACGCTTTTATCCAAAGCGACTTTCAACTGAGGACTAAAGACAAGTCAAGTAATTGTGAAGAGGCAAAAACAACGCAAGAAGGATCAAAATTCAAAGTTCAGGCATTGCTCAGAGTAGCATAAGCCAGACAAGGGAGGATTTAAAGGAAAGGGAAATTTTAAAGGAAAAGGAAACTTTTTTTTATGTTAAATGCTCACGGAAGAGATGAGGTTTCAGTTGTCTTTTGAATGTTGTCAGGGATTCTGTTGTTCATTATTCTCTAAAAAATATAAACATGTACATACATGTTGCTCACATTATGGTAGCCCTGTTTGTGCTGAGTATAGTGTAATTACACCTTTGCCATTAATATGCTTATAAGCAACTGAAAAAAGCACAATGTCAGGACATGTCAAAACATCTCAAGGACCCCAAAAACACCTTAGACCCCAGAGGGTTTTAAGACAAGGAATAGATTAAGTTGTTGTTTAAAAACGAACACTTGGTGACAACACCTCCGGGTACTTCAGGCTAATACTGTTTTACATTAGTTTGTCTTTACTTGGCTTCTTCATATTTCCATCAGGATCGTTGGATCAGCACAAATTTTGAATTATACGAATACCAGCTCAAAAATGCATCAGTACTTTAGATGACCTGCAAAAAGCTAATGAACTGAATGACTTCTGTCTGAGATTTGAATCTTGGGACTTCTCCTCTGAAGTTAAAGAATGTTTCAGAGACAATTTCTGTCATAAGATTGCATTTTAAAAACTTATGTACTAAGAAGGCAACGGGGCCACATTGAATATACGCATTCCTGTTAAAGGTGCCCTAGAATTAGGGTTGGGTACCGAAACTCGGTGCCAATAGGGAACCGGTTCCGACGTAAACGGTAGTAACCAGACCGAATAAGAACGAAAATTTCGGTGCCTGATTTCGGTGCCTAACTTCATTAGGCACACACACACACACGCAAGGTCTCTCGCTCTCTCCCTCTCCGCCGTGCCCTTGCGTGTGCTACACAGTATGGAGCACAGTTTATTCTGTCTCGCATGCGCGCCCTTTCTCGCAAGGTTTGGCTGCATTTCACGTGTAAAATTACGTGTCAGAACGCCCTCTGGGTGTGCCGACAGTCTGAATGCCATATAGAATCAAGCCAATTCATTGGCTAATGGCGCGGGCGCCGCATCGACGCACTTACGTCGTCATATTATGTTGACGCGTGCGCGCGCCACCATCTGCTCCTCAGATTTCTCTGCCGAAAAAGGAAGCTGGTCGGCAGCGCGAGGAGCTTGGCAGCGTCCCGTTCCCTATTGAGAGATATGTTTCACCAGTAACCAGAGATGTTCTCTTTCATAGGTTCACTCAACGCTGCGTAGCTAAGAAGCAGTGGATTTGTAGGCTGCTGTATCACGTGCCGTTTGAACTGACGCGCTACAGCGATCTGTCACATTTCAAAGAGCCAAAACGTTATTTATTGTGTGAATCTCGTAAAAATATTGACAGAATCTGACAGCTGTGGATTTGTTCCATATCAAAAGTAACCTTCTCTGTCTTGTCTTGTCACTCTCTCTGCTTTCACCAATGCAAACACGATGATGTAAATACAGTAAGAGCTTCGTTGTGCAGTAAGCGTCATTGATTTCATAACGAGTTTGGCAAGTGTCCAGATCAACTCGCGCTGTGTGGAAAGATTGTTCTCTGATCGCCTTCTGTATATAATTTGTTCACAATTTAAATACGATTATTTTCATCCTACTAAAAGAAACGATGTGAAGCTGATATTTTAGTCACTGGTTTGACTTACTGATGCATAAACAGTAGCTATTGAACGATTTTGAGAGAAAGATTACCTGTCTGAACTTGAACAATTACACATCAGAAAGTGTTGCTTGGTAGCTCGATCCGAGGCCAGCTCTGTATTGGCCCAAGTTGAGGAAACACTCGGTGAAATGTTTGGAAATTTCCAGAGAAAATAAAATTAACCCATTGTTTCTTCAAAGGCTCAGATGAAGGAACTAAAAAATACTTTTGTGTTCATGTGTACATCCACACTGAGCAACTGCCATGCTTCGGCTGCGCAGTTCCGCCTGGCATTGAGGGCTGGCATTATGCAAATATTTGGAGGCGTACATATTAATGATCCCGACTATTGCGTCACAGTCGGTATTGTGTGGAGAACCGACCGTTTTTCAGGGGTGTTTTTCATAAACGTGAATTAAATGAGAACGCGAAAACAGTCCAGTTTGAGATTCACTCTATGTCATGTCCATGCACTGAACTCTTGTTATTTGACTATACCAAGGTAAATTCAATTTTGAATTATAGGTCACCTTTAAATACATGTGAAGACACCTGCATGTTTCCCAATCTTTCAAAAATCAGTAGACTCACACGTCATACCCACCCTGTGGAAGAAATCAGTAATTACACCTGTACCTATAAAACATGCCCAAAAGGGAATAATGATTTCAGGCCTGTGGCACTGACTTCTATTGTTATGAAATGTTTTGAGTGGATAATGGTGTCATTTCTTAAGCAAGATGTTGGTGTGTTTTGAGATCCGTTTCAGTTTGCGTGCAGGCACAGATGATGCTATTAACAGCATTTCACATTTGGTCAGTAAACAACTCGAGGACACCAAGGCCTACGTATTTCGTTTTTTGATTTTAGTTTGGCTTTTAATACTGTGTAGCCTCACATGCTCATCTAGAAACTGAAACATATGAATGTTTGCTCTTTTATTCTCAACTGTTTTTTTTTTTATTTTATTTTTTTAAACAAACCGTACTCAACAGGTTAGAGTGAATAATGCTCTTAGGGAGCCTATCAGCACTGGTGTCCCTCAGGGCTGTGTTAGCTCTCCAGCACTTTTTACATTGTATAACGACTGCACTAGACTCCATACTGATAATCATATTATTAGATTCTCTGATGATACAGCAATCCTCGGCCTTATGCATAAAGATAGAAGTCCAGCAGCGTATCATACGGAAATTGAGGAATTTGTGCAGTGATGTGACAACAACTATCTTGTGCTAAACGTGACCAAGACTGAGGAGATGGTGTTTGACCCAAAAGCCATAGGAGATACCAGGCCTGTAGTGATTAACAATTTACTCAGGTTAGCTCTTACAAGTACCTTGGTGTACATATTGATAATGCACTGACATGGAAGGACCACGTAAATACTGTCTGTTCCAGACTCCAACAGAGGATGCATTTTTTACAAAGACTTAGATTGTATGGAGTGGAACAAACATGTATGTTGTTGTTCTATCGTGGAATATTAGAGAGTATTTTAAAATACGGTATTACAGCCTGGTATGGTAACCTGACAGTACAGTCAAAATCGCAGGTAAAGACAGCTATGAAGATTATGGGGGTCAAAAACAATCTGCCCCCCCAGAAAATTTATGAGCAGTCGGTTATCAGACAGGCACAAAAAATAGTTTCCAATCCGACCAACATACTTCACCCAGAATTCCATCTTTTACCCTCTGGCAGAAGATTCAGAGTTCCTAAATACAGGCTAAACCGTGCAAAATAAAATGTTTAATGGCAAACTCAATGGCATGTTTCCTTGTTAACCTGGTGATAAAATATGTGGGCCTATATATTGGTTCTTTAGGCCTATCTTATAGTTATTAAAGTTTCCTATTTTATATTAGGCCTAAATAAGTGTAAACCGGTTAACATGACTATGTGTGATTGTGACATCAGGTATTAAAAATCTGTTTATTTATTTATCAACCTCCGCATTGTATGCTTTTTATTATCTATGTACAGGATAAAGACAGTTTCAAATATTAACACTTACATTATTATTATAAAAATCACTGCTGTAAATCTATGCAATAACGTGGTCTTAAAAATTAATTAAAAATACCCAGCAGAGAAGTGACATGAACATTTATTGCTTATTTATGTGTGAGGAGAACTGTCATTATCCAGGATGCTGGTGGGTCAATGATCTCAAATGGTTCAGTGTGATGAAAGATAATCACTGTACAGTGTGCACAAAGAAATGCCACTACAGCAAACATGTCAAAGAAGCAAAAATATATGAAACAAAGACAAGAAAGGAGAAGAGGACATATGAAGAGTTAAAGAAGAATGATGATGGGAAGCTTGGAGATGGTGTGTCTGTGGTCAAGAAGCTGGAAGAAGAACTGCAAGAATTAGAGAGAGAGAAAATAAAGCTGGTGAATGAAGCAGTGGCGTAGGTTTGATTTTGAAATTGGTGGGGACGGGGACATCAATTTATAAATATATTTTAAGTTTTGATCGAAATTATTGCTAGGGATATATCATTGTCACTGGATATTGGTAGGGACACGTCCCTAGCGTCCCTACTAAATTCTACGCCCCTGGAATGAAGCTTTTCACAGTGTGGAAACTCAGCAGATGATCGCACTCAACACTGATATTCTGTTCTGTATTTTGATTTTCTGATTGAAAAGATGAAGGAAATAAATTAGCCTGAAAAAGCTGAAATACTGGAAAACATCAAGAAGAGAGCAGGAGAAGAAAAACATGGAGCTCTGGGATACATTACAAGCTTATTTAAAAAATAATTATAAATGACGTCTCATCTTAAATGATGCTGAAATTCTGAAAATGTTTCTGGCTTCGTTCAAAAGTATGTCCTTCATGTGATGTTAATCTTATATTATCATTGATCGTAATTGCAATGTTTTATGAATCAAACCGTTTTCTATCATCGCACTTGCCGGTATTTTCCATTTGTAAGTTGCTGTAAATAAACTGCATCTGCTAAATTAACTAATGTAAAATAGTGATTGAATTCTGTATATTTGTTTATACAGTAAGATACTATTGAAAATACATAAGTGATACTATAAAAGCAACAAATAGCCAGAACATTGTTATTCATCATAAAATGATGTGCATGTAATAATCATTGTCACTAAGAGGCTGTTTTAACTGTTTTAACTGTATTATAAAGCACTGTCATCTAGAGGCCATATGAGAAACTGTTGAATATCATCCAACAGGTGAAAAACATGATATACATTTCTAAACTCTGCTTTACTATTAATGTGGATGTGCTGTTCATTCTCTGACATTTTTGGGCCTTGTATTTTTTGCTTCATTAAACCCAAGCAAAGTGGCAAAAAATTTAGGCGTTGTCTTTGACTCTGATTTTAATTTTAAAGCGCATGTATGTAATGTTACTAAAATAGCATTTTATCATTTAAAGAACATTGCTAAAATAAGACCATTTCTCTCTCTGTGCAATACAGAAAAATGAATGCATACATTTCTAACTAGCAGGCTTGACTATTGTAATGCCCTCCTCTCTGGTCTACCAAAGACTACAATTAATCAACTACAATTGATACAAAACTCTGCTGCTCGAGTATTGACAAAGACCAAGAAGAGAGAACACATTACACCTATACTAAAATCATTACATTGGTTACCTGTTCATTTTCGAGTTGATTTAAAAAAAACCTTTTATTAGTTTATAAGGCACTGCATGGACTTGCTCCAGACTATCTTTTAAAAATGCTTACAGTTTATGAACCTGTAAGGACTCACAGATTATCGGATTCTTTACTTTTAACAGTACCACACCGTGGAAGTAAACGATTTGGTGATGCTGCTTTTAGCCGCTATACGCTCCTCGTCTCTGGAATAACCTTCCAAAAGAAGTAAGACGTGCCGAAAATATAAATAGTTTTAAGTTTAAATTAAAAAAATATCTCTTCAGTCTGGCCTTCCTATAATATTTTACAATGTTTGTAATTTAATGGTATTTCATGATTTCCATTACACGAGAGTAGATGTTAAAACTTCATGCTGATTTGTACTCTGCTTTCGCCAAGATAAGCAAAACTATAGCTTTACAGTAAACTATGCTTCTCCATCCATTTACGCTTCTTTCCATATGGTGGTGTGACTCCCCTTCTGTCCGGCGTTAACGGCTGCAGTGTACTTGGCGCGTCAGCACACACGACGGCTGCAACTACAGTGTGGTCTCCCTAGTGGACCAGCACGACAACCGTCTGGATTGAGCCGAGTAGGGGACATCTCTAGGGTCTTCAAGTGGGCACCTTCCGTCCTCAGTGTTTCGTCGACTAGCCCACGACACCTCAAGAGGGCTCGACACTGACTCTGGCGTCCCAGAGTCACCCCCCTCCGTCCCCCACTCAACTCAGCCCAGCTTACTGACCTCTACATCCCTCCTGCTGCTGAGACCTAACCACAATCTCACAATCTCTCCGCAACCCAACCATACGCGCCAACCTGTTTGACTAAGGCTGTCGAGCCCCACTGGTGCGTTAATGCAGTTTCAGTGGCAACGGTTCCGTATGGCATACCACCTACCGCAAAACACAATATCTGCCCAACCACCCGTCATTCACGCAATATACACAGGAACGTAATGACTGTAAATACTATGCAACCTATACAAATAAACCAACAGACTCTTCAAGTTTTTCAAGAATTCTACGAAACCGTAGCGTGGCGGCCTGTACACAGCCAGCTAGAATCTTTCCGTCTCAACCACAGCCAGTTGCTGCTCCTCTCTGCTGCTTCAGATAAGTTCTTTACTGTGCGATGCAACTCTTGGCCACTGAATCCGATGTCTCTGAGGAACCGGGTTGTAGAGTGTGCCACAAAACCTCGACAACCCACTTCCACTGGATAAACTGGACTCTCCATCCACTGGACTCTCCATCCTCGCTGTTCTGCTTCAGCGGCCAGATGAGCATACCGCAGTTTCTTCCTCTCATATGCCTCATCTACCGCATCCTCCCATGGCACTGTTAACTCTATCAGTTGAACAATGCGTGCTGATCCAGACCACAAAACAATATCTGGTCGTAGGTTAGTGGTGGCAATCTCAGGTGGAAAAATAAGCCGTTGATCAAGATCAGCCAGCATTTTCCAGTCCCTAGCAGCTTCCAGTTGTCCTGGGCGAGAATTGGTTTTAACACCTTTTCTTGGTGGTTGCTCGCCTGGGCGGAGGAATATTGTCTTCTGCGTGTAATGTCTTGCTAGAACAGGCGGCAACTTATTGGTCATGTTACGCTTGTCTTCCAGTGCTAAAGCCAAACATCGCAGTACTTGGTCATGGCGCCAAGTAAACCGACCTTGGCTAAGAGCCACCTTACATCCTGTCAAAATGTGCCTTAATGTGGCAGGTGATGAACACAAAGGACAAGAGGGATCCTCTCCTACCCAGAGGTTTAGGTTCTGCGGTGATGGGAGAACATCATATGTTGACCTAATAAGGAAACTGATCCTACTCTCTTCCATTGACCAAAGGTCTTGCCAGCCCATCTTGCGTTGTTCCACACTCTCCCATCTCATCCACTCTCCCTGCTTGGCCTGGGAAATGGCCTTTATACACCTCATCCTCTCCTCCTGCTTTCGCACCTCGTTGACTACCAGCTTCCTCCTTTGAGCTGGGCCTGGCTTGTGCCATTTAGGAGGAGCTAAACTGAGCCCAAAACCCCCTCTTCCATGCTGTACCTGTCCCACTATATCCCCAATTTGAAGGGCAGCCTTTGCCTCTTCCACAGATTTCTTTGCTGACCACTTTCTACCAGTTTTTAACACAGGTGCTTCCTCCCTTACACATTTGTCGCGTGACTCTACTAAGGTAATTTCCAGTCTGACCTTGGCGCACTTAAGCCTGGCTCACACTACAGGAGTTTTAGGCCGATTTATGCCCGATTTTCCCCTCCCAAAAATCGGAGAAAAAATCTTGTCGAGGACCTTGATCGGTTCCGATGTTCGGCACAGATTATCTGGTAATGTGAGGCATTCACTGAGCAAGACACTTAACCCCTAGTTGCTCCAGAGGTGTGCGACCTCTGACATGTATAGTAATTGTAAGTCGCTTTGGATAAAAGCGTCAGCTAAAATGAATAAATTAACAAAAAAAAAATTTTTTTGTTTGCCTGGTAGAGCACAGCTGTTTATGCTCTTCAACCCTTCCACTGCTTGTCGTCTAACTTCTCCCACTCGAACTGTGTCCTTTAGATCCCCATCGTACCATCTCCCAAGACTCTTCACTGGCTTCTCAGAAACTGTTGGTATTGCCTCACCATTAATGAAGAATGTTTTATCTACTACCTTTCCTTTAACTATCGAGATGCTCCTTGATTTAGAGGGCTTAAATTGCATTCGTGCCCATTCGATATTATCTGTTAACTTCCCCAATAACCGATTAGTGCAGGCTACTGTTGTAGTCATGGTTGTCATGTCATCCATGTATGCTCTGATTGGTGGTAGTCGCATCCCAGAAGCCAAGCGCTCTCCTCCTACTACCCATCTTGATGCCCTAATGATTACTTCCATTGCCATGGTAAAAGCCAGTGGAGAAATGGTGCATCCTGCCATTATTCCAACCTCTAGGCATTGCCATGCAGTGCTGAATTTTGGAGTTGAGAAACTGAATTGCAAATCTCCAAAATAGGCTTTCACTAAATTTGTTATTGACATTGGTACTCTGAAAAAAAAAAAAAAAAAAAAATCAATTCAGTTTTTCCAAGTTACAGAGTTGAAAAAACCCAGGAATGAGTCAGTTTCTCAAAAGTTTATTATTATGTTAATCTCCACGTTATTTTAAAGATTTTGATCAAATGAATATTGTAGTTTGACTTTGTGTGAAATGCCAGTCTCTGCTGCCCTCTTCTGGTCAGTGAAATCTTTTTTCATATTCCAAAATTGAGAGGAACATAACGACTGATGATCAATCACCATTTCTGTTTTGTTTGTCTATCTTTCCGTCAATATAAGTATACATCTGTATCAAATATATATAACACATGAAACGGCATAGGCCTGCACAAAATAACAAACAAACAATGTAACAGAAACAGGCATGAATTAAAAAGATTCAGAGATGTGGAGATCTGGCAATGAAGTGGAAACAAGATTCTCAGTCAGTTCTAATAGTTTCAAGGAAACATGTTCACTAATTTCCTCCACTTCTGCAGTTTTCTTTCTCTAGTTGCTTTCCACTTTTTTCAAAATCAACTGACAATTTTGTATTGTTTTGTAAAAAAATAAATAAAGTGTCATGAAGACTGCTGCGTGAGGAAACTTCAGGAGACGTAAAGCAGGTTAACAGTCTTTAATGAAAAACAAGGCAGAGCCGCAACGGCCGATCAACAGAAATGTCTCAAAATATTCTTGAAGAAACAGAGAAGCGCTCGCAGCAGGTCTCGTGGACTGGAGAAGGGTGAGCAAAGGAGAACTGGAGAAGCGCAGATCCCTCACACCTCTTCTGGACTCAACACAGGTAACCGCTGATCTGGTAAAGTAGCAGGTGGATAACAGACAACTGGACTAGACAGGACTAAACAAATAGCAAGAGTTCAACAGCGGTAACGAACGTGACGGTCAACAATAATCCGACAAACTAGAGTGAAACACAAGAGACTAGAAATAGAGAGTAGCTAATGATAGAGGATAGAGAACAGGTGCGATAAAGAGAAGATGAGAAACAGCTGGGGAAGATAAGTAGTAAATGAAGAGTGAGAGCGAACAAAAGGGAACAGATACAGAGAATGACCAGAAGAGGGAGACAGAGACCAATAAAACACGAGAAAGGAACCAGGATCATGACGGTGCCCCCTCCTCAAAGTGCGCCCCCTGGCGCACTCAAAGAGGAAGACTGACGAGAGCGAAAGAAATCGTTGATGAGCGAGCGGTCCAGGACATCCCGGGCGGGAATCCAGCTTCTCTCCTCAATACCATAACCCTCCCAGTCGACCAAAAACTGATGGCCACGACCACGAGGACGGACATCAAGGATCTTACGGACCCGGTAGACTGGGGAACCCTCGACACGAACCGGAGGGTTAACTGGGCGGGGGGGTGGGCGAACAACAGGCTTGAGAGAAGAGACATGAAACACGGGGTGAACACGGCGGAGATTGGATGGCAATCTGAGCCTCACAGAGACAGGGCTAAGGACCTGAATTATGCGATAGGGCCCAATAAATTTGGGAGCCAGTTTACGAGACGGATACTGGAGAGGAAGATTGGCGGTGGAAAGCCACACTCTTTGACCAATGACATAACGGGGACTCTTGATACGACGTCTGTTAGCGGACCGACGGGTGATGGAGCGAGACTTTAAAAGAGCGGATCTCACCGTCCTCCAGGTTCGTTTGCAGCGTTGGATAAACGCATTTACAGATGGAACGTTAGATTCCGGACTCGAGGAAGGAAAGAGAGAGGGTTGGTACCCTAAACAGCTCTGAAAAGGAGATAGGCCGGTGGCGGACGAGGGAGCGGAATTGAACGCGTACTCTGCCCATGGAAGTTGCTCAGACCAGGAGGCAGGGTTGCGGTAGGCTTCGCAGAATACGGCCAATGGTCTGATTAGCGCGTTCAGCTTGTCCATTGGTCTGGGGGTGAAAACCCGAGGAAAGGCTGACCGTGGCTCCGATGAGGCGACAGAACTCTTTCCAAAACAGGGAAGCGAACTGTGGCCCTCTATCGGATACGATATTCTCAGGGAGACCGTGGATCTTAAAAATGTGATCGACAACAATTTGGGCGGTCTCCTTGGCGGAGGGAAGCTTTGGAAGAGGGACAAAGGGAGCCGCTTTCGAAAATCGATCGACGACAGTAAGAATTACAGTCTTTCCACCCGAAGGAGGAAGTCCTGTAATAAAATCAAGGCCAATCTGAGCCCACGGACGTGACGGAACAGGCAACGGTTTAAGGAGACCAGCGGGAGGTCTATTACTAACCTTAGTCTGAGCACAGACAGGACATGCCGCAATGAAACGACGGATATCACGTTCCCGAGTGGGCCACCAAAATTTCTGAGATACAGACGCAATAGTACCCCTAACCCCAGGATGAGCGAAAAGCTTGGAGGAGTGGCCCCACTGAAGAACGGCACGACGAGCGGAGGGGGGAACAAATAATGAACCCTTAGGGCAGCCACGGGGAGTTATTGCGTGAGAAAGCGCGCGCTTGACGGTTCGTTCTATTCCCCAAGTAACAGCCCCTACCACTCGTTCCTGAGGAAGGATAGACTCGATGGGTGACGACTCGGGGGAGGAGAATTGACGAGACAGCGCGTCAGGCTTTAAATTCTTAGAACCAGGGCGGTAGGAGAGGGAGAAATCGAAACAAGCAAAGAATAGAGACCAACGAGCCTGACGAGCGTTGAGTCTCTTAGCGGATCGGATGTACTCAAGATTTCGGTGGTCTGTCCAGACCACGAACGGAAAGTAAGACCCCTCGAGCCAGTGACGCCATTCTCCCAGGGCTAAACAGACGGCGAGAAGTTCGCGATTACCCACGTCATAGTTTCGTTCAGACGGAGAGAGACGATGCGAAAAGAAGGCGCAAGGATGGATCCTCTCGTCAGCAGAAGACTGCTGCGAGAGGATGGCTCCTACTCCTACCTCTGAGGCATCAACCTCGACAATGAAAGGCTTAGAAGTGTCAGGGGTGACGAGAACCGGCGCGGTCGTAAACAATGTCTTAAGATGATCAAAGGCGGTCTGAGCCGCGTTACTCCAGACAAAACGAGACTTGACAGAAGTTAAAGTGGTTAGCGGAGCGGCCACCTGACTAAAGTTCTTTATAAACTTACGGTAAAAGTTAGCGAACCCTAAAAAACGTTGGAGCGCAATACGAGAGTCGGGCGTTGGCCAATCGGTGACCGCGCGAACTTTAGCTGGGTCCATACTGATGCCCTGTGCCGAGATGACGGAGCCGAGAAATGTAACAGACTGAGCATGAAACGTGCATTTCTCGGCTTTGACGAACAATTTGTTCTCTAAAAGTCGTTGGAGGACTCGACGTACATGCTGCACATGAACCTGTAAAGACGGAGAGAAAATCAAAATGTCATCAAGGTAGACGAAGACAAAAACGTTTAGCATGTCTCGTAGAACGTCATTGACCAAAGCTTGAAATACGGCAGGAGCGTTGACCAGGCCGAACGGTAAAACCCGGTACTCAAAGTGGCCCAGCGGGGTATTAAAAGCGGTCTTCCATTCATCACCCTCGGTGATACGCGTTGCGAAGATCCAGTTTTGTGAAGAAGTTAGCTCCCTGCAAGATTTCAAAGGCTGATGACATAAGTGGCAAGGGGTAGCGGTTCTTGACAGTTATGTCATTCAAGCCTCTGTAATCGATGCAGGGACGTAACGAGCCGTCCTTCTTCTTCACAAAAAAGAAACCTGCACCGGCCGGAGAGGAAGAGGAAACTATGGTGCCAGCGTCTAAGGATTCAGAGAGATACTTCTCTAACGCCTGACGCTCCGGGACAGAGAGAGAATAAAGCCTTCCCCGAGGAGGAGTAGTTCCAGGAAGAAGCTCAATGCTGCAGTCATACGGGCGATGAGGTGGAAGGGAAGCCGCCCGGGATCGACTGAAAACCGCTCGCAAATCGTGATACTCCTCGGGAACTCCTGACAAATCACCTGGCTCCTCCTGAAAAACAGAGACAGAAGACACAGGAAACACAGCAGACACCAAACACTTAGCATGACACGAGAGATTCCATGACAAGATTGTGTTCTTGGACCAGTTAATCTGAGGGTTATGTTCTACCAGCCACGGATGGCCCAGCACCACAGGTATATTAGGGGAATGAAACACCAGAAAAGAAATGGTCTCGCGGTGGTTACCGGACACGGTGAGACTCAAGGGGGCAGTAGAGCGGTGAACCCTGGCGAGAACCCGTCTATCCAAGGTGTAAATAGTGGTGGGATCCTGAAGATCAATGAGGGGAACGCCATGCCTAAGAGCCCAGGCCTCATCCACCAAATTTCCCTCGGAACCAGAGTCAATAAGAGCCTGACAGTCTATAGAAGAGTCGGACCAGCGGAGATGAACAGAAAAAACAGTCCGTGAAGGCGGCGGAGGGCTTAGAGAAGATGCGCTCACCAGTTACCCTCGCTTTACTGGGGAGCTTTGTCTTTTAAAGCAGCGGTCCCCAACCTTTTTTTGCGCCACGGACCGGTTTAATATCAGACAATATTTTCACGGACCGGTGCTCCTAAAAACGCGTAGAAAACGCTATAGGCGCGAGGTTGCACTCCGGAGGCGTCTGTCGTTGCTAAGCAACCATCAGCTGCGCTCTCCGTTACAGCAAGGAACTTTCAGCAATGGATTTCCACCACCGAAAAACCCTTGCTGTAACTCTGTTACAAGATTTATTTACTAAGAAGAGTAAAAAAAAAAAAGGCTGCAGTGTTTGGGTGCAAGACCGTGCAACCGATAGGCTACTACAAAAACCATGGGGAATTTCACCAGCTGATTCAGGAGCTCCGCCTGGACAATGGGAGGTTCAAAGCCTATTTCAGAGTGGACAAGGACCAGTTTGATTATATTTTACGAAAAGTTGGCCCAAGCATCAGTAAACGGAGCTTCTGCCGTGAAACTAACTTATCTCTCCTGCGCAACTGCTCTGTATTTGTCTGAGGTTAGACTATAACTGAAGTGGTCATAAAACACCAGAAATAGCAAACACATACACATTTATTTATAGAACATAGAACAATTCTGTATAAACAATGATGGATTTAACAAGGAATCAGTTGTGAGCATTAATATTTTTAGTAAAAATATTTTTTACTAGTAACTAGTGCAGCAGTTTACAGTGTGGAAGATGATTGGTTGGTTCTTGTCACATGACCTACAGTGCGCTTGCGGCATTCTGAAAAGTTGAGATGTTTTTATCTCGATGCGGTGCGGACGCGCTTGGATAAAACGGGCGCGTGGCTTCCATTATGAGCGCGCATACAGCGCGCCTACATTTGAAATAACAAACTTGAGCGCGCAAAAGACACGATATGTGAACAGGTAAATGTGTGAATAAATAAAACGGAAATAATGTAAGTTATTTATTCTTTCGGTCCGCGGCCCGGGGGTTGGGGACCCCTGTTTTAAAGGACAGGAAGTGACGAAATGGTTGTAAGCGGCGCAATAAAGACACAGACGGTTTATAATTCGACGCTGGCGTTCTGAAGCAGAGATCCGGATTCCACCCAGCTGCATGGGTTCCTGGTCCGCCGCAGGTGCAGTAGAAGGGGAGCCGATAGAAGATGAGAGAGAAGGCGGGACCGCTGGACGTGCTCGTCGACGCAACTCAAAACGTTCCTCCACACGTAGAGCCAAATCAATGAGGGGGTTGAGGGAAGATGGTATCTCACGAGCCAGAACCTCATCCCTGATCTCGGCGTTTAACCCTTCGACAAAGCGCGCTACCAGCGCGGGCTCGTTCCAGCCACAAGAGGTAGAGAGCGTGCGGAATTCCACCGAGAAGTCGGCGACAGAGCGTCTTCCCTGACGCAGAGAGGATAACTGACGAGAAGCCTCCGATCCCCGCACCGAACGGTCGAACACTCGTAACTTTGGTTTTGCATCTTCTTGCAGCTCAAGACGCGCTTTGATGTGCTTCATGGTTCCAATGCCTTCACTGAAGACTTATGCATGCTTGTCAAGTATTTCAGATAACTTTTTGTCAGTGAGCTGTTTGGAGGCAATACGCAAAATGATGTTTTATTAACAAAGTTCGGGAGAAGCACGTTCAGATAATTAACACGGGTGGAGAGCACTCAGCAATCATGATTAAAATGTTTCATTAACAAAGTTCGGGAGAAGCACGTTCAGATAATTAACACGGGTGGAGAGCACTCAGCAATCATGATTAAAACGTGTACATATAGACTCAGCAGTCTCACCTCATTTCTCTGACAGTTTAGCAGCGTCCCTCCACCACCCCTTCTCCACTCTTCTAGTCCTAAACCACTTACATACGGGGGGGGAGTACTCTGGGTTCGGGCCGAATTCCGAGCTCGGAGCCCTCCCCCCGGACAGCACGCCAAATACGCATTATACTTTATTCCCCTTAATTGTATGTAAGTGTGAACTCGTGAAGTCTTTATTTCGTGCCAGTTGAGCCTGATCTGTCTTAGCCATCTGCGACCAAACAGTGGCACCCCTCCATCCTTCAGAACAAACAGCTCAAGATTGCAGGTTTGGTTCTTATATTTCACTTTCACTTTGAGTTTTCCCAGTGGCGTAACTTTTTCACCCGTGTATGTTTTCAACTTTACACTAGTGCGTGACAGTTTTGCGTCTGGGAATTTTTCCTTGTAGTCCTTGAAAGATATGATTGACAGCGCTGACCCTGTGTCCAGTTCCATTTTTAATGGCACTCCATTGACTTTTGGTGTCAGCCATATCACATCACTGTCATCCTTTTCTGTAGCATACAACCCTAAACAGGCCAATTCTTCCTCACTAGAACTGTCAGAGTCTGTTTGTGCTACTTTGTGAAGCCTCTGCCCTCTTTTTACATTTAATTTGTCTTTAGAGTTGCTGTACTTTGATTTACACATTTTCTGTATGTTCCCCCTCTTATTACATTGACGGCAGTCTTTATCTTTGAACCAACACTCCGTGGGGTCATGTGACTGTTTACCGCATCTGAAGCAGGGCTTTGCTTTGGTATTGTACAGCTTGGAGTGCATTTTGAATACAGAACATGTCGTTGGGTTTTTACCTTGCAGTTCTGTTGCATCCCTTGCTGCTGTCTCCACTGAAACCGCAATTTCCACTGCACGTTGTAAAGTAAGCTTATCCTCCATCAAAAGCCGTTTTTGAATGCTCTCATTGTGCAGCCCGCACACGAGCCGGTCCCTCAAAGCGTCAGAAAGTCCATCTCCAAACTGGCAATGCTCGGCTAGTTTCCTCAGCTCAGCAATGTATTCTGACACGGACTCACTTTTTGACTGGTTTCTCTTGTGAAATCTAAAACGCTCAGCGATCACTAATGGCGCTGGGTTTAGGTGACTTTTCAGCGTTCGCGTTATTTCATCAAAAGTTTTGTCTGCCGGTTTAGCTGGAGCAACAAGGCTGCGGAGTAGGTTGTAAGTTTTCGCGCCCATAACACTCAGTAGGACTGCTACTTGTCTTTCGTCCTGTATTTCATTTGCTAGACAGTACTACTCAACTCTTTCCACATATGTTGTCCAGTCTTCCACCGAACTATCAAAACTGTCCATATTTCCCAATATTCCAGCCATTTTTGCTTCTTTGTCGTCAAATTACTTTTACCTTGGTCTTGATGAACAAACTTCCCCAGCTCCAGCTAGCTTATCCACGGCAGGACTGCGGGGTGAACAGACGAAGCTTTCGTTCACAAAACCAAGTCCATTCAAAACTTTACACCGGTCTTATTCATCCGATGCATTTCGTGGGTTCTTCTTAAGACTCGTCGCCAGTTTGTTATGTTTATTCACTTAACATAACTCTTAAGAAACACAGACTCGCAGTAACGTTTAAGATGCTTCTTTGTTTACTGAACAAGTGTGCACACAGACATTAGAACATCAATCCGCTGACTTAGCACACATTCATAGTGGAGCGCAATGTTCTAACACGACACAAAGTAGTGCCTACTTCTATGCATTGAAATCAGAGTAAATACATAACAGTTTCCTACATTATCAATCGCTTATGTCATGTTGATCAAACTGTATTATAATGGGTCTCTGTTGAATAGTCCCCCCCCCCCCCCCCCCACACACACACACAACATTCAGGCATTAGTTCATAGCACAAGTCTTTACATGCAAAATGATTGAACAAGTTGTCATAATATGTCAAGCATATTTCTATACATTTCCATTAGACTTTTTTTTCTAAATCTGTCCTGTTCACATTTCTTTGTGCTATTCAGTGTCTTTTCCTTTCTGTATCGCAATGACATGGTCAGTCAACAAATTACAGTAGCCTACAGACAGTAAAAGTGTAAATGGGAATCTTGTCCATTCTCTTGCACTCAAACTCCCACATACACTAATGTAACGTACAATTTACAATAATCATCACCAAAACTTTATCCATAGTTTACATCAGAACATCTCCAGAGGACACTGTTATATTGACAACATGTGTTATCCGTACACAACGACACAAGCACTTCATTCTGATGCACTGACATGTTCATTGACACAGATATTTACTTCTGAGAGATGAACTCAGGATGTTGAGCAGAGATGGTGTTTCGCTATTTGTACGAATTGTTTTGAGAAATGCACTTACTGTTTTGCAAATGTCGAGGTTGATTTGAGAAATGTACCAAAGCGACTGAGAAAAACAGTATAATAAACTTAAAATTTAAAAGGATTCAACTGGAGCACATACACTACAGTTGCTGTTCTAAAGGCAAACAGCGCCATCTAGCGGCCACTGAGATTGTGCACGAGACGGAGTGTGTGTGTGTTTGTGGTAGGCTACTCTGTGTGCGTCCATTCGAGAAAAGAGAGTTCAAGATTATTTTAAAGTACTGTATTACAGTAATGAAAGATATGCTTCATATACAATTATTCCACATACTTTGCTCAGGCTGTATTTAGCATGTCTTGGAAATATTCTGATTGTGTTTTCTTCATTGGGAATTAAGCCATATAAAGTTTATTAATCTCTCTCCAAGCATCATTAAAACATATTTAAAAAGAGACACTTTCATTTTGTGAATACATTTTTATGTTAGTTTCTCTGCTTATTCTCACATAGCAGATATTCAGCAGTATTGAGGCAGGTGTATTGGCCTATTTGTGATTTTATTAGTTGACCTCTTGGTGGCGCTGTTAAACAGCAAATTATCTGTGAGAAAGATAACTGTAATATGCCCATATATCTTGAATAAATACATTTTTAAGAGTTGTCTGATTTATTGTCAAGTAAAGCTATCAGGATGATGCCATGCACTGTCATATGGACCCAATATACATGAACATTAAAATAAAGGCAAATGCCCTACCAAAATAGAAAAAAAAAACATGTTTATAGAAATGCATAAAATTATTGTTTGAATCTTTTTATAGCTTAGACACACTGACTGGAATTCAGAATCACAAACAAAGGCATATTTTTTGTTAAGCATGATATTCTGTGAAGTAAAACATTAATTTACCAAAGAGAGATAGGACAACAAAATATTTCAATATACTGTACAGGAAAATATTAGAACTATATGACTAATTACTAACAAGGGACTACTGAACACAATAAACACAACGAGATGCAGTAAAAGTAACTAAAACCTTCAAATCATTTTTCAGATTGCGACAGCATCCCAAGAGAGACTTATAAAGGCAAATATAGATGAGAGAGAGAGAGAGAGAGAGGGAGATAGAGAGAGAGGGAGATAGAGGGAGAGAGAGAGGCAAATAAAGACTAAATATTAATATGTAAATTGACATGCAAATTATGTGTTTTTTTTGTCTGCACACATTTTCTCAAAACAACAAACGTTTGTCTAAATTGCAATATTTAGCAAGGCTTTTGTCAACTTTTTGTAACAATGTGTGTGTGTGTGTGTGTGTGTGTGTGCGCGTGTGTGTGTGTGTGTGCGCGCGCGTGTGTGTGTGTGTGTGTGTGTGTGTGTGTGTGTGTGTGTGCAAACTCTTAGTGATAAACACATTATTGCTTCAATAAACATGGTGATTATATTTGTAGCACTATATCACAGAAGCACACGTTCAGAGTGCACTTCTCTAATTTTCTGATTTAACTCATCTTTTCATGTATTTCAGCACGTTGTGTTTTTCTTCTCCTGCTCTCTTCTTCATGTCTTCCAGTATTTCAGCCTTTTCAGACTCATTTATTTCCTTCATCTTCTCAATCAGAAAATCAACATGTCGGAGTGTGTTCAGTGAATCAGTGTTGAGTGCGATCTTCTCCAGAGTATCCACACAGTGAAACGCATCCATCACCAGCTGAACTCTCTTCATCTCTAATTCTTGGAGTTCTTCTTTCAGCCTCTGGACCAAAATCTCACCATCCCTAACTTTAATTATATTATGATCATATTTCTTCTTTAACTCTTCATATGTCCTCTTCTCCTTTTTTGTCTTTGTTTCATATATTTTTGCTTCTTTGACGTGTTTGGTGAAGGAGCATTTATTTGTGCACACTGTACACTGATCATTCATCCAACTGTACAATGATTGATTTCTGGCCCACCAGGAGTCTGGATAAACACAGTTCTCCTCACAGACTCTGCAGCACAACGCCACACTAGCTTTAGAGAGATCAATATCAACCTTCTCTTTGTAGGTCACTTCAACTTCATACTCAAAGTTCTTATTTTCTTCAACAACTTTTTCATGTTCCTCCAGATCTTCTTGAGTTTGTTTCAGCTCATTCTGCTTACGGTCTATCTCTTGAATATGTGATTTTATGTTGGAGATTTTTGCTTCCAACAGCCTCTGTTGTTGCAACACATCTTGGGTCATCTTCACGGTTTTTGGTTTTATGTTGTCAAGAAATTTGAAAAATTCTGTAATTCCTCTAAAACTGAGATCCCATGATTGTTTCAGCATTATATTTTCTTCATCATCAGGTTCTGACTGACAGTTGTCAAAAAGGAAAAACACCGGCTGATTCTCGTCATTCACTGCACACTTTATTTTAGCCTCTTTAACATTTTTAGGGATAGCTCCATGTGAGTGTGTGAAGAGCAAGACGATATTTTCATCTATACCTTTTCCAAATAAAGACTGAACAGCATCAAATATGTATATTTCTCTGTCAGAGAGTCGATTCTGTGTTGCTTTCATCACCAGACACACTGCATGTGTTTCATGAATCCCTTCTGCAGATGTAAATAAACTAAGCAAACTCTCAGCGATCTCTTTATCTTTCTCAACTCCACGAGTGTCTCCATATCCTGGTGTGTCGATGATTGTTAGATCAGTTTTACTCTCTTGTGGATAAAACCCATAAACAGTGATGCTGGAGGTCTGACTGTGAACTGATGTTCGGTCACTCTGATCATCTGTGATCTCAAACCAAACCTTGTCTTCTCTCTGAACATCTAACATGTAGTTGATCATCGTGTTGATTAGGGTTGTTTTTCCTGCTCCTGTTTCTCCCACCAGCAGAATGGTTTTATGGGGTTTGTTTTTGTCTCTCTCTCCAAAGGTCATTTTTCTATATGGTCCAGATTGATCCAAACTGTCTGTACTTGTTTGCAGAAGATATCGAGCAGGATTTCCGTCTTCAATTAAGATGCTTTTCTTGATGAGATTCTGTTATGCAAAGCATAAAATACAATAATAATAAATATGGTGGTGTGTACAATGTTATATTTTGAAATCATAATCAAATTGTAAAACATCCATGTTTCCTTTCACATAACTCTAACCAGAAAAGGTAAGGACTATCCATTTATTTTTATTTGTCATTTTTCCCATTAAATGCTAAATGTCAGTGTGTTTTCTAATCTCACATTAAAGTTTAAACTCCATTACATTTTTAATGATTTAAGCAGCCACGTTGATTGTACTTAAAAATTTAAGGCAGCAATTTTTTTACAGAGTAGAATTATAAAGCTATCATTGCAACCTTTTCATGACCTAAAACATTTTACAATGTATTTGTGTTTGCTGGAATGTTGTAAGTCAGCAATATTTCGGCCATTTTGAATTTTGGTGTAAAACACTGTATTTTACTATTAAAGATTTTATTATCACGCTAACATATTGTGTACTTCCCACAATGATGTTACATAGAAACCTTTATTGAGACACTATCAGCAACGCTTAAAGCAAGGAATGCAAAAAAGTTCTGTGTGAGTGTAGAATCCGTACCCTGATGTAGGGATAGTTCAACTCATAAAAACATATCAAGCCAAGGCACTCGAGAATTTAAGTAAATATATAAAAAGTCTTTGTTTAGTCATGGCTTAGATTATTAAATCAGTTGACAGATAACCGCACACCGCATGGAAGGTTCATTAGCTGCAACGTATCTGCTGAGTTTAATTGTCTAAATCATGACTAAAGACTTTTTATATATTTACATAAATTCTCACGTCCCTTGGCTTGATAATGTTTTTATCAGCAATGCTTTTCAAGTGGACATCAGATCAAGCATGATGATTAAGACTAAGATCTTAAGATTAAAGTAACAACAGGTGATATCATAAAATTACATTTTTGGCTGCTATTTGACTGACCATCATACCTCTAAGGTGACTTTGGCCTTGATGAGATCCTGGTTTATGACTGTGAGACGCGTCACATCACTCTCTACGGTGTAGTCGAGTTTTCCCACCGCTGCACATTTAATATTGTACTCAGTATCTGGTCTGAGATCAGTCAGAGTAACTGTGTCCTGGTTCTTTGACACAGTTTGAGATGTCCAGTCCTTCTCTTCCTTCATTTTATACAGTAATTTGAGCTCCTCTGTAGCAGGACCCGGTGGAGACACTTTCAGAACCACTTGCTTATATCTGACCTGTTGGACAGTGATCGGACAGTCTGGTTTTGATGGAGGAGTGAAGCAAACAGCTTCATTACATCCATTTTCATACAGGAGAATGCAGGAACCTGGATGCTTTTCATGGTATTTTATGGAAACCCTAAATTTAGTGCTTTGACTGCTATATGATGTCATCAGCTCTTTAAATATGTTCAGATGTTCTCTCATTTTCTCCCTGATGCTTCCAGTGAGCCACGATTGAGACGCCACATCAGGTTTCTTCTGAGGATTTCTCATCATTTGAGGATTCATGTAATTTTCTTGCTCATTAAGCAACTCATCCGGCTGCTCAAGAGAACTGAAAGTGTAACAAAACACATTCTCCACCTGAATATCAGACAAATATGAGTCCAAACTTCTGTTCACTTCGGCTCCAAAGTCCATTAACTGTCTAAGAAACTCATTAACGGTGTTTAATTCTTCTTCTTTCACTATGATCCACTCTTTCAGACTCTTTTCACTGAATGGAGACTCATCATGAGCTTGAAGAAGATCCATCAGAGCACAAGACTCTTTCTCACAAGCTTTAACTGACTGGATCACAGATTTAATTCGGTCACTGAAATCTTGTCTGTACGTTTGGCAGTTTTGCAGCATATCTTGTATTTTCTTATGAAGTGCACTAAAAGTTGTTTCCCTGTTTTTTTCCAAAAGTACACTGCACTTGTATTCAGTCCACCTGAGATTGATGATAGCAGACTCTTTGGCCTTGATGAGATTCTGGTTTATGACTGTGAGACGCGTCACATCACTCTCTACGGTGTAGTCGAGTTTTCCCACCGCTGCACATTTAATATTGTACTCAGTATCTGGTCTGAGATCAGTCAGAGTAACTGTGTCCTGGTTCTTTGACACAGTTTGAGATGTCCAGTCTTTCTCTTCCTTCATTTTGTACAGTAATTTGAGCTCCTCTGTAGCAGGACCCGGTGGAGACACTTTCAGAACCACTTGCCTATATCTGACATCTTCAGTGATCGGACAGTCTGGTTTTGATGGAGGAGTGAAGCAAACAGCTTCATTACATCCATTTTCATACAGCAAAATGCAGGAACCTGGATTATTTTCCATTTCTTTTGATGCAATAATAAATTTGACTGATTTGCTGTTGTTTAAATCAATCAAGTGTTTAAATACGCTCAGGTTGTTCCTCATAGTCTTTTGGGTGTCAGGTGTGAGCCAAGTCTTGTGTTTGGGTTTCTCCTCGTTTCTTTCTTTTGTTGAAGAACTCAGGAAGGTCTTTTGTTCAGAAAGCAGCACATCTGTCCAGCTCAATGATGTGAAAGTGTAGCTGACCAAATGTTTAACTTCCAGATTCATTAGATTTTTATTGAGGTTGTTTTCTACCATTGCTCCTGAGTCATTCAGTTGTGTGAGCAATGCTTTAATAATGTCAGATTCTTCCTCTTTCTCTTTCAGCCATTGTTCAAGAGCGCTTCTTTCAAATGGAGATTCCTCATGATCTCGTAGAAGATCGATCAATGATGTGTCCTCTATGAATTTTCCACGGATCTTCGGTAACAGAGAGCCGAGTGTCTTCATGAGACTCAATCTGCACTGGTAGCAGTTTTTCTTCATGTCATTGATTTTGTCATGAAATGCAGTAAATGTGGAAGCTGGCGTGTCTGTCAGAAGATCACTGCATTTCATCTCAGTCGTACTCAAACTCTCAATTACAGATTCAAGATCTGTGCTTAAACCTGTGCTGATTTCATGTTGAAACTTTACAACTTTTGAGAAAAGTTTGTCCAAAGGATAAAGCCAAACTCTCAGAGGAACCGCAAGCTCTTTGTTTTCTCCCAGCAGTTTTGGAAGATCTTCAAAAACCTTCATAGCATCTTCAAAAGTGGTCGGATTACATGGTAGCTGGAAGTCGCCATAAAATGTACAGCTGAATTTTTGGGCAGCGGTCTTTAGATTGTCATTCAGTTTCATACTTGCATCAATGTTTCCAGCTGAAATGCCTTTAAGCTTCTCCAAGACAGCTTTTACATCTCCAGCTATCTCCATTTTGTCTTCACCAGATGAAACTTCCCTATCAAAAATAAAGCATGCATCTGCTCCATACAGCACTGCGGTCACTACATGTGTGGCAACACCATCGTCATAGTGAGCCATGTCTCCAGCAAAGTGGTTCATGATCAGTTCTTCAAACTTACTGGTGGAATGATAATGTAATGTCAGTCTCTGTTGATTGAATGATTTCTTTGTGTCTTTGAGAAAATTGGCAGCTCCACTTACACTGAGGAGTCCTCCTAAAACACTCAGTTTCAGACATCCATCAATATTCAGCAATCTAGATTTGTCCTCAATCGAGTCTGAAGCTGTGACTGTGAAAACTGTATTGATTTGGGGTTTCTCGCTTATGTTCTGCTGCAGCTGCTCTTTACTCCAAAGTCTGATTCCTGTAATGGAGAATTTCTTTTTATGTCAAAATACTCGCAATACTTGCAAAATAAATGCAACTTGCATTTTCTCCCAGTAGAAACACACCACATTATTTTTGTGTTTCTTGCCCCCATGGACCATTCTTACATTTAATTGTATATTTAATGACTTTACATGAATGACTCTGAGCAAGTGAATCACTAAATATAAACACTGGCTGACCATCACATTAATAATGCCAACCATCATGATGCAGAGCTACCAACACTCTTTTATCCTGTAACAAATCCTTCACTCGTACCTTAAACATGTAAGCCCTAAAATTATACTGTTTTGTTTTTGTCCAGAAAGCCTATTTAATTTCATTTTGATATTTTTTCCATTTTTTAATGCAACTTTTTTTTACCTTTAAAATTTCTAGATTTTATCAATAAATGAAAAATAAATAGAAGTAAGCACATTCTTCACATTATTTCAAATGAAATTAAAAAGAACAACATTTTCATGCATAACGCTGTTAAAGGACAATTCCGGCCAAAAATGAACCTAGGGCTAAATAACACATGGGTACCGAGTCGACCGTTCTATGGGATGCGTTTTCATGATAATCGAATGTACCCGGTTTTAATGTTATTTTTAGTTTAACCACAGATTAGCTTATAACGCTAGTGTATGGGGCATTGAATAAGTACGAATAAAAATCGCTAGTTAATACTACTAACAAGGCTCAAAATAGCCCCACACTAACACAAAGCATAAATGAGGGTCTCTACCTGCAAAATGAAGCATTGAAAACTTTGTAAGTGTACACAAGAAGATACTTTATAAGGACAGTACATTACGCGTGTAAGGAGCCATCTTTGGAAAACGTCTCAGGTTACGACTGTAACCATAGTTCCCTGAGAAAGGGAACGAGATGATGCGTCAACGACGCTTTGGGAACGCCCCAGCGTGAATGCGTCTGAAGCATCTATGTCAACTAGTCCAATGGAAGGAATGAACGTCATGGGCGGGTGACGTCATGACCAGGAAGTGATAAAAGAGCATCCGGTGCAAACCGGCATTAGCTTCAAAAATTGCAGAAGCAAGCCGATCACAGGGATGCAGGAAGTATGGCAGGGTGACGCATCGTCTCGTTCCCTTTCTCAGGGAACTATGGTTACAGTCGTAACCTGAGACGTTCCCTTTCGAGGGAACTTGCGATGCGTCAACGACGCTTTGGGAACGAGAATACCCAAATCGCCAGACTTACAAATGCCTGAGTGTCAGCCTGTTGTCACACTGCACCAAGCACCTGGGACCCTGGGGCAGCATCCAGGTCCAAGCTGTAAAACCTCACAAATGTGAGCGGTGAGGACCAGCCCGCCGCATCACAAACGTCTTGGAGAGAACTCCAGATAATAAAGCTTAGAAGCCATACTCCTAGTGGAATGAGCCCTGACCACCAAATGGTTGGCCAGAGGACTCGCAAGCAAGAAGAATAGTCTCGACTATCTATTTGCTCAATAGGTTGGATTTCTCCACAGAGAAGTCCGATGAACATAAGTGTCCAGTGCTCGCATTCCTGGTCCGATAAACGGGGGAGGACAGAAACCTGCAGCACAATAGGCCTCGGAATAATGGTAGGCACCTTAGGAACATATCCATGTTTGGGGTAAGATTGCCTTGGCCATCCCCGGTGCACTCAAGGCAGGTGGCCTGAAGAAAAGGGCCTGAAGGTCTCAACTATAAGGTGATGATACACAGGGCAACTTTTTGAGCAATGTTGCTGAGCAATGTTGCCGTCAACGGGCAACCAGATGAGACACAGGTCCCACGACCGATCTAAATTATCCAGATAGAAATGTATTGCCCATTTTTAATGAGAAAGTGCCCAAGCAACAATCGCTCGCCAAGATTGCCCAGCAACATTGCTCAAAAAGTTGCCCTGTGTATCATCACCTTTAGAGGGACGAAATAGCTAGCAGAAAATAGTCTTAAAAGAAAAGAACTTCTCTGAGACCAAATCTAAGAGCTCAAACGGAGCCCCAGATAGGCCTTCTAGAACTATTGCAAGGTCCCAAGCCGGCACCCTAGTGCAAGTTGCAGGCCTAAGCCTCAAAGTGCCATCGAAGGAAACGAGTGATCAGGGGGTCTCGACCCATAAATGTACCACCCACGAGGGTGTGGAAAGCCGCAATGGCCGCCACGTATACCTTAAGAGTGGAAGGACATAGACCTGATACAAAGCGTTCTTGCAGAAACTCGAATACTGTGTTTACTGAACAGTTAACCGGATCCGACTGATGCTGGTAACACCAAGAAGTGAAAAACTCTCCAAATAGTGAATATAGTTTCCTCGTAGCGGGAGCTCTGGAGCTTCGAATGGTCTCAACAATGGTTGAGAGACCACTCTCTATGAGTTGGGCCCCCTTAGAGGCCAAACCCACAGTTTCCAAATCCCCTGCCGGGGGTGCAATATTGCATCCCCTGCCTGAGACGAAAGGTCTCTCCTGATCGGGATCTCCAAGGGAGGGCCGTCGAGGAGAAGAATTAGGTCCGCAAACCAAATTCGGCTCGGCCAGGGTAGTGTTATCTAGTAATAGGCTTATTCCATCCGGGCGGATTCACTCCAGAACTCCTGGGAGCAGAGCAACAGGGGGAAATGCGTACAGACGTAGCCTCGGCCACGGCTGCACTATAGCAACCAGCCCCAAGGGAGCTGGTTGAGTGAGGGAGAACCAGAGTGGACAGTGCGTCGTATGCTGAGACGTGAACAGATCCACTTCTGCATGGCCGTAAAACTCCCGTATTTGCTCCACCGCCTCGGGGTGGAGTCCCCTGGCCTCAGCCCCTGCCTCGACAGGGTGTCTGCTCCAATATTCTGGCCCCCTGGAATATACACTGCCCTCAGAGAGCGTATTTTCCTGAGGGACCAAAATAAGAGGCCTGAGCTGAGCGGCCTTCCAATACCGCTCCCCAGCTGGTGAGGGAAGCATCTGTCGAGAAAGCAACTCGATGGCAAAGAGCTCCCAACACCGGAACCTGGGACAAGAACCAGTGTTACCTCCATATAACCAAGGCGCGGGGAAACTGCCACGTGATCTTGATCATACAGAGTGGGTTTCCCCTCAGGGAGAACCCTCTGGTCCTGAGCCACCACTGCAAAGGTCTCACGTACAGCAGGCCAAAGGGTATCACAATGGACGCTGCTGCCCTGAGGCCTAACAGTCTCTCGAACTGTTTCACAGTGTGTGACTGGCCTAGCTTTTGCTCTTTTGTGGCAGTAAGGATAACAGCTACACGAGCGGGCGACAGAACGGCTCGCATCGTGACTGAGTCCCAGACCACTCCAAGAAAAGTGGTCCTCTGTACTGGAGAAAGCACACTCTTCTTGGCATTGAGCCTCAACCCCAACCTTCGCATATAAGCGAGGACGACATCTCGATGCCGAACCGCTAACTGTTCTGATTCCGCTAGAATCAGGCAGTCGTCTATGCAATTCAGAATGCGTAGCACTGCAGCCTGGCGGGGCCAGAGCTGCATCTACGCGCTTCGTGAATGTGCGGGGTGATAGAGCTAGACCGAAAGGAAGTGCCTGACACTGGTGTTCTTTGCCCCTGAAAGAAAACCTCAGAAACCTCCTGTGCTGAGGGAGGATGGAGATATGGAAGTATGCGTCTTTCAGATCTATCGTGACAAACCAGTCCTCGGATCTGATTTGAGTCACGATCTGTTTGAGTGTCAGCATCTTGGACTTGAGCTCCAGCACAGAACACTCCAACAGACAACGATCTAGTATGTGACGCAGTTCTCCATCCTGTTTTGGAACAATGAGATAACGACTGTAAAGACCCGACACAATGTCGGGTGAGTATACCTGCTCTATAGCTTTCTTTGCTAACAGGGCCTTTACCTCTTGCTCCATTACCAGAGCCTGCTCGGGATGCACTAACGTGAGCAACACCCCGTTGTAACCTGGAGGACGAGAACCAAATCTGCCTCTTACTACTAACTGCAGGACCCATAGAGATATATTCGGCAGTAGTTTCCGCGCTGCCAGAAAATCTACCAAGGGAACCAGCCCCTCGAGGCTGGCCTCTGGTGTAATAAAGACAGCCAGTTCGGGGACCTGAAGCATACTGGCAGGAACCACCCGAACTGACTGTTTTCGAACCCCCCTCAGAGGGCGCGAGTCCGACGCAATGTCGAGTTGACGCTGCGCCAGAAGCTCGCTGGAGACTGCTGCGCCCCGAAGCACCAAGGGTGGCGAGGTTGGTAGAACGATCCCCTGAGGGCAACGAGATGGAACGGGCACCGTATAATGAGGTGTACACCGTTCCACCCCGGTTGGGGCTGCCCTCACCGGCCTGATGCCGGTGGCGCCAAAACCTTTTCTTTTGAGCCGGAGCCTTCTCAGCGTGAAGAACGGTCCTCGGATCCGGCTTCAGCTTTGAAGGCTTTGGCTGCTGTGTTGCGTATGAGAAACTAGACGGCTGGAGCTGCTCACGCCCAGCTGCCCCAGGGGGTTGGACATAGCGAGGGAGAGATTATCTTGTATCTTTCTCATGATTTCCATCAAATTGAGCCAGAAGTGTCTCTCAGTGACCACAAAGGCTGCCATAGACCGCCCAATTGCTCAGGCGGTCTCCTTAGTATCCCTGAGAGATAAATCTGTGGCCCGACGAAGTTCTCAAACCCCATCGGGCCAACCTCCCTCACTTCTGTCCAAATACCCCAGCAGGTCAGCCTGATATGCTTGTAGCACTGCTCTAGTGTGCAAGCAGGCTCCTGCTAGACCCACTGCCGTATATGCTTTCCCCGCTAGATTAAAAATAGTTTTCTTTAATGGTTTAGTGAGAGAAGCCGACGCCTTCAGGGACGATATTGAACCGGGAGACAGATAGCTCACAAGCGTCTGTTCTACCCGGGGTATCTGCCCCATAGCCATACTCTCTTAACCCCCTAATATCTGAATATACATGAACTTGGGGGCTGAAAGACAAGATGAGTAAGGCTTTTTCCATGATCTAGACAGCTCGCTGTGCAGATTGGGAAAAAATGGAAGGCCCCGAGATGGAGGTGAAAAAATAGAGGGAAGGAAGCTCTTTATTTTTATTATTTTTAGGACGAGCGCCCCCTATTTCTGCTGGCCATAAAATATTTAGTCAAGTCACCTTTATTTATATAGCACTTTTTACAATACAGATTGTATCAAAGCGGCTTCACAGTGACAACATGAAAATAATACAACAAAGTTTGTTTCTAAAAGAAAATTGCATCATCATCCACCTTAAGTAAAGCAGATCAATAATACTGTTGAATATTTAAATGTCCCCAACTATTTAATCTATCTACAGCCTTAGTAAACATCTCCATCAGCTTTTTATTTTTTATATATAGGCTATATATATTTTTCATATGCTGGGGGAAGAGATGGCGAATCCACTTCACCCATGATTGTGTCACTTTAAATGCCCAGCACAACTACCTCCACAGGCTCGGAGGTAGAGCACTGAAGCTTTGATCTCTCTCCCCGGGCGGAAGAGACCGCAGCGCGGGCTTCCGATACCGGAGAGAGAGCAATGGATCCCTCGGGAAAGGGAGGAGATAAGATCCGCGGATCCGTCTCCAACACCGTAAAGAGATCCAATTTGCGATCCACAGGAATGCATTCTCCGCACTGCCTCAGCAGACGCGAGTCCTGCACCCTGAGAATCGCGAGCCTGGCCACTTTCCTCGAAAAGTGACAGGCGGGAGCGGAGCATGCGAAGCGAAAGCTTCTCACAATGTTGGCAATCAGCCCCCTCTAAGGCTGATACCGCATGCTCTACTCCCAAACACATCACACAAAGCTCGTGTGTGTCCCTACTCGTTAAATAACGCGAGCAGGGAGAACACAGAGTTTGTGCAATTGTTTCGCCATAGTGTTTATATATATATATATATATATATATATATCAGACAGACAACAGTAAATAGACAGTATTGACACAGATTGTTTGCTGAGGCGACAGAAGCTAATGCCGATTTGCACCGGATGCTCTTTTATCACTTCCTGGTCATGACGTCACCCGCCCGTGACGTTCATTCCTTCCATTGGACTAGTTGACATAGATGCTTCAGACGCATTCACGCCGGGGCATTCCCAAAGCGTCGTTGACGCATCGCGAGTTCCCTCGAAAGGGAACAGTCTCGACCAGTCGAACCACGAACGCCGTGCTACGTCCTGGTCGATAGTCAGTCACAGTTCAGCTCATGTAGCACGGCGTTAGTGGTTCGACTGGTCGAGACTGTTTTCCAAAGATGGCTCCTGCCTGTTTACTCGTAATGTACTGTCCTTATAAAGTATCTTCTTATTAAACTGTCTGTACACTTACAACGTTTTCAATGCTTCGTTTTGACCTCATTTATGCTTCAG
The DNA here is from genome assembly GCF_029890125.1 of Rhinichthys klamathensis goyatoka. Lineage (NCBI taxonomy): Eukaryota > Metazoa > Chordata > Actinopteri > Cypriniformes > Leuciscidae > Rhinichthys > Rhinichthys klamathensis. Next base: position 1,100,944 of record NW_026606734.1, read on the forward strand.
TGTTAGTGTGGGGCTATTTTGAGCCTTAGTGGTATTAACTAGCAATTTTTATTTGTACTTATTCATAAATAACATTAAAACCGGGTACATTAGATTATCATGTAAACCCATCCCATAGAATGGTCGACTCGGTACCCATGTGTTATTTAGCCCTAGGTTCATTTTTGGCCGGAATTGTCCTTTATTTCACCTCAACATATCTTACATTGGGTGTCTCTGCCGACCTCTTGTGGAAAAAATGTTATGATATTTCATGACTCTTGCCACTATGGGCTTATAGCTCTATATGCAGGAAATGAGCTGTTCCTCTGGGTCCTAAAGTCAGTTCTGTTTAGTATGTATTCAGATACACATTATAAAATATTTTTTTGGGTAAGTTTTAGCATTTTGAATTAGAATTTTGAGCATTTTTAGGTTTTTCTATGTGTACTGAATCATTCCTCACATTCAAATTGACCCATGAGGGAAGGATTTGTAACTTATTTTTATTACAACCACATAAACTCTTCGAATCCAGTTTCTTTTAATGTGTATTCGTGGTTAAAGCAGTGGCGGAGCCAGGGGGTGGCCAGGGGTGGCCATGGCCACCCTTGGCTTAAGCTTGGCCACCCCTTTGGCCACCCCTCTCACAACTGCCGTTTATGTCTCTCTCTCTTTTTTTTCTCTTCTTTTTTTTTTTTTTTACAAGAATTGCGTTTTTAAAACACAGAACCGTATCTTACGACCACAAAAAACGTGAGACTTTTCAGACGCGCACTCCAACTTCACCTCAGCGCCAGGCGCAAGTCAAACGAGAGCGGAAATGTACAGTTGCCGAATAAGCTTCAGCAGTGATCGGAGCATAGTAAATATCGAGTCGATGTTCCTCAACTGGTGGGTTGCAAGACCGTTTTGAGTGAGTCGCATATGTCCAGTCAAAGAAACAACAACGTAATTCTCTTTTTTTCTGATTCTACTTTTATTTTGAAAGATCTGTGTGAAAGCTTGTGACACTTCCGTCAGATGCGGAGAAAAGCGCGTTGTCCTGAATCAGTTGGCTATCTGCTGTAAGATGAGATATTGCAAGGTCAACAAATGTCAGTTTAACTAACTTTTTGCTGTCCTGTCAGACGTTGTACTGTACTTGCACATCACGCGCAAATGTGGCGTGCTGTAGCCGTAGTTCTGTTGTCAATTAACTCATGAAATAATCAAAAAGGCGATAAAATCTGTGTCAAAACTGCATGCATGTATGTATTTGTTATATATGCGTCACATATGTCTAGACTAAAATATTCTGCCATGTTTAAGGCACAAACTGATAGGCTATGTGGTTTTTTAATGTACAAATAAATGTACATTATGAGTTAAATGTACATTAAATGTACAATATACATGTGAGCACATTTGTACTAGAAGATAGGCGGTAATTTTGCGGTAATTTGGAAAGGACAAAATAAAATGCATAATTTTTAAATCCATAAAATAACTAATTTTACATTCTGCCATTTACCCAGAAAGCACAAGTCTATTTGATGTTATATTTACATCTGGAAGACGTATTTTTAAGAGTGTTTGCTCATCTGCAAGACGTCTATAGGACGTTTCCTGTCAGATGTCAAATAGACGTTTAGAAGATGTCAGTTTAACATGCATTCTAAATCATTACATCTTAAAGACATCTTCTAAACGTCTATTTGACATCTGACAGGAAACGTCCTATAGACGTCTTGCAGATGAGCAAACACTCTTAAAAATACGTCTTCCAGATGTAAATATAACATCAAATAGACTTGTGCTATCTGGGTATGTGCATGATGACTTCCGCCTTATTCACATTCTTGCACATAGCGATTCAAAAGAGATGTTTCCCCCCCCTTTTTAATTAGGTATGATAGAACGGTTTATATTCTTTATTTTGACTACTAATATAGAAAGTTGAAGAGTTAATTGATTATATAAAATTCAATGAAGGGTAAATAATCTTTGAACTACAGTCTCTGGATGTATCATCCATGAAGGTGCAACAATGTTGGGGGTTTTGAGAACCAGAACCATGCTAACTGAGCAAGTTTACTATATGACTAAAGAAGTTTAGCTATAGTGTGTGTCCCCTTTATTAATATGCCTGGAGGTGGTAAGTAGCTAATAATAATAAAAAAATATCAAATTCACTCAGTATTCCATGATTCCTAATTCACTACTCTCTCAATTGAATACAAATTAACTGTATTCAGTTGTGTAGGAACAGTCCAATACATTATTTAAACTAATTATTATGTTAAAATAATTAAGATTTATGTGCCACCCCAGACTGTTTGCTGGCCCCTTACTGGCCACCCCTATGAAAAAATCCTGGCTCCGCCACTGGGTTAAAGTGCCACAAAAGTCCTAAGGTCTTGGACCACTCTGATGAACACTCGATTTTTTAATTTTTGAAAAAAATGAGTTTCAGGTCAAAATGACCCGAGGGAAGGATGAGAAACAATTAAAACTATTAAATAAATAAAAAAATTGATTAATTAAAATAACATCAGAAATACTGAAAAATACACAATACAGTAATAAAATCAATCTCGATATATCACATAACATGTCTGATAAAATAGTAATATATTTGCTATGGGGATTTAAAGGCCGTAAGATGTGAATAAGTGCTGAGAAAGCTTTTAATTTAGGGCTATACATTAATATCGCAAAATTATTTAGTATTTATTATTGTAAGTTCTTTACTGCCACACCTCATAAATAATAGATAGATAGGTCTAAGTTATTTTACTCTAATGATTTATTGAAGGCTTCACGGATTGTGGTGAACAGTGGTTGATCACCTGGTACGAGAGCATCTCTCCGGCAGTCATACAGCATCCCCAGCTGGAAGGGTCTCCCTAGAGCTGCAGTCTCTATTGAGTTCACTCCCACTGGATCCATGCTGGACAAAACATGGAAGGAGAAATCAACCAGTGCGATTACTGATAGAGGTTTGACAGATATTTTTTAAAGCTAATATTCATAGCTATCAATTTGGAAGTTGGTTCTTAAATCTGATCTTTAGCGTTATCTCGCTGCCTGTTCAAGGAGTGCTGAAATCAATTAGGCCTAACGTTAACTCATCATTAAAGTCATTTTGGTTTCATTATGGCTTATAACTTTTGGCATATATAGGCCTAAAGTTAAATATTTGTCATACCTGACAGATGTTCAAATAAATGTCACATTAGACAAGGAAGTTATAGGTTGTGTTTGTATAATTCCGTATCTTAGCTGAGGTAAATTAAACGCAATTCTCATATCCTTGCTCGATGATGAATGAGACGGCCCAGCGGTTGGTTGAAATTTAAAAAGCTGATTTTCACGCTTCAGGGCAGTGACGAGTATGTTGTCCAGTGGTTGTTCAGACACCCTAGGCACAACCTTAAGCAATGGCCCTGAACGGTGGTTCAATGTCAACATTGTGACAACGCCGTAACAACCTTCACCACACAATAGCAACTTTTTGGCCATGTTGTTAAAACGTTGTTAGAAGGTTGTCCAACGTTCTGTGTTTGCTGGGTGGTGAGTCTATAAAAAAGCCCAATTCCTCAATTTTAATAAACGTTTGCTATAGGTAGCCTATTAAACTTGTCCAAGACGGAAATTAGCCCGAATTAAGTTTTTTTTTTTTTTTTTTTTTTTTTTTTTTTTTTTTTACAAAAGGTGCATTTAAAATATATATGTAGATATTAAGGCACAATTGAATGGTTTATCTAAACGTAAAATAAAAAAAAATAAAAATAAAAAAAACTCAATTTAGCCTACAATGTAGCCTATTATAAGTCTTGTCTTACCCTTTCGATGGCAGTTGAGTATCTGTCATGACTGGTTCCACGGGAATCTGACACTGCAATGTTGCTAAATAGGCTTAAATACAAATCAAATAGTTTTTCCCACAAAAGACACAATACTGAAGAAGACCTAAACAAAGTCAAGTGAAGTCAAGTCGTATATTTGTACAGGGCTTTTCACAATACAGATTGTAATCAAAGCAGCTTCACAGTATTAAATAATAATAAAACGTCCACGTTTGGTAATGCTGATCAATATTATTGATTGATTAAATTAAATTGAATATCCCAAACTGTTAAAGTCGTCATTTGCGTTTCCACTGAAGGACTGATAGGCAGCGCAAACTGAGTTTGACTGTTAAAGAGAAGCACATTCATAGTCAGTGTCGCCTATGAAATATGTGTAAAAATACGAGGAAGTTCAGAATCACGGAGAAGAACCAGAGGCACATTGACAAATGAAACATGAAACTTAATAAATATGATGACAATGCATGATTTGTCTGTGTTCATCAAGCAATGTCGGGTATTTTTTTTTGTGTTGCATAAATGTGTTGCATAAATAAATTAATGTGTAATGCAACTTGCATTACACATTAATTTATTTATGCAACACATTATTCTAAAAAAAAAAAAAAAAAAACTCAATCTGTAATCTATGCCTCAATCTGTAATCCACATATCGGATCGCAATCGGATTTTCAAACACTCGCCGGTGAGTTATCTGACAAAATGGATTCAATTGTCTTAAATGTTGATGCTTACTGAAATTAAACTAATATGAAAAGGAGAAATGCGATCTGTGCTGATCCTGTCCTCTCACTGTGTATTTAGTCTTCCGTTACTGTAGGCTATAGCCTATGGGTCGGTTTGTACAGTAATCAGGTGATAATTAAGTTAATTTAATCTACTTACTGTTTTAGGATCCTTCCTGTTCCAGATGACTTTAAACTCTTGCAGGCAAAAAGATCGACAGGTGTTTTACAGTGAACTGAGGGAAACACCCTCATGATCATGTGCTTTAGAGATGCTGTTTGATGGCATTTGTAGAACAATTGAATTCCTTTCCCTTTGAACACTCAGAACATATTGACAATAAACTACGTCAAAGTTTACATTTCATTTAAGTTTAGATGTTCTGAAATGTAAAAAATGTGTTTGTGTATTGGCAATAACCTTTCATCGTGATATAGGCCCTATCTGTTGTATAATAAAAAATAATCACTCAATGATCATCAGGTTATAATCCAAATCGTTGTTTTATTAAATGTGCATGTTCTGTGAATACAAATATGAATATAAACGTAGGCTATATAAAACACAACACAATATTAATAAAGCTTATTTGGTAAATAAAGGTAAAATATAACACAATATTACAATCTCTATGATGAGACTTAACAAATGGGGATGGTGTTCAATACAATGTACTGTACAAACTATATGTGCGCTAACGCTGTGCACGTGAGCATATAGATCAGAGCTTTCAGGATAGTAAAAATGTAAACATTTATTAAATAAAAAACTTTAATACTGATTCCAACAGGGTTGCTGCATTTCACAGTTAAATTAACTCCTTTATAGGCTACATGAAAAATGAACAAAAACAAACTGCTGGTTAATTCACTTATTGATAAGTGATAAGTAACACAAATGAAAGGATTTAATATTCTCTCTGTATATTCTCAATAAACACGTGAAGCATGAAGCAATACCCCAAAATGTATAGTAAAGCAGAGTTTAGAAATGTACATCATGTTTTTCACCTGTTATTAGCCTATTGCAATTTTATACACATTTAGGGGAGGGATTTACATAGAGGTGGAGCAAACTCATATACAGGTTTAGGAAACCTGTATTAAACGGAGAGTGATAACTTATTCAAACACTGAGACTCAAGAACAGGAATGGCAGGACTCTCCCGCTGAGACAAAAGCTCCCGAGAGTCACCAAGCTTACAATAGAGAGAAACAGGTCTGACGGGAATCTTGTGCTCAACAGCTGATATCTAAGTTCAATTTACTCTATACCTTAATTTTTCATGTGATGTTATGTAAAGAAAATAGATCTTAAAGGGGTCATATAATGCCATTTTTGTACAAGCTAATATGATTCTCTAGGGTCTAAATTAAAAGTTTGTAATATACTTTAATTAAAAATTCTCATTAGTATTGTAAGAAAACACTTATTTTACCTGGTCAAAAACAGCTCTGTTTTCAGCACGCCGTTTCAGTGCATTTGACTTTAAATGATAATGAGCTTTGCTCACCCCACCCCTCTGTTCTGTGCGTACACCGTTTGTAACACAATAACACAATAACCATAACGCGTTGTTCAGTATAAACGTGGGATTATGAATTATATTTAGAACGTCATACATAGAAAACATGCCGTAATGTACCCTGAGTGTAAACCTTAGACGCATTCATCGTGAAGCGTGCAGCTAGCGATTTGCAAAGATTATTATATTAATATAAAGTTTAATAAAACGTTACACTCACTTCCGTTCTTCTGGAGATTCAGCAGGAACATTGTATTTAATGGACCATTGTATTTAATGGACCTTCTATCGCCCTACAATCCATCGCGTTCTTTAAGATCCCTAAATTCGAGGCTTCTGGTTACTCCTAGGATATATAAGTCCACTAAAGGAGGGAGGGCGTTCTCACATTTAGCTCCTAAACTCTGGAATAGCCTTCCTGATACTGTTCGTTGCTCAGACTCGCTCTCCCAGTTCAAAACTAGATTAAAGACGCATCTCTTCAGCCAAGCATTCACATAATGCTTACCTTCTATTGTTGAATCAGATCGAATGCATTAATATTATGAACAGCAGCTACGCTAATTATTTCCCATCTGCTTTTCTGCTGTTATCTCGGGACGCTAGTCCCGAGGTAAATAGCGTTCGTCAGCTCCAGTTTGTATCCAGCCTCTCACGGAGACTTCTGATGCCCCAACGCCTGCGATGAGACGACTCGACGCCTGTAAAGAGACGACTCGACGCCTGTGAAGAGACGACTCAACGCCGGCGATATGTTATGCCCTAAATTAATACATGATGATTAACTAAATATATTCTTCTATGTACATTTCTGAAATGCACTTTCTGTAAAGCTGCTTTGAAACAATATGTATTGTGACTGTATTGTGATATGTATGTATTGTATTTATACAAATAAATTTGAATTGAATTGAATTGAATTGAATTGAACACGAATATCTGGTACCGATCCTTTTTTCATGAGCAGCTTCTTAGCAAATCCAGCTTTATACCTCCTCGTTTATAAAGCAGTCTGGTGAGAAATGATTCGCGCAAACATGAGAGCATTGACGTTGCTCGTGGGGAATATTCCCTTCGAAAACAAACTCAGCCACTGCGTCTTCAGCGGTTCGGATTTAGGAACATTAAAATGACTGTGTTCGTTATTACACCCAAGAACAGACCACAATCGCTTAGACGCCATTCTGCTCATAGACAGTGCTCCAGCATATCAACAATGACCGCGCCGATCCGCGCAGATTGACAGCTCGCTCATGAGCGAGGGCGGGTCTGTGTTGAAACGCTCCTGTCAATCAACAATCGTGGGAGGGGCTTCCGGCCGTGTGACGTCACACGCTCAAACGGCTTGATTTGAGGCAGGGGAAAACATATAAGGAGATTAAAACAAAAACACTGGATGGATTTTTATCATTATATGATGGTTGTGTACAGGCACTGCCAACACACATTTCAGTACAATCAACTTGTAAAAGTGCATGTACCATTATATGACCCCTTTAAACATATTCTTAAATTTGTAACCCTTCACTATCACACAGACAAACCTGTGCATTATACGCTCTCTGCATCTTTGAAATGGCCACAGCGCTTCCTCTAAAGAGACACTATAACAACTTTCAAGGAGCATCAGTTTCTAAGGAGGCCTGGAGAACCCTGTTCTGGAGCAACATTAGGGTTTGGGTTAATAGAGTTAGGGTGTTAGGATGCTATAGCGGACCTCATGCAGCTCAAATGGGTCCTCACTAAAACAGACACAAATCCATAACAGTCAGCATTTAAACAGGTTAAAAAAATAGGCTAATAATAATTCATTATGATGTAATTAGAAAACTACCAACAAAATATATGACCATGCAACTAGGCTATTTGAATAGTATTCTACAGCTTCAGAGATATCAATTTGTTTGATAATTAGTGAAATTTAATAACTAATGCGCACAATGTAGTGACCAGACATAATAAACAGAATAAGATAAATCAAGTATGTTTGCAAACACAAAGATTTTTTTACTACATCAATCTCCTCTCCGTACCAATGTCTTGCGTGTTTTTAATGGGTTGCTTTGTGTCATAATGTCAATCCATTTTAGGCCTCTATTTATGAGACTGTATATTCAGTCTGCTCAGACAAATTGTATACAATTTCAAGTAAAATAATGTATTACACTGAACTACATGGAAATATTTTTCAATCTCAGTTCAACTCTCACAAACTGCAAGGCTTTGTTTAAATGTCTGTGGAAACACTGCCACTTAGAGGCCATGTGTGAAAGTTGTAAATGCACCTGCAAACTGAGTAAAAGTAAGCATAATATAATTTTCTTCATCTTCAGTATGTAATAAACAATACTTAAAAGTATACATAAAGAAGTTTTGTTGTTGACCAGGCTTTTGTCAGTTTACTAATAGTTTAAGTAGGCCTGCTTAACCGGTTATGTTGGTGAATTTGGTGATTAATAATGGAGGGAAATTAAACCTAACACACATGCTCTAATCATTTCTTCAGCGGTGACTGCAAAACAAACACTGACATAAATACATAGTAATCTCTTAATAATTATGATAAAAGGTTATAAAATATTAAGTTATCTACATGCTTTTAATATTTGGCATCACACATTTCTGCAATGTAAAAGTACAAAAATCATTAAACAAGCTCTTTAAAGATGCTGAGATTTGTTCATCACACTCGGTCTACCTGGAGCATTTTGTAGCCTAAAAAAAACGTGTTTGCATAAATCACATGACCTTCAGCAAAGGATGTTGCCTTCAGTATAAAATAGGCTTTCTGTTCTAGTCGTCTGCAGAGTCTCAGTGTGAGCTGAAGAAGGACGGACTGATCAAAACATCACATTGTAAGTAAATCCATTTTAATTAATTATGAACTGAAATTAATTATCTGATGACTGTCAGTCTGTCAAGATATTCTTCACAGTGTGACTTAAGTAAACATTTAATGTTATACATAAGCATAAAACAATTTTTATATTTATACGTAGTTTGATATAAAATGTATAAATATGATTTGTGATATCTCAAATATCTATCAGTATCTATAGGCCTACTATATATATTATTTACTGCTAAGGTATTTGCTATACAAAACACAGAATATAAAACTAATTAAGATTAGAAGTTTTAATGTTCCCATGAAAATAAAAATAATTAATTTCTATTATTATATTTCGATGGATTTACATATTTTTTTCTGAAGTAGGCTAATATTTATGGTAAATGTATTCAAAGTTTATTAGCCTAAATTAGCTTGATAAACTGCAAGTTCAACTTCTAAAATAATTATAACGTATGTTGGCGCATTGCTGCCACATTATTTTTTCCATAGAATTATGTCCTAATAACGAGATATGTCGTTTTAACGACATCTTTTCTCGTAGGCTAATAACGAGATGTTATTTCGTTAAAACATAAAAAGGAAATAAACGGCGACGTATAGGCTAATATGCCTTTATCCACATTAGAGAATTCATATAGCACATCGTTCCTTTATCACATTTCCACGTTCGAAAAGCAGAAGCAAATAGTAGCCTATAGTTTTTTATATTTATAATAAAAAATGTATTCTCTCTCATTTGGCATGAATCCAAATGTTTCTAAATTCGCACTTGGATGCTAAACTATTTAACAATGCTTTATACTATAGCGTCCCAGAATCCACTTCCACGAAACAGCATCTTTCACACGCGCAAAAACGTTGGAACAACACCATTGCAAAAGTAAATCATTAGTCACGATTGTAGCTACAGCAGACAATATCATTTGAGCCGAATAACTTTTTCTATGTTTGGTTGACTGCGTTTTGTGATGATGAACAGTGAGATGTTTGGATTTTCCCCTAAAGCCTATAGCAGTGTAAGCAGAGCCGGATTATCCATAAGGGCACTTGGGCCAGTGCCCAGGGGCACCAACCATTCACAACCACTAGGGGGGCACCACATGAGTCAAGCTTTAAAAATATTGTTTTCGTAAATTGTTATATTATTAACTTGAAATTCTTGAAAGACCATAAATAAATCGTTTATGAACACTAATTTAACAATAATAACAATAATAATTTAATAATAAATTATAAATAAATAAAGATTACATGACCACTATCACTCCCCCCTCCCCAATCTGTCAGAGTTGAGTTGGTCCACAACAAATACGTGCAAACGTGTCATTTTTTTAACGGCTACAGAAAATGAATCTAAATCAAAACTGGACAGACGTCAATTGAGTGGTTTTGCAAAAAGAAAGTTAAAGAAAGACAAGGACGCTAGACGTTTAGCTACAATTCACAATGTTCCAGGGATCGAAAGATTTTTTTGTGAGAACATCACGGGAATTGCGATCACTAGCAGCGCTGAGTCTGACGAAGCCGGAGCTAACTGTGGAGACGGTAGCTGCTAACAAAGAAATGGACTTTGGGGATGTAGTTGACACCTTTGCTTGCGCAAAATCAAGGAAGAAGCAGTTCTGCTAAACTTAATACATGAAAACGTACTCGGTTACTAACGTAACCTCTGTTCTCTCTAGAGAGGGAACGAGTACTGCGTAATAGCTTACGCTAGGGGGAAAAACTCTTTTCCGCGAGATATTGAAGCCAAAAATTATCCTTAATTTTTTAATAATGTAAAACGCTTTGCAGCAGCAAGCAGACATAGGCGAAACAGCTCGCGCGCCTATTGGCTGCTCTGCAGCAAATGCAGCAGCCTATCGAGAGAGACTCTGCGTGACGTAATGACCAATGGGGGCCATTCGCGCCCATATCGTCACGTCCCGCCAGAAGGGGCGTGGTCTCACCCTATAAATATGCTCGTTAGGCTGATACAAACTGGATTTTACCGCTGAAGCGAACCAGAGCGTATTTCAAGCACGGCAAGATACGCAGTACTCGTTCCCTCTCTAGAGAGAACAGAGGTTACCTTAGTAACCGAGTACGTTCTCTTACGAGAGTATCTCTCGTACTGCGTAATAGCTTACGCTAGGGGAACACAATGCAACACGCCGTGCGTACAGGGATCCAACACCAAAGTACCGGGGGCCGAAGCCCAGGGCTCATGTAGTGCATAATCACCATAAACTCACATAGAGTGGAGGAAGAGAGGCTGGAAGCGTCATTCCTTATAAAAAAGCACCCAGCGGGGCTATTATATGACAACAAAACGCGCAGCCAGGGTGAAAGCTTTCAGCCTGATCTGGGTAGCCATACGTGTGTCAACACTCATGGGGCTGCAGTAAACTCAGCATCTGGGCCGCAAAGCGGGGCAGATAGCACTGAATTTTAAACCGCCAAAAGCTTAGCTTGTAAGGCGGGTACCTCCAGGTTATAGTTTTTTATAAATGTAGACGGCGAGGCCCAGCCCGCGGCCGTACAGATATCTTGCAGGGAAACCCCGCTCGACCACGCCCACGAAGAGGCCACGCCTCTCGTGGAGTGCGCCCTGACACCCAAAGGGCACTGTAGGCCCTTCGCAGAGTAAGCGAGCGCAATGGCATCCACTATCCATCTGGATAGGCTCTGTTTTGAGGCGGCGAGTCCCTTGGAACGCCCGCCAAACAAAACAAAAAGCTGCTCCGTCTGTCTGAAAACAGACGAGCGTGACACATAAGCTCTCAATGCCCTGACGGGGCAAAGGAGACTCGCATCATCCTCCTCACTGAGAACCGGAAGGGCGGACAGGGAAATTACCTGGGCCCTGAACGGTGTATTGAGGGATTTGGGGACATACCCGTGCTTTGGTTTGAGAATGACCTTCGAGTCATTAGGCCCAAACTCCATACACGACGCGCTTACTGAAAGCGCCTGTAAGTCCCCTATGCGCTTCACTGAAGCGAGAGCCATGAGAAACACTGTTTTGAACGACAGGTGTTTCATGTCCATCAGCTGGATTGGCTCGAACGGGCCGCCTTTCATGGCCTCCAGGACCGTGGAAAGGTCCCACGTCGGGACTGAAGGGGGCCTGGGAGGGTTCAGCCTCCGAGCTCCCCTAAGGAAACGCACGACTAAGTCGTTTTTCCCCAGCGACTGGCCAGACACCGGTTTTGCAAATGTTGCTATGGCCGCCACATACACTTTGAGCGTGGATGGGGTCCTGCCCTTATCCAGTAGCTCTTGAAGGAAGGAAAGCACTTCCTAAACCCCGCACTCCACAGGTGAAAAGCTCTGGGCTTGACACCATGCAGAGAAAACAGACCATTTCGAGGAGTAGAGCCGCCTGGTAGACGGAGCTCTAGCCTGCGCGATCGTGTTTAACACTCCTTCTGGGAGGCTAGCGGGTACCCGTTGATGGCCCATGCGTGCAGGGACCACAACTCCGGGCGAGGGTGCCAAATCGAGCCCTCCGCCTGAGAGAGGAGGTCTCTCCTCAATGGTACAGGCCATGGGGCAGTGCTGGTCAGCTGCATCAGGGCAGGGAACCACGTCTGGTTTGTCCAGAGCGGAGCTACGAGCAGCACTGGGCATCCGTTCTCCCTGATTCGTTCCAACACCTGAGGCAGGAGCGAGACGGGAGGAAAAGCATATAGGGGGCAGCGTGGCCAAACATGAGCCAGCGCGTCCTTGCTTTTCGAGAAAAACTCCGGGCAATGAGCGTTTTCGTGGGACGCGAACAGGTCCACTTGTGCTCTGCCGAACGTTTTCCACAGCAGCTGGACCGTCTGCGGGTGCAGCGACCATTCCCCTGCCGGGACCTTGTTCCTGGACAGTCTGTCTGGTCCCACATTCAGGTGACCAGGCACGTGCGCCGCTCTCAGTGAGAGCAGGCTGTGCTGAGCCCAGACCAGAAGGCGTTCCGTCAGCCTGAGAAGGCTTCGTGACCTGACGCCGCCCTGGCGATTTATGTATGCCACCACTGACATGTTGTCCGACCGGACTAAGACGTGGTGGCCTGTTATCTGGGGACAAAAAAGCCGTAGCGCTTTGTCGACTGCTATCATCTCCAAGCAGTTTATGTGAAGGAGCTTTTCCCGTTCTGACCACAGGCCAGCTAGCGGTCTGCCCTCGAGCAGCGCTCCCCACCCCGAGGTGGAGGCGTCCGTAGACACCACCTTCACACTCGAAGCGGTCCCCAGACTCACACCTGACTGATACCAGTCGGTCACTTTCCAAGGTTCCAGAGCTGAAACGCACTGAAGGTCGACCCTGAGGCGAAACAGACCCGCTGTCCATGCCCTGGGTGGAACCCGCACTTTCAGCCACATCTGCAGTGGGCGCATGCGGAGCAAGCCCAACTGGAGTACAGAGGCTGCTGAGGCTAACAGCCCCAGCACTTTCTGAAACCTTTTGAGCGGAACTATCGCGCCGTGGCGGAAGGATTTCACGCCGCGCTGAATACTCAGTACGCGCTCTGGTGACAGGCGTGCTGTCATGGACAGCGAGTCCAACACGGTTCCCAGAAAGGAAATTTTCCGACTGGGAGACAGTGAGCTCTTCGCCCAATTGACTGTGAGGCCCAGCTCCTCGAGGTGCTCGAGTAATGCGGCCCTGTGTTCTATGAGCTCCGATCGTGATCGAGCTAGAATCAGCCAATCGTCCAAGTAGTTCAGGACTCGCATGCCCTGAAGTCTCAGGGGTGCGAGGGCCGCGTCCATGCACTTCGTAAATGTACGAGGTGCTAGGGACAGGCCGAACGGCAGGACTGTGTATTGATATGCCTGGCCCTCGAAGGCGAATCTCAAAAATCGCCTGTGATGGGACGCTATTTGTATCTGGAAATAGGCGTCTTTCAGATCTATTGACATAAACCAGTCCCCGTGGCGCACTTGCGCGAGGATTTTCCTGGTCGTAAGCATTCTGAACTGGCGTTTGACAAGCGCTCTGTTCAGCTGTCGCAGATCTAAAATGGGTCTGAGACCCCCATCCTTTTTCGGTACCAGAAAATATCTGCTGTATAGGCCCCCTTCGCTCTGAGCCTGAGATAAAGGTTCTATAGCCCCTTTGCTCAGTAGTTTCGCTATCTCGGCACGAAGTAGATGAGACACTTCGTTTTTCACCGTAGTTTCGACGCGCGCCGTATAGCGGCGTGGGCGTCGAGCGAATTGTAGCGAATAGCCTCTCTTTATAGTGTTCAGCACCCATTCTGATACCCCGGGAAGCTTTGACCACGCATCTGCATGAATAGCTAGGGGCAGAATGAAATCCGGGCTCTGGTCGCGGCAAAACGGCAACTCGAGAGCCCGGGCATACTGGGAACACAACACCGTGTTTACAGCGTTCGAGGCGGGGGGCGCGCTGATCACAGCGGGCGGCCTGACCGCGCTCAGCTTTTTTATGGCAGATAGTGCAGAAAAAGCGAGCGGGGGAGATCCCGTCGGAATCGGCGTGTCTGTGACAAAATGTGGGCGCGGGGCTGCGGGCACATTTATTACACTGAAAACACCGTCGTTCATGGCCGACTGAATGTGTGTTGGTTTCGTTTTTACAGAAACCAAGGGACACGCAGCATGTAGTGCGAGCGGGCATGGTGACATGGGCGCGTTTACTACATTGTTTGCACAATCGACCTGAGTCGAGTTTATTTGTGCTAGCCCTGCACCGTGGCGGGCTGTGTCTGGGTGTGGGAATGGGCACTGGGTGGGCATTCTTACAACACTCATAACACCATCGGCCGTGGCCGGATTGTTTGTGCGAGCCCTGCATTTTTGCGGGCTGTGTTTGTGTGTAGAAATGAGCCCTGGGTTGTAGGCATTTTCAATACACTCATAACACCATCGGCTGTGGCCGGAATATCAGAAAATACACCATTTATGTGATTTATCTGGGTCGCCGTGGGAACAGCATTAGTGTGCAGGCAAGCGGGCATGGTACTGGCTTGCTTACTGCAAAATACACTGGAACAGTCACATTTTCTGGAACTGAACGAGCGAAAATTTCAGTGGAAGTCTGGCCGCGGCGAGACTGAAACACCGTCAATTTCCTAGGAGGCTAGGAAGACTTGTGTTGGTTTCGTTTTACAGAAACCGTGGTAGTGTATGTGGGCACTGGGTTGTGGGCACATTCACTACATTTAATGCACGATTGTGCGAGCCCTGTACCGTGGCTGGCTGTGTTTGTGTGTAGAAATGAACACTGGGCTGTGAGCATTTTATTACACTTATAACACCATCGGCTGTGGCCGGAAAACCAGAAATACAATGATTTTTCTGGGTCGCCATGGAAACGGCCTTTATGTGCAGGCAAGCGGGCCGTGGTACCAGCTTGTTTACTGCAAAATACACTGGAACAGTCGCATTATCTGGAACTGAACGAGCGAAAAGTTTCGGTGGAAGTCTGGCCGCGGCGAGACTAAATTTGTATCTGCTGCGAGAGCCGGGATCGAACACGGGTCTCCCGCGTGAAAGCTTCAGGTTCCGCCACTGGGCCACAGGGTGCGTGTTATACAACAGGCTCATTGCTGCAATAATGACATTTTCAGCCGCTCAAACTAGGAGCTGAGAAATGTTTGAGAAATGGAGATTAATCCGGCCTCGGCGGGGACTAAAACACACTCTTTTCTCATTTGCCGGTGACGCACGCCCATGGGGGGCGGGGTAGAATGCTGGCCCGTTTCCTTGACGACTCGCGGACAGAAGGCGGAGGTCCACAGAGCTCGCCTGTTGCGCGGCGGTTGCGCGGGCGCTTCCCAATCGAGGCCGATGCTATCCACGGCCTGAGAGAGCAGACGCATCAGCTCAGTCTCAATGCCGGCTCTCTTACCAGTGGTCTGGCGGGAAACGCTAGCGGAGGGGAGGTCCACGGAGCTCGCCCAATCCTCGCTATCGGATGCCAGAAGAGAACACGCCTCGGTGGGTTCGTCAAACTCGTGGATGGACGCGGCGGCAGGCGGCGGCCGTTGTCCGTCAGTGAGCGACTCGAGCGAAACCGGCGAAGCTGGCGGGCGAACCGGCGAGCTTTGGCGGGCTGGAGAGAGCTCGGGAGCGCGCTGGGCGCGGCGCTTCTTGCGGCGCGGCACCACGGCGGGCTGCGGTGAAGGCTCGGAGAATGATGCCAGGCGAGTCCTCAGAGTCACCATGGGCAAAAGCTCGCAATGAGGGCATCCGCCTTTAGCGAGCGCGAGAGCCGCGTGATCCTCACCCAGGCAGGAAACACAGATGACGTGCCGGTCTCCATCGCTGAGCGGGGCGCGGCACGAGCCACAGGAAGGCATCTTTAAAAAGACGCAGCTCTTTTGTGAGAGAAGTGTGAGTCGCGAAGTAAGCTGACAAACACTCTCAACAGAGTAAATACACACAGAGTATGAAAAGGATATATAACGCCGGAAAGCGCAGCAGGTACGGCAGTTGAAGGCGGCGAGGCCAGCGACTCCAGAGCTCGTCCCGCTGAAAGGCTTGCTTCGACGGCGCGGCTTCTCACTCCGGATCCAGCGATGCGTGTGCTTCGCTGAAGAGGTAAAAATCAGTTTGTATCAGCCTAACGAGCATATTTATAGGGTGAGACCACGCCCCTTCTGGCGGGACGTGACGATATGGGCGCGAATGGCCCCCATTGGTCATTACGTCACGCAGAGTCTCTCTCGATAGGCTGCTGCATTTGCTGCAGAGCAGCCAATAGGCGCGCGAGCTGTTTCGCCTATGTCTGCTTGCTGCTGCAAAGCGTTTTACATTATTAAAAAATTAAGGATAATTTTTGGCTTCAATATCTCGCGGAAAAGAGTTTTTCCCCCTAGCGTAAGCTATTACGCAGTACGAGAGATACTCTCGTAAGAGAACGTTTTACCAGATTTAGTGCTACACTTATTGTCTCTTATTTGTTCCTCACTAAATAATGTTGTTGTTTTTTTCACTAAATGTTCGATTTTATACAATTATTGTGCACTTGTGATTTTTCTAGACTAAATTTTACTGCTGAGTTACCCACTAATCTAATTTATATAATAGAATTTTTGTCATAGGTTATGATCATATTTTTTTTTATTTGTTGTTTTTCTTTATAATGAAGTTGTCTGTATTTAACAGAAAATAGTGATTATCAGTTCAACACACAGAGTTATAGAAATTCTACTTGATTTTTTTTTTAACTGCGCTGCTATCGGATCGGTATAATTCAATACTCAGAATTTCTGGTATCGGATTGGATCGGTTCAGAAAAAATGGTATCGGGACATCCCTAATGACATAGGACAGCTCTGTTGACATAGGCTTTGCTAACGTTAGTTACAGCTTGATGAATTGAGTTGAACACAGCAGGAGAGAACGCAACATTAGCCAGCTAGCTAAAGCTCTGGTGGGAAATTATTAGCTAACGCTACGGAGGCCATAATATTTTTGACTCATGGCTGAAGTTAAGTTTCTCCAACTCTCCCCAGGTTGGCAAAAAAAAATGCAAAATGCATCAGATTGATGCTTTAAAATATGGAATATTTAAAATTTTCCTTCCGGAAAATTTGGCTGCTCGTCCTCGTTCTCATCGTCGGGTTCCTCAATTAAAAATGCTTCATGAGAGGGTAATGGTGGTGAGTCCGGTGGAGAGAAATCCTCCACAACTGACTGTAAACTGGCATTCAAATCTGCCTCCATTTTGTTAGCAACGCCAAACCTCCAACGATCCAATCAATTCCCAAAGGACGAAATCAAGCCCCGCCCTACATTTTTTTCTAATTTCAGAAGCCGTTTCACTCGGATAGGCCTACACGTCACAATAAGGAAAAAAGGACAATCTCAATTTCCATTTCATGACGTCTTTAAGCCCGGAGCGCTTTTCAAGTAGGCCTAACATTAAATCAAGTGATGTAAATGTGATATTTAAATGGTGTTTTGCCATTCGCAATTTAATAAGGTTTTTCTTAATCTTTAATGAAACAATTATTGATGATTGTCAGAAAACGATGTTCATCTCGCGCAAACCAAATTGGCCTTGGTTTCTAGCTATATGTTTGTAAAGGTTTTTGTGACATACAATAGCCTTTATTAAAGTAATGGACGTGATAGCACGGATGAACGGATGACTACCTCACGGAAAACCCGATTTATACTGTATCCAAAACCGCTCCTTATCCACTATAAAGTGCACTATATTGTGTGTGGGCCATTTTGTAGTGTCCGAATTCTGATTGAACGACATCATTCCCTACATTTGTTCTCTACTTTTACCCACAATCCTCTCTGAATTCGAGTGTAGCCTACATTCGATACATTTTAGAGAATGAGTTACCAGACAGTAAAGAAATGGACACAGCGACCCCATAGACTTCAACAGAGAAAAGTGAAGTCAATTAGAAGCACTCACTTCCTGATTGCCAAGCGTACTGCACAGGCTCACACTGAGCTTGATGACGTAGATGTGACGTGCGCAACCTGTCTGTCAGTTGTAAATTTTCTAGTAGCTGTGCCAAGAGAAATCTGAATCATTCTCTTCCGAATCTTGCAGAGACAGAGAGCGTGAGTATTAGCTGTCCATGAGCAGCAGGAGCAACTTTATGACTCTCTATAGTCAGGTATAGTGCACTTTATAGTGGATAAGGAGCGGTTTCGGATAGAGTATAAATCGGGTTTTCCGTGAGGTAGTCATCCGTTCATCCATGCTATCACGTCCATTACTTTAATAAAGGCTATTGTATGTCACAAAAACCTTTAAAAACATATAGCTAGAAACCAAGGCCAATTTGGTTTGCGAGAGATGGCTTCTCCCTTGACTTTATCGGACTTTATGCCTCCACGTCCCCCCGATTGCCCGCGAGCTTCTCCTCCTGTCTACGGTAATTTCTCTATTGTGCGATGGAGAGTCGAGTGGTTATGACGCAATCGTTAGCCTATTTTTACAAAAACTGCTTCTACGGGGCCATAACGTAAGATACAAAGTAATGGAGCCTTTTATACATTGTCGTGTTTCTTTAGAAATAAATAATGGACAAATGGAGTCTTTGGACGCCTCAGATATAAAGTTATTCGCTGTCAAAGTGACGCCAAAATGAATGGGAGTCAATGGAATGCTAACAGCAGGTGATGCTCTGCTACAATGGCAGCTCCCAAGGAAAGCTTCAATTTCCGGCTGATAGATTACCCCCTTGGGAGTTACATGTTTTCACTCTGCATTGCATTTCGGGAAGGCGTCGCCATCTTGGATGGATACGCTATCCATTGCCATGGTTACTTCGACAATGAGACAGAGAGAAATAGCGACAGAGAGAAAAAGCAGCTTAATATTAGTTTGCATTTTTGCGATATGGCAAAGTTTCTTGGGAATAAATGGAGATTGAGGAAGAGAAAGGAAAGGGGCTCTATCTGGAGTGACTAAATAACAATGTTAGCCAGCGTTATTTAGAGAAACTGCTTGTCAATAAACTGACAGCAGCGGCAACGAGCATTCAGCATGAGTCAAAAGCAACACATTTAAGCGCAGATTGCCTTTTATTTAACACAAACGAAATGAATACTCTGTTATTCAACTAGAGTTGTTTAATTTGTTATAGATATATCTGTACCGCATAATGTTTCAAAAAGACAATTTTTTTCAATGACGTAGGCTACGATTCACAATGACAGGTAAATGTCCAATCGGTCCGCTTAACGTAATACGGCAGGTGCAAATGCACGTATCTGATTCATATCAGATTTATTTCCACATATGAATGAGGCCTGAAACATCACGTATGACTGAGCTCTCGCAGTTTACAGGTTTGCGGGGTTTGTAAGTCTTGCACCCTGCCGCAGCATAATTGTTCATAAGCTTCTAATGACTTAAAGCTTCTGAACTCTTGCATTGTGTAGGCAGTAGGCACTGATACCATAAACCAGGTAATTGACTATGTCGGGGTATGTGAAAGGTGGTAACATTAGTGCTTTGGGTTTTGCATCCATTCTGTAGCAGGTCATACGGGTCCATGTTGTTGATGTCAAGCAGTTTCTCTAAATAACGCTGCTTGGCGTTGTTATTTAGTCTCTCCCGATAGAGCCCCTTTCCTTTCTCTTCCTCCATTTATTCTCAAGAAACTGTGCCTTATCGCAAAAATGCAAACAAATATCAAGCTGCTCTCTCTCTGTCGCTATTTCTCTCAGTCTCACTGTCGAAGTAACCATGACAACGGATAGTGTATCCTTCCAAGATGGCGACACCTTCCCACAATGCAACGTGGAGTGAAACACGTGACGTCACATTCTCATTCTCTATTCAATGCATTTATTAGGCTGCATGTGAAAATGCTCGCTTTGACATTTGATATTTTTGGCCCTTTTGTTTTTGTTCACAATATCGTTGGCAATATCGATATATCAATATATATCACTTTTTTTTTTAAAGAGAAAAAGAGTAAAATCATACTTCATTGCAGAGTTGGCTATTTATGACTTTGGCTGTTTAGCCTATGTAAAACTATATCTCGCCATAGATATATCTAATTTTGGTAAGATTTACCTGCTAAACAGTTTATTATTATGAATTATCTTTATTAAATTCTGCACATGCATCTTTACGTTTATGTCATTGTGAACTAAAAGGAACTTATTTAGAAATCAATTTACAAAGTTTTAACGTTGTGTCACGGGTCTATGAAGGAGGACTCAAATGCAGAACGAGTGTTAACAGGTTTATTGACAAACAGTAGACAAGATGTGGTGGGAGAGGTGAACAGTCCAGACAAAAGGCAGGGATGAGACACAAAGACAGCCGTTGCAGCAAAACTTGCAGAGCAGCAGCTGTAGCTAGCACAAGAAGACTGTAGGCTGGAGAGTAGTGTTTGCAGAGCAGAAAGAGACCTGAGAGTACTAGCAATTGCCAGACAGGAACCTCCAAGGACAACAGCAAGGCACTCAGGGATCTCAGGCTAAGCACCAGGCTTGCACCAAAGCACAGAGTGCAAGCAGCCAGGGACACTCTGCTAGCAGGACTGGAACTAGAGACTCAGGAGACAAGACAGACAGGACCAATGGCAGAACTAAAGCACTAACAAACTTCTACAAATAAAACACAATAGACTTAGGTAACAAGAAACTAGCTAAGTAGCACAGATTTAAACAGTAGCACAACATTCAACGAACTGGCAACACATGAGGGAAAGAGCACACACATAAAGGGAGTTAACAAGAGTAACAGGTGAGAACACTCAGACAAGGAACAGGTGAACACTCACGTAAACGAGGACTGAAACAAGGGAGCAGAGAACATGAGGAACAGGTGACAACACTCAGACAAACGAGGACTCAACTAGACAAGAGGGCGTGGTACAGAGAAACGAGGCAGAAACAGAGGAGCACATGACCAACACAAACACAACCATATGTTCAAGCACAACACAAACATAGAGACATGAAACAAAGACAACAGACAAAGCTGCCAGAGCAAGACCCTGACAGTACCCCCCATCTAATGAACGCCTCCAGGCGTCAAAAACAGGCATAGAAGTCCAAGGAGGCAACAACTGGGGAGGCGGGTGGGGCATAAACATAGAAGTCCCAAACTGACCAGGAAACACAGAGGGAGGGATAGGGCAGGTGGGAACAGAACCGGGTAAAAAGTTCAAGGCTGACAAAGGAGGTGCCGGCTTAGGGGAACCATAACCAGGAAACGCAGAGGGTGAGACGGGAGGAATGGGAACTTGATAGGAGGTACTCTTGGACACAGGAACTGGCCTAACTGGTCTGGACTTCCAACTGGGCTTGACAGACTTGGGGGCAAAGACATGACTAGCAGGATTGGTGAAGGTCTTGGAATCAGGTGCGGGGACTGACTCAGGAGCGCCCTCCTGGGCTGCGCTGGCGTGCTCGGGGACTGTGCTCTCTGGAGCAACGCTCACAGCAGCGGGCTCGGGGACCGCCTTCACAGCAGCGGGCTCGGGGACTGCCTTCACAGCAGCGGGCTCGGGGACCGCCTTCACAGCAGCGGGCTCGGGGACCGCCTTCACAGCAGCGGGCTCGTGGACCGCCTTCACAGCAGCGGGCTCGCATTCTGCAGTCTTGACAGGCTTGGCAGAAATGTCTAGGGACTTGACAAGACTTGTAAGACATTCAGAGAAGGCCTCTGCGGCATTGACAACAGGCAGCTTGGGAATGACCTCTGTGAACATGACAGGACTGGGAGAAATTGTCTCTGAGGGAATGACATTACTAGTCAATGACTTAGAAAATGGTTCTACTGGAATTGATACCTCAGGAACGACTGGACCTGGAGCTTGAGAATGGAGAATTGTAGACTGTTCTGCACAGGCCTTTCTCTTCTTCCTCCTTCGACGGGCTGATACTGTGTGCTGGACAGCCTCTGTAGAATCTACAGCTAACTCAGCCAAACCAGGCAGAATAGCAGTGACCGTCGACTCAGCAGTGACTGAAACAGACCTAGCAGACTCTGAGGTAACAGGAACACTCTGGGTTGTTACTGGGAAAACAGAGGTTAAGTCGGCAGACTCAGAGATGGCTGGAACTGACGTAATAGTCTGAGGGAAGACAGCGGTTGATTTGACTGTCTTGAATAACAGATATTGACTCAGTTCTTAAAGTGACTGGGACTGACCTGGATGTCTGAGAGATGGTGATAGGTTTGACTGACTCTGGGGTAGCTGTGGTGGACTGAACTGTCCTATTCCGTCTGAATCTTAGTTTCTTAGTGGAAGCCAGAGGAGGATCATAAATGTGACGAGACAGGCGAGGAAGGGCAGGGTGGTTGTTGAAAGCAGATTCCGGTGGACTTGGCGGCATTCCCCACTTACTGCGATTACCAAGGTACCTAGAGAAACCCCAGAAATCCAGAATACTGAGAGAATCCATCTCCCATGCAGGCAAGGGGTCATCCAGGCAGGAGTTAAAAATGTCCTTGAGAGCAGCATCATTATAATCTAGCCCCACAGACATGGTCCAAAAGAATTGGGCAAAACCCCCCACCTCAAAACCATCCTGGCGAAGAGCAGTGAGACCACGATGACGAGCCATTCTCTCCTGGATGTTAGCAGGTGGCAGGATCTTGATGCTCATTCTGCTGAGTCCTGAACTGGCCAGTTCGTTCTGTCACGGGTCTATGAAGGAGGACTCAAATGCAGAACGAGTGTTAACAGGTTTATTGACAAACAGTAGACAAGATGTGGTGGGAGAGGTGAACTGTCCAGACAAAAGGCAGGGATGAGACACAAAGACAGCCGTTGCAGCAAAACTTGCAGAGCAGCAGCTGTAGCTAGCACAAGACTGTAGGCTGGAGAGTAGTGTTTGTAGTGATGTTACGTCTGACACCGACGCTCCGAAGCTTGCTTCAAACTCGAACGGTCCTTGCAATGAACCACTGCTTCGGAGCTTGTATCATTACGTCATTAGTCACGTGAAAATGACGTCTGAAGCAAACACACTGCTTCACTCCTGTAGTGAACCACCTGACTGCTTTGACAGCCCAATCCAGTGTTGACAGGTTTGAAACCTGGCGGCTGTATTTCTTATAAAAGTGAAGCCAAACCATGACAACACCGTGGGTTGTAGTAGTCGGTGTTTGGATTGGTGTTATTGTTAAGGAGAGTGGATTGAGTTTATGGTTTACTGGGCCACCCACAAAGCAATATATCCTCATTTATAGCAGCTTTCTAAACTGTTTTTGTGTACTGCATCATCTGTTCCATGCGAGAGGATATTCTCTAAAGCTGGTGAAATTGTTTAAAAAAAAAGAAATCGCCTTTCACCAAAGACTGTGGAGAAAATAATATTTCTGAATAAAAACCATACCATTTAATGAACACTTTGTATAAGCCTTCTGTATGATGTAGCCTACCTAAAGCACACCTTCTGACACATTTTATTATTATTAATTTGAGAACATATGAACATTGTTACATAAAAATATGCATCAAAGACAGAAACTTCAAAAACTCTCTGCTACATTATACAAGCACAACCAGTTACACAAGCACATCCTTTTCAACATACAAAAATAACAGTCAGTTAACAAGTTATAGAGTTCTGCTTCCCACAGCTAAACAAGATAAAGCTTTTTCACACATGATAGGCTACTGCCCTGCTAAAAAAAACTATAGACACCATTACAGAAATTCTATTGGATTTAATGGTTTTCATGGGAATTTTATTGGTTATAATGGAAATTATAGCGGTGTCTGTGGGTCTCTACTGATTATGTGTTGGGTTCTATTGGTGGGGGCATTAAATCCTAATGGAATATGTGCCAAACATACTACAAAAATAATTCTGTAGTGGTTTAAATGGTAAAAGCCAGTTTAATAGAAACCATTAGAATTTCTGTGATGGTTTCCAACTTTTTTTAAGCTGGTCTGATCTTCTGTCCTTGTCTAAAGAAATAATTACACACACACACACACACATCATGTTTTATTATCAAGGTGAACACATGAAATTCATCAGTGTCTGTAAACTTCACCTACATAAATGAGTTTCACAGCACTAACACTGTTTCAGCTTTGATCGCCTCGGTAAACACGTCATAAACGGGGCGTTAACATAAGCCTACTGGCATTTTATGGTTGTCAGCTTTGTTGCATTACATTTACTTCACCAGGAGATGGTGCTGCAATTTCTATCTGAATGAAGCTTCGAGTAATGAACCATTTTCGACACAATTGTATCGGAAAGCAATAATGCTTCGAAACGCTTCATTTGGCCATCACTAAGTGTTTGCAGAGCAGAAAGAGACCTGAGAGTACTAGCAATTGCCAGACAGGAACCTCCAAGGACAACAGCAAGGCACTCAGGGATCTCAGGCTAAGCACCAGGCTTGCACCAAAGCACAGAGTGCAAGCAGCCAGGGACACTCTGCTAGCAGGACTGGAACTAGAGACTCAGGAGACAAGACAGACAGGACCAATGGCAGAACTAAAGCACTAACAAACTTCTACAAATAAAACACAATAGACTTAGGTAACAAGAAACTAGCTAAGTAGCACAGATTTAAACAGTAGCACAACATTCAACGAACTGGCAACACATGAGGGAAAGAGCACACACATAAAGGGAGTTAACAAGAGTAACAGGTGAGAACACTCAGACAAGGAACAGGTGAACACTCACGTAAACGAGGACTGAAACAAGGGAGCAGAGAACATGAGGAACAGGTGACAACACTCAGACAAACGAGGACTCAACTAGACAAGAGGGCCTGGTACAGAGAAACAAGGAGGCAGGAACAGAGGAGCACATGGCCAACACAAACACAACCATATGTTCAAGCACAACACAAACATAGAGACATGAAACAAAGACAACACAGACAAAGCTGCCAGAGCAAGACCCTGACACGTTGGTTACATAACATTTTTATGTGAGTTTTAAGTTGTTTAATACAAGTATGCATTAAATTATTTATAATAAAAACATAAATGTACTCTTGCTTCATAATAAAACAAAACATCTTGCATATACAATAACATGTTTTTTTTTTCTGTTTTAACATTACAGAGAAAAAAATCTAGTTTAAGTCAAGATTTATGCAAAATGGACAAAATTATCAAGAAAAGCATCTTAGTTGAAGATGGAAATCCTGTTCGATATCATCTGCAAACAAGTTCAGACAATTTGGATCAGTCTAAACTGTATAGAAAAATGACCTTTGGAGAGCGAGACAAAAACAAACCCCATAAAACCATTCTGATGGTGGGAGAAACAGGAACAGGAAAAACAAAACTGATCAACACGATGATCAACTACATGTTAGATGTTCAGAGAGAAGACCAGGTTTGGTTTGAGATCACAGATGATCAGAGTGATCAAACATCAGTTCACAGTCAGACCTCCAGCATCACTGTTTATGGGTTTTATCCACAAGAGAGTAAAACTGATCTAACAATCATCGACACACCAGGATATGGAGACACTCGTGGAGTTGATCTTGATAAACAGATCGCTGAGAGTTTGCTTAGTTTATTTACATCTGAAGAAGGGATTCATAAATTAGATGCGGTTTGTCTGGTGATGATGGCACATCAAAATCGACACTCTGACAGACTCATTTACATATTTAATTCTGTTCAGTCTTTATTTGGGAGAGATATTGCTGAAAACATTGTCTTGCTCTTCACACACTCAGATGGAGCTCGACCTAAAAATGTCCTGACGGCTGTTAAAGAGGCTAAAATCAAGTGTGCCGTGAATGAACAGAATCAGCCGGTGTATTTCCTGTTTAATAACCATCAGTCAGAAGCTGCTGATGAAGAAGATGAAATGATACAGGAACGATCATGGAATCTCAGTTTTAGAGGAATGGAAGGATTGTTCAAGTTTCTTGACACAATACAACCAAAAACCCTGAAGATGACTCAAGATGTAGTACAACAATGGAAGCAATTAGAGGCAAAAATCTCCTATCTTCAAACATGTGTTAGAGTAATGGAAGAAAAGCAAAATGAGCTGAAACAAACTCAAGAAGCTCTGAACCAGAACATCAATGAAAATAAGAACTTTGAGTATGAAGTTGAAGTGGCCTACAAAGAGAAGGCTGATATTGATCTAGGTTTAGCCTATAAGGCCACATGCTGCCCCGTCTGTGAGGAGAACTGTCATTATCCAGGATGCTGGTTGGCCAGAGATCCCTCAAGTTGTGAAGTGATGAAAGATGATAACTGTACAGTGTGCACAAATAAATGCCACTACAGCAAACATGTCAAAGAAGCAAAAATATATGAATCAAAGACAAGAAAGTAGAAGAGGACAGATGAAGATTTAAAGAAGGAATATGATGACAAAATTGGAGGTGGTGAGTCTCATGGTCCAGAAGCTGGAAGAAGAACTGCACGAACTAGAGAAAGAGAAAATAAAGCTAGTGAATGATGCTTTTCACTGTGTGGAAACTCTGCAGAAGATCGCACTCAACACTGATTCTGTGTTCACGCTTCTGCACATTGATTTTCTGATCGAGAAGCTGAAGGAAATAAAGGAGCCTGAAAAAGCAGAAACACTGGAAGACATGAAGAACAGAGCAGAAGAAGAAAACTAAAGAGTATTGTGATACATAAGTGACTAAAAAAGGAAATCAAGGGTCAGGAAATGGTGTAGGATATACTATAGCATAATCAGAGATGATTTTATATATGTGATTATGACTGCAATAATTGTCCCATATATTGTATTTATATATAATTGTGTCCCCAAAAAGTAATTGATCACTAAAGTTTAACTTGGAAAGTCTGAATGCCATAACATTACTTAAAATATAAAAATGTCATTATGGTAAAGAACGATACTCAAATATAATTTACAATAATAATTTTAGTCTGTGTTTGTTTGTGGTTTGAGGATTTTTTAAAAATTGTTTTATTGGTATATTGTGATTCTCTTCACCTGTGGTTCCTCTGCTGTGTGCTCTTGACAAGAAGCCAAAAATCACCAAAACACCTGCTGATACCAAGACTTCAGACATGATGAAGAAAAGTGACATTAGTGAAGAGAAAAAATCCTGTAGCATTTGAGACACACATACAGATAATTTATCTAATCTGATGATGTTCGGATATTTTGATTTGTTACTAAAGTGTCCAAATATTTTTGGGACATATCTATGGAAAACAGGGACTTACCACAGGTTTTAGAACAGTTATATCACTTAATATCATGAGGTAATCCAATAAAGTCACGTTAGCTACACATTGGTTGTATCCCAAATTACGCACTATACACTATGCACTTAAACGGTTTTCCAAATTATTATGCAAGTAACATATCAGTAGGATTTCAGTACAATAAACATTCAGATTTTAATTGATCAAAGAAAGTGTTTGTTTGTTTTATTCCTCAAGATCCTGAAGATCTCAAAGATGAAGTTTACCACTCTTCATGAAGTTCATGTAAATGAAGTTGCTCCTGTTGTAACAGGTCTGTAATGTAGTTCTGACACCCCATTGTCTCTGAAATGGTTCTCTGTGTCCCACAGCCATTCCACATATGTATATCAGAGCTCGAGTTGAAGCTGCTTCATCGAGGCCCTCTCCAGTGGACAGCAAGCCAAATAAATTTAACCTAATATCTTAAAGATTTTATGGGCAAAATAACTTGTTAAAGAAAGTTTATATTGTTTATTCTCTGGGAAGGGATTAGTATAGAGTTGGGCCATTTCCTTTATATCTTGTTTATGCGTTAGGGAGTAAGTGTATCTTTATTGTTCTTTTCTTTTTTTTCTTCCTAATAGTTTGAGCCTTGCTCCCTTTTGAAGCCTTGACATCCTCCCACTTTTGTAAAATAAAAACTTGTTTTAGACATCTGTTTGTTTTCTATCTTTGTTAAAGCACTGGGGCCCGTTCTTCGTACGTCGCTAACTCCGTTAGCTGGATTTGATTGTTGGCGATTTGGCATGATCTTGGATTGTTTGGTTCTTCGATGCTCATCCTGGACTTGCTGTCATAGCAACAGGTGCGCCAGCTTGAACCTGCTCGCGAGCAGGCTTATTTCATGTTAACAGGATTAGATCGCGGCTTTATGAGCTGATACGGGAAGTCTTTTAGCGCAGCGCGATAGTGTACTTTTTTAGAGATATCGTTTTTCTCATGAGTCGTGAGGATGTCGTTTACATCATTCATTTGTTGGAAATGCATAAATGTTGGACTCGTCGGAGTCGGGCTTTAATAACAGTGCAGGCAAGTTACTATTGCGATTCTTATCCAGATTAGTAATATTATATCAAATTTTAAAAAGGCAGTTGACTGACTAAAATCTCTTAGATGGTGTGTGACTATGTTCCATATCACAAATATGGCCAGGATCTGTGCATGACTCAAGAATTTTCAGAGATTTATGCACATTATTTGAACGTGGTAAGGAAAAATATAGGCTAAATATCAAGCTCACTGTATTACATACACTTATGCCAGAACTGAATTTTTCCATTAAACAGGTGATTACAACAGGATCCTGCTTGGAGACAGGTGTTTATGACCCCATTCCCTGACCCAAACCCCAGACCAGTTACAATGCAGCTCTAGCAGGACAAGGGCACACAATGAAGTGAACTTTAGCCAACTAAAGTGTCTGAAAAGTCTGAGGGCTGTGTTGCACAGGGCCTGTGACATTGCATGGGCCATATTACACAACATCACCATCAGAAAAAATATAAAACATTTCATTAATGTTTAATAAAAGACAAGACAAATATGCTTAGTTCTTTGAGTTTTATTTTAATTGTTCTTTGTAAAGAAAAGCCAGTGATCAAGTCATCTTTTGCCTGCAAATAATATATATTGTACTCTGTGTGAAATAATATATTAGCACTTACTCTGAAGTTCCTATGAAGCAACTCTATCTCTAGTGCCAGTTTTTTTTCTTTAAGTTGTCAAGTATTTTCAAAATACTCTGTTTTCTAGGGGTAGGGGTAAAGCTGTCAACACATGGCTTATGCATCAAAAATGAAAAGGAAAAGTACAACACTGGCCACCTCTGCATCACTGCTTTGTGCAGACTCTCCTGTAGATGTGGACTCCTGCAACTCATATTGCATTCAGAAATAATAGGTACTCAAGTGTAAATTAAGTATGTTCCCATGTTCTAGTAGTGGGTGGTGACTCTGACATTACAATGAACAAAGTTATTAATTATTTAGAAACTATTAAAATATAAAAAATATATACTGTAATAAGTGATAAAAACATCTAACTGCAAACTTAATTTGTCTGCTACGTTTTGCCAGTAGCATAGTTTAGTATAGTTTGACTCTGTGTGAAATGTCAGTCTCTGCTGCTCTCTCCTAGTCAGGGAAATATTTTTGTATATTCCAAAATTGAGAGGAACATAATCCAGTTTTTTCTCTGTTTTGTTATAGGCAAAGTGAATATTATAGAGACTGTTAATGCACTGAGAACTGTTACAGTACCAAATCACCCAGGGGGCGAACCAACTAATGTCCAGTGACAGGAGAGGAGTAAAGAGCCAGAGTCATGGGTTAGAGTCACTCAACGCTTATTGTAATATATTTAAACACACAAAGGCCTGGGCAAAATAACAAACATACTCGTGGCGTAGGCAGAAATTGTATTTTGGGTGGGCCAGTGAAAATGTGAGTGGGCCTCTATAGGCTAGTTTTTCCTAGAAAAAAAATGACGTAAATAATAATTAAACCTTAGAGAGTAGATAAATACAAAGACAAACTGCAAAAAAGTTAACTTACACCTTTATTTTGCAAATTTGCAATATTCGGCAAATCATCATGTTCAACCAACAGAGCTCAATAAAGGCTGGACAAACCAGTATAGACAATAACCTGTCTATTTTATTCAGGCTAGTCAGCAGTGCAAAGACAGTTCACCCGAAAATAAAGTAAGCTAAAATAATAATATCGCGGTTAGATCGGCGGGTAAACCCGCGTCAGGCTGACCGGGAGAGAGGGAGCAAGAAGCGGCCGCTACCAGCATCTGACTGGCCTTCTTGTGGGTTAATGACTCTGAAGAAATGGGCTGGGTGGACTCGGTAGATGAAGGCAGTAGCGTGTCTTCTTCCTCAACACTTGCTTTTGTCAAATAGCACATTAAAGAAAGTTGTTTAGCCATTATCGTGGCGCCGGCGCCGCTGAGAGTTTTCCTGTCGGAACCCCCAGCAACCATAGCAACCAATAACGTTCCGGAGGGAGGCTTTCTATAACTTGCTTCAACAGTTCCATTTTATTAGGGAAACAAATTAAACACACACAGCAGTCAACAATAAATCAGGTATATATTAATATATTTTCTTAAATACATTTTAATAATACAAATAAACTAAAAATGTATTTTTTATCAAACTTGCCTGTAAATCAAGGTAAACTATGGTAAATCATGGCAAATCAAGGTGAACTGTGGTAAATCATGGTAAATCAAGGTGAACTGTGGTAAATCATGGTAAATAAAGGTAAACTATGTTAAATCATAGTGGAACATGGTAAATCAAGGTAAACTGTGTGTCACAGTCCTCGTCTGCACCTTTCTGTCTTCGTCATCTTCACTACACTTCCCAGCATCCTCTTGTCTCCACACCTGAACTCACTCCCTCATTATCCACCTGTCCCTCGTCATCATCATCTGTGTCACCTGTCTTCACCTCGTTAGTGTTCATTTGGACTTGTATTTAGTTTGCTTGTGTTCAGTCTGTCTTTGTCGGTTCTTGTAATGTTATAGTGTTTTGTGAGTGTATCCTCTGCCTGCCTGTACCTGTTTGTTGTTTGCTTTTGAGTAAATCTTTGAATTGGAGCTTTTTGCCTCAGCCTGTCTTTATCTACACCACAACCGTGACAGAAGAACCGACCAAAATATGGAGGACGCTATGGAGGCTTTTCTGTTTAATCAGAATGGGAGTTCTCTGGAGGAATTTGTTGAAGTTTACCTGTATCTGCATCAGGACGTTTACTGGGAGGAGGAGTTCTTAAAGCAGCGGTTCTGGAGAGGACTGGATGATCCACTAACCCAGATACTGCTGCTCGAAGACTTAAATCTCTCTTTTGCTGAATTTATGGACAGAGCTCTGTGGGTTTGTGGTTCTTCCCTCACAGTAATGCCGAGTTCAGACTGCACGATTTTAGCCCCGATTTTGGCTCGCCGACAGGTTTTAAGAAAACGCAGACAAATCGGTGCTTGTTCACGCGAGTGACAATCACGCAGTGTGAATGAGCAAAGACGCGATCTGAGAGAATCGCCGACGAGTCGCGACGCCCGTGAGATATTTGGCATGCTAAATATCTGGACCTGTCGGCCATTCACAATCCTGCTGTGTGAATGTGTTCTGACTGAAAACTACATCGGCGATGACCGACAGCCAACGAGAGAGCAAGATACAGGACAGCAGGCTGTTCGGGGAGAAGTTATAGACCAGAATATCAGTATTTTAATAGAATAGGCCTATATTTACAATTATATCAAACAGAAACAAAGCACAAACATTTGCGTGACCAGCAGGAACAGCAGGACGTCATTTGCAAAATGATTTATTAACCCCCAACTCTCTTTGCAAAACACAGTCCTTGCTCCCCTCGTCTTCCCAACCATTATCTGCATAAACTTTTTTTTCTTTTTTTCTTTTCATTTTCGCTAATCAGTGCACAGACAATTTGGATCGCAATCTTCTTGTAGGCTATCATTTTTAATAACAAATTCAGTGTCGTTCAAGAACTCCGGCCTCATGCACGCGTGATCTTCCGTTATTTCCTTATCACTTCTCGCGTTTGTTTGGTTGTGAAACGTAGTTTGCGGACCAGGCAGAAGTTGTCGGCGATTCTTTCTTTTGTAAAGTCATGCAGTGTGAAACCTCCTGTCGCCGATCCATTGTGCAGTGTGAACACAGCAGCAACTGAATGTTACCCCAGATAGTCATGCAGTGTGAAAACAACAGTGACCCGATTATTTTGAAAATCGTGCAGTCTGAACTCGGCATTACACCAGCTGATCCAGAAATATCTGAGCCAGTTCCTGTCATCTGCCCAGCCGAGCCTTCATCGCTGGTCCTGTCCAGCCCAGAGCTTCACGTCAGTCACGTCCAGCCAGAGCTTCACGCCAGAGACCGTCCAGCCAGAGACCGTCCAGCCAGCTCTGGAGGATGCAGTGCTCCTTGTGTGATCCATGGCTGTTTTGTGTGTGTGGGCAGCACACACATTCGTTACAGCCCATGAACCCAGTCCTGAGCTTCCTTCGCCGCTGGTCCCGTCCAGCCCTGAGCTTCCGTCGCCGCTGGTCCCGTCCAGCCCTGAGCTTCCTTCGCCGCTGGTCCCAGCCCTGAGCTTCCTTCGCCGCTGGTTCCGCCCAGCTCAAAGCCCTCTTCACCGCTGGTTCCGCCCAGCTCAAAGCCCACTTCACCGCTGGTTCCGCCCAGCTCAAAACCTTCGCCACTGGTCCCGTCCAGCAAAGAGCCCTCACCGCTTGCCCAGCCAGAGACTGTTCATGTCCCGTCTGCCCAGTCTGGGTCTGCTCTCGTCCCGTCTGCCCAGCCTGTCCCAGAGCCTGTCCCTCGTCCAGTCACTCTCCCCAATAATTTTTTTTGGGGGGGGGCCATAGGTCACCGCCATGGCCGCCCGAAGGGTCCTCTCCGCCATGGCCGCCCGAAGGGTCCTCTCCGCCATGGCCGCCCGAAGGGTCCTCACCGCCATGGCCGCCCGAAGGGTCCTCACCACCATGGCCACCCGAAGGGTCCTCACCACCATGGCCGCCCGAGGGTTCGTCTGCTCCGCCCTGGCCACGCCCACGTCCTGCTCCGCCCTGGCCACGCCCATGTCCTGCTCCGCCCTGGCCACGCCCACGTCCCGCTCCGCCATGGCCACGCCCACGTCCTGCTCCGCCCTGGCCACGTCCACGTCTTGCTCCGCCATGGCCGCCTGGTCCATCCTGGAGTCCGTCCTCCTGCACCCGGTCCGACTTCCCGTCACGGACTCCAGGATGTCCATCCTCCCACCCCTGTTCTAAGGCGTGAGGTCACGCCTACCGGGAGGGGGGAGTAATGTCACAGTCCTCGTCTGCACCTTTCTGTATTCGTCATCTTCACTACACTTCCCAGCATCCTCTTGTCTCCACACCTGAACTCACTCCCTCATTATCCACCTGTCCCTTGTCATCATCATCTGTGTCAGCCTGTCTTTATCTACACCACAACCGTGACACTGTGGTAAATCATGGTAATCAAGGTAAACTGTGGTAAATCATGGTAAACTATGTTGGGGTCTAAGGTGTTTTTGGGGTCCTTGAGATGTTTTGACATGCCCTGACATTTGTACTTTTTTCAGTTGCTTATAAACATATTAATGGCACAGGTGTAATTACACTCTATTTAGCACAAACAGGGCTACCATAATATGTGAGCAACATGTATGTACATATTTTTATTTTAGAGAGAATATTGTTTATGCATGGTTATTGAAAAAACTAAAAATTAAAGTTTCTGAAATAAGGCCACAAAACACATATTGATTATTTCTTCACAAGACTTTTGAAAATTGTATCACATAGCCTAGAATATTTGCTCCAAAACTATGTGAGAATCATCCTGACTACTCATTCAGATAAGTCAATAAAGTATTTTACATTTTTAATGATGTGTTTTGTGTCAGAAAGCTTTATGCGAAGGGGCATGATCTCTCATTAATATGTATGCATTTCACACCTGAGAAAGACAAAGACCCTTCCCTAATGGCCCTATTAGGTGCTACCAGGCCCTAGCATTACGAGGAGCCTTGCACAAAGAATGAGGAGATTTAAAAAATAATGGCTTTTAGATTGTTTGGATTTATTTACAACACAACATAATCCAAAGATACACAACAAAGGACAAAAAAGCACATTAGTAAACACACTGATCTAAAGACAGAGGCTTGAATAGTCACACAACTTTGTGCCATTCCTGAAACATAGTAGCTACATACCTGTCATTTCCACGGTGTTTGATTTTTCATTTTACCATGTTCATGTACAGAGACTGTTGAATGTTGAAGTCAGCAGGACTCATCAGTGGCATCTCATCCCTGTAAAAAAAAAAAAAAAAACACCTTTGAACTTGATGATATCAAGAGAAACTATATGGCTGCACGACTTTGGGCATGCATTGTAGATTTTTCTGGTTAAAATTGCGATTTAATTATATATATATATATATATATATATATATATATATATATATATAAATATATATAAATATATATATATATATATATAAATATATATATATATATATATATATATATAAATATATATATATATATATATATTAGGGCTGGGAAAAAATTAATCGTGATTAATCGCATCCAAAATAAAAGTTTTGTTTACATAAAATATGTGTGTGTAGTGTGTATAATTATTTTGTATATATAAATACACACACATGCATGTATATATTTAAGAAAAATGTGTTATTCATATAAAAATATGTATATTTATATATAATATAAATGATGTATAAATATATATACAGTATATACATGCAAATATTTCTTAAATATATACATGCATATGTGTGTATTTATATATACAAAATAATTATACACACTACACACACATATATTATGTAAACAAAACTTTTATTTTGGATGCGATTAATTACGATTAATTTTTTCCCAGCCCTAATATATATATATACACACACACACACACACACACACACACACACACACACACACACACACACACACACACACACACACACACACACACACACACACACACACACACACACACACACAGTGCTTAGAGAATAAGTGAACACACCCATGCTAAAGTTGACTACCCTTCACAATATAGACATGGTTTTATTTCAGTTAGCCTAAATGAACATTTATACATAAATAATATATTGTATTTAGACAGTATCACATATTTTACCGGAGGCTGAAATATATTTCACTAAATCATTATATAACCTAAGCAGTTATTCGCAAACAAAATAAATTATGCATAAGGCAGTATTTTAGCATGATAATCAGTGTCATAAACTAATCTCAAAACTGAGTGAAATATATGTAGTAGGCTAATATCACATTTAAAAAGTTTACACGAGCGTATAGGCCTACGTATAGGGATATTGTGATTGTGAGGTAATCTTTCCTATGTCAAAAGCTAGCCAAAACTAGACAAAATATAGTCTGAAAATTCATTTGAGCTCTATAATCAGATAAGGAATTATATAACACTAAACAACTTACTCCGAGCTTGTATCCTCGGCGGGGTCAATTCGTTCTTCAAAATGCAGCCGTTGGTCGTATGAGTTTTAAATTCCTCTGAGGAAAAGGTGAATCCTTCCCCGCTGTCCAGAATCATCTGAAGGAGTAGAGTGCCATTCTCAAAACGCGATGAACTATCAGTGAATCTGATGGAGAAACTTAGTGTTTTTATGCCATTGATCGGTGCTGGGCGTGTGCGATGCATAACGTTAGATCACCTATTTACCATGTGAAAAGCGCTGGGGACGTGGCGGCCTCAGCTCATTAAAGTTAATGAACTGAGAACGAAAAAACTGTACCTCTCCTTGGTTTCAAACGGATTACATAAACTGGAAATGTTTCTTTTTTTAATAAATTACTTCATTTAAAAGAAGAGAATACAAGCTTTAAAAAAACACATGTCTCGTATCTCTGTGACAAGTATTGACTTAGTTACAGTTCATTTTTCGGACGCGTTTCAGAATGGACTTCACTGACAGAGAGAACGCAGAACGCGCATCATGTTTATTTTTCTTTATTTGGCGAAAAGCACAACACTTTGTTTTTATTGTGAGGTTCCACAAAAAAAATACAAACTTAACAGGATCGAATGATGTATAACACTTATATGTAAGATCAAAATCAACAGAGTAATTTGAGTCTCTTTTGCACTGATAAGGAAAAAAGTGAGCTGGTATTGCCGGCGAGACCGCCGACCCCAGAGAGTTAAATCATGCTAGAACAGGGTAAATCATACTAGAACATTGTATACCATGGTAAACTGTGGTAAATCATGCTAGATTCATGGTAAATCATATAACAATATGGTAAATCATGGTAAAACATGTTAGTACATGGTAAAACATGTTAGTACATGGTAAATCATGGTAAACTATGGTAAATCATGCTAGAACAGGGTAAATCATACTAGAACATTGTATATCTTGCTTGATGTATGGTGAATCGCGGTAAATTATACTAGAACGTGGTAAATCATGGTAAATCATACTGGAACATGGTAAATCATAGTAATTCATGAAAAATCATTCTAGAATGTGGTAAATCATGGTAAATTATGCTAGAACATGGTATTTTCCATGTATGACGTCAGTGGTTAGATGCTTGCTAAATAAATCTTAGTCTTTTGATGCTTTTGTGCTTTAAGGCCTTAAAGGCCTTGAATGCTTGAACCCCATCATTTTCCTATAAAAGCAATAGAACTTAAATTACATGAGTTTATTAGCAACACTGTAGCATGTGAATTCCGCGATATCCGCTTTTGATCTCGTAGGTGTCTAATCCACTGCAAGAAGAGAGATCTGTCCGTCTTGCCTGCACTTTTTTCACTCCTCCCCTCACTCCAGCCGCCTACTCTCGCATAAATTTCAGGCGAGGCAAGACGCATCTCAAACAAGCCTAATCTATAAATCACGTTCAAGGGGGCGGGGTTAATGTAAATTTTAGAGCTAATGATGTCACTAACCCGTGAAGTAGCTCATTGTAGTCCGTACCAGCCATTTTTTTAACCCTTAAAGGTTGTATCAGTGATTTCTGGCCCAAAAATAAATGTCTAATCTTTCCTAACGATCCGCTAGCTGCTCGCCCCATAAGCATGCCGTCCAAAAACCGCGTCTCTGTAGGCAGCCTAGGCTCTGAGATCTGCACACAAAAACAAATTGCTCCGATTTCGCGTCCAGCCGTGCACGAGCGCAAAACCTCACAACACCCGCCCCTGTCACTGATTGGTTGGAACACTTTATTTTGGTTTTGAGTGGTGGTTGTACACATTTGTTTTTGTGTGCAGATCTCAGAGCCTATAGGCTGCCTACAGAGACGCGGTTTTTGGACGGCATGCTTATGGGGCGAGCAGCTAGCGGATCGTTAGGAAAGATTAGACATTTATTTTTGGGCCAGAAATCACTGATACAACCTTTAAAAAGCGATTTCTGTAAAAGCAAATATCTCCCTTTGCTTTGAACTTTGAGCGTTGTAACTTTGCAGATGTTGTTTGTTTAAACAGAAACATTTCACACTAACTAAAGTTAGAAAAGTTAAATTATAATAAACCACCCATTTAATGGTATTGATCCTGTGTCTATCTTTACTCGTTCTCATGTTCACACTATTCACTAACGCTCCAGTCGGCTGTGCCAAAGAAGTGGTGATGTAGATGTAGATGACGAAGATATTCTTCTGCAAAGGCTGCATGTCTTTCGCTGCCCTTTGACGTCATAAGTCACCACTTTTGAGATCTTTAACTAAATTAATAACTTTTTTACAACAGAAATTAATCAACACTGAGCTTACTTAAGCTGGACAATTACACTATTTTCTTCTAGCTGCTGCCAAACCCCTAAAAACTTTGTTGCATTATTTTAGTTATCACTGTAAATCTGCTTCAAAACAATCTGTATCTGCTATATAAAAAAAGGTGACTTGACTTGACCAATTGGTTTGTTATACTATATTTTTATAGTAAAGGACTGGCAACAACACTTTTTGATCATAAAAAATAGTTTTTGAAACTTCAGGCTTTCTAAATAAAAAACTATAATACTCCAGTTAAATCTTAACATATTCAGGTATTGTGAGCAAAAGTCGATGAAGATGAATCTTCTGAATTTCAACCCTTTTTAAAATGTTAGACCAAGATGAATGCAAAATATAAACATGTTTAAAATGTTCACATTAATATTCAAAATCAAATGCCAGTGCAAAGGCATGCTTCTGCTGGAGTTCTGCATGTGTATGGAGGTGTAATTGTTACTAATTAAGAATTTAATTGTAGAGATCTCTAATTGAATTCTTACCAGTAAAAATGCAATTACTACTAGAAATGCTGGGAAAATGTTAAGTAAAAATAGCTTGACAAGTTGACATAGTAAACCAACTAAAACAAACTTTTTTGCCAAACTTTCCACTGGCACGTTCTTGAGAAAATGTATGTTCACCACGTGCACTTCTAACCACATCCTGTGGGGTTTGCAGATGATAACCTACAGGATGTGGTTAGAAGTGCACTGAACACTAAACCTGCTACATACACAGAACTCCAGCAGAAGCATTGCATTTGACATATGTTTTTGAATATTAATTTTTTTACAAATAAATTGAACTGGAATAGAGAGCTCTCTAATTGCATTTTTACTAGTAAAAATCAAATGCAATTACTACGAGTAACACTGGGAACATTTTAAGCGAATACAGCTTGCCATACCAATGGCAGGTACTTAAGAAATGTTTTGTTCTTTTGCAAAAACCACAGGATGTGGTTAGAATTGCACTGAACATTAAATCTGCTACATACACAGAAATGTGTAATGCAACACATTATTATTATTATTTTTTAACCCGACATTGCTTCATGAACACAGACAAATCATGCATTGTTATCGTATTTATGTGGATTCATGTTTCATTTGTCAATGTGGCTCTATCTCTTCTCTGTGATTCTGGACTTCCTCGTATTTTGACACATCCGCATATTTCATAGGCGCCACTGAATATAAATGAGCTTCCCTTCATAAACATCACAGTTTATGCTGCGTGTATCAGTCCTTCAGTGGAAACGCAAAAGACGACTTTCTCTCATCTAAAGTTAACAGTTTGTTAGGTCTTCTTCAGCAGACATTATGTCTTTTGTGGGGGAAAATACTGTATTTGTATTTTAGCCTATTTAGCAACATTGCTGTGAAACCCAGACTCCTGTGGAACCAGTCATACAGACACTGAACTGTCTTCGAAAGGGTGAGACAAGACTTATAATATTTCTAGGCTAAATTGAGTCTTTGATTGTTTTTGTTTATTTTTATGTTTAGAGAAATCATTCAATTGTGCCTTATGTAAATATATTTTAAATGCACCTTTTATTTAACAAAAAAATAGACTGAATTCGGGCTGATTTGCCTACTCGGAAAAGTTTAATCGCCCTATAAAGTTTTTTGGGGAAAACATTTCAGTATTTTTCTTCACAGAATGGACTTTAATAGCAACCAACTATCCCAATGTTCAAAGAAGGTTCAAATGTCCGTCTCAATGCAGCTTCAGAGTCTCTACACGATTCCAGTCGAGAAATAAGGGTCTTATCTAGCGATAAAAATCGACTAAACTATTAGGATATTTTCATTTTGGGGTGACCTTATCCTTTAAAAGAATAGTTTCCACAAAAACATGAAGCAGCACAACTGTTTTCAATACTGATCATAATAATAATAATAGGAAATGTTTCCTGTTCATAAAAAAAAAAAAAAAAAAAACATTTATATACCTTTTAAGCACAATTATTCGTCTTTTGCAGTCTGTGACGCGTCGGAAATTACGTCGTCACCTTGGAAAAGTCATGAAAGATAAAAAAAATAAAATAAAATAAATTAAAACAAAGATGTTGGACGATTTTGAAGTTGGAGGAGAAGATGAGATGGAATTTTTCGCCCTTCCCTGCCTTTCTGAACCGGAGTACACAGACAAATAACTTAGATGACGTGACGAGTGATGTATCCAACAGATAATACATTGAGCATCTCTGGCGTACAAGACGGGCATTTATTTGCACATGCGCAGTCAGTTCTCATGCTGTCTTGAATTATCAACATTGAGGCAGAGACCGAAGGTGCGTTCCATTCGACCGTAAGTGGACTGCGAAGTGGACTTAACAGGGTATTTCGCCATCTTAAGTGAGATTCCAATCTGAAGGGAACGAACATGTTCAGTTCGAAGGGCACTGCAAACGGCGTAGGGAATAAGGGAACATCGATACATCACTTCACAGGAAGTAGAGAGTGAAAATCAACCAACTGTCATTGCAGTCTGGTCATTGTGCACCGCGTCACCAGTCGGAACTAACCCATAGAGCAGAGCCGTTGGAAGAGATTTTAAATTTAAATTTATAACGGCTCTGAGTTTACGTATGCATTGAGTATTCATAAATATTGTTATTATTATACAAACTAGAGTATTTATGAAAGGTTGGGGTGATGAATGTATCTATAGGCCTAAATTATTTTAAATTAAAAAGGAAAGTAAATTACTAAATTTAATTAAGTTATATCATAATCTGCGCGAGCCTGTTGTAGCTTTTCTTTGATGACGTTGCAGGGCAAATGAGTGATTATTGTCAGCGAACTCCACTTCAACGGATGTACCGTGTTCAGGGAGTAGGGAGCAGTGAACACTGCGTAGGGACCCTGTCAAATGGAACGCACCTCGAGCTTGCTTCATGTCACGTGATCCACTCGCTCTCGGGCTTGGCAACCGACGTCACTGCGCAGTGCATTCTGGGACGTAAACAAGAGTGCGCCGCCATTTTGTGAGGCCACATCAGGCGAGATTTAAAACAACCACTTACTACACGAAACAATGTTGAAAAGTCGATTAAAAGAACGAAATGTACTATACAGAGACAAACTTCTACCTGACGCAAGAAAATGGTACATGGAAAATATGTCATTGATCGGAAATATGGATCCGTATGAGGTGCCTGCAAGAGAATATACGTTATCCGAGACCCCGACGATTTACCTCCTCTGACATTTCTAGATATTTTTGTTTATTTAGTCTGTGGTGTGAGTGCTTACACCGAGGCTCAGTTTCGTAATTATAAATCTATGGAAGCCCACGTTCAGTTCACAAATGGCTGGGTTCATGACTTGGAAGCCTACAAACAGCCGAGTTGTGAAAACACTGTTGTTCGTACAAAGGTGCGTATCATCTTGCTTACCTAGCTGTGATTAGTAAAGCTCCTGACTACCTGCTATAGAGGGTATGCGCATGACGTCACCGTCGGCCGGAGTGAATGCGGTCACGCCCACAAGTGGCAAAAAGACTGAGCGGCAGCATTTGTTTTCAGCGTGAATGCCGTGAAAAACACACAAAACACATCTAAAACGGGAAGGAGCTTTGCGATTGACTGTACAACTAGATTTGACCAGAAATCTGAGGTACTGTATATTTTTACAGACTGCAAAAAGCTACAGAACAGACTATATTCTGCATAATTGGATGTTTTTAAATAAACACTGACAAAAAACTATACAAGTTTTAGGGCTGGGCGATATGATGATATATAGTATAACATTAATGTAAGTGATCACTCGGATTTAGACCCATCTATATTGTATTTATATAAAACGTTTACAGGCAAATTTTCTTAATTTATTTCCCCGGCGTCGAAATCAGGCACATATAAATGTCAGGAAACACGATTCCTGGCTGCATGTCAATATCCATGGATCACTGTATCTTTGATAAGTTGTAAGGAACACTATATTGAGTCCAACTTTTAGTTTAAACTGATAATAGTTTGTTTTACTCGCGTTAACGCAGTTTCCCCTATTAACTCCAGCCACGCAGCAGCTCTTTTGCCACTCAGTCCGGCTGAGGGGGGCGTGTTCCGGCGGGAAAGTGACGTTAATGCATTCCCTCTATAGTGTTTTGTCCTCTGTAGAGGACATTATGTTTTAGCGATTTCTCTGAGACATTACATGTCCTGTACAGAGCACATTCAGGGCTTTTCAGAGATAAGTTACCAAATGATTGGATGTTTAACCATGACAACTGTGTGTCAGTGTGTGCGCCTAGCGCAGTTTGTAGGAGCGAATAAGCTGTTTTTGTACTTTAAAGCTGTACTGCTGACACAATGTTTTCTGACTGTAGCCTATTCAAATCCTGGTGCGCGGTCACCAGACCAATAGTGTGTGTGTGGCTGTCTGTGCACGTTTGCGCATTTTGAAGGAGTGACTAGGCTGCTTGTCGTTTCGCTGACTCCGCGCCGCCTCCCTCTCTTACTGTGTCCCGCACAAAACATTTGTTTGTTGTATAAGTCATAAGATAGATGTGTCCATTAATTTGATTTTTAGATTTGATTGTGTCTCACATATGACTGACTTTGCTGTATGCAGGCAGCGATGTGATGATGCCTGATATGAACTTGGGTTACTACATTAACTGAATGAATATATGAACATATATGCCACATTGATAGGTCACCATGACAAGATTTCACCGCACGTTACTGCCTACACCCAAGAAAGTAAGTCAGAGTCCTGCAACAGGTCGGGTACCCGCATAAAAGTGACTAAAACGGGTGGATTGTGACATTCCTAAAGTTCATGGGCGGGGATGCGGGCGGATAATGAACTCCTTGTGGGCGGGTAGTAGCGGATGAAAAATATGTGCAATATTTGAAGTGCTCTTTTCCAAAACGCGATAAACGCCATTTAATAAAAATGAAATTTTCATGTAATTTTGCTGTGTACTGAACCTATTCACTGCTCCATCAACGTTTCATGCCAAATCGCTTTATTTCCTTGTTTAAAATGTACTCCAAGATGCAGTTACTTTCCAAACCGCGATAAGCTTAAACGCGATAAATCCTGTCGGCTAATCAGAATTCGGTGAACGTTCTACGCAATCTTATGTTCATTATAATTCCTCAAAATGAGTCAAACAAATCGTCTCTCTCTCTCTCTCTCTCTCTGGTAACATTTTACATGCTGGGTAAGATTAATGGATGGATTTGAGTTAGTCGGAAAGAAAGCCCTTTATGTCACCTGTGTAAAGGTGTCTAATTTGGTATGGACAAATGGAAATGGACAGAGGTTTTTGGCACTGAGTCTTCCCTTAAAGGTAGTTTGCATATCCTGTACAAACTTCCGATTGACCAGTGGACTGGTGACCTCCAGTGGATGATTGTACACGGATCTATAGCTACAAACAGACATGTGGTGCATCTTGATCCTAGTGTTAGTGTGGGTTGTCCTTTTTGTGTAGAGATTGAATCTGTCTTTCATTTGTTTATGCAATGTACAAGGTTGATGGATTTGTTTTCCTTGTTAACAGAGTGGGTTACATCTTTGGGTGAAACTACTTCTTTTCAGTTGTTCATCTTTGGCCCAAAGTACACCGTTGAGCAAATAATGTTTTGGTTTTTTACTTTTACAAACTTAGCCATCTGG
This sequence comes from Rhinichthys klamathensis goyatoka, assembly GCF_029890125.1. NCBI lineage: Eukaryota > Metazoa > Chordata > Actinopteri > Cypriniformes > Leuciscidae > Rhinichthys > Rhinichthys klamathensis. Next base: position 1,144,477 of record NW_026606734.1, read on the forward strand.
AAAACTAGAAAAAATAAGATATTAGAACAAGGTGCAGTAAATCCAATTTTCATGTTTTTGGGCCTAGTGAGTTCTCGTCTCCGAGTGGAATATGCGTACTATAAATTGGTTGGGCGTTTAGAGCGTTTTATGGAAATTTGGGGGATAAACCATGTCTTATGTACAGTTTATGAAGATGAATTGGTGTTGAAATTTTTATGTTTATTTATTTATTTATTTGTTGTGATGATGGATGATTGTTATTGTGGTGAACAAATATGTTTATAATTGTTGTTAAAATAAGTGTCTTAATCCTCTCCTTCTCTTTCTCTCTCTCTTTTCCGTTTGTGTTTGCGCATGCGTGGATGGGTGACTGCGAGAGGTGTGTGAGGCTTCAGCCCCCCTAAACTTCTGCCCAGCCCCCCTAAAAAATATTTGATTAATACATTTTTGATCGCTTCAGTCCCCTTTAAAAAATTCATTTGAAACGGCGGCAAGCTGTGTCAAGTTTCCCTACTAATGTGACCCACAGTTTTATCCTTATAACGATATAATTTTTTATTAAGAAATCCCAAAATCGTCATCTATTGAATATGTTGTTAATTTCTTTATTTTATACCCAAAAAGTTTCTCCATTAAGTTTTCTTTTTTCTTCATGAATTTACCTCTCCTTTCATCCCTCAGACTTATAACAACAAAACATTTTTTTTATGTATTATGAATAACTATTTAAAGATATTTTGTATGTGTATAAATATCATATTATGATGTACACAAACCAATGATCTTTATGCTTCTCTGGCCAGAAGAATTGGGTTTCCCGCCCTATAAACACAACACATACTCTTTAAGGTATTTTTAATTTTAGTAAGCATGTAGCATAAGACCTTTTGCACTTAAGGGACTTGAAATTGAGCAAAGAGACAGCACATCAATCAAATGAATATATAATTAATTTAATAGAGGCATGACTACTTATGTATTTACTACGGTTACACGGGATATATGTATTTACAAACACATAGACATCAATGAACAATACAAAAAGACATCAATGAACGAGAAATGCGTAAAGTTTGGACAATGGATAACTTACACGCGTGAGCGAGTAAGAGAGAGAGGAAAGGGGATGGGGAAAGAGAGAACAGAGAAAATTGGGAGAATTTCATTGGCAGGAAGACATTCACCTCTCCGATTACAACACGAAACATCATCTTAAAACTTCTTAGAAGCTCTATAAAGAGATTATACTTGCACAAGTTATGTTATGGTCTCTCTGTATGTCGAGGCATTCCTGTACGGCCCTGTCTGGCCGCGTGAGCTGAGTCCTTTGTGTGTGAGGAAGCGTCACGGGGGCTGCTTGGCGCGCGTGTTGAACGGAGGTTTAAAGTCTTTAGTGTAACATTTCCAAAGGGAAATAAAGATCTCTACGGGGAAATCACGCGGAGTTAACGTTACATCTTTGCATGGCTGGTGAAGAAGCGCGTGCTTCGCTCGGTCCGGCGCGTCACGCGGTCACGTGCGCGTGTTTCTCCTTCAAAGCGAGCGCGCGCTCGTTTAAAGGTCCCTTGTAGATGGACTTGCTGAAGAGATATGTCACGGGGTTTTCTTTTCAATCGTCGATTGGAATTAAACACAGAGACTTATCTACAACTGAAAAACACAAACTAAACTAGAAACAAATAAAAGAAAGGCGAAGAGCTCGCCCGGAGGCGAGACGTTACATTATGACATGAGGACAAGGGAGGAAGAAGGTCCAGAGGGAGGCTCAGTCCTCTTTAGAGGAACTGGAGTCCACACCTCTGAGGTGCGAACTGGCCAATGACATTCAACGAAACCTTTGGCGGCCAAATTCTCTTTGTCTTGTCAAAGTTAAACTATGGCCGTGTCCGCCTCTTTTATGACCAGTCAGAATTTGTCAGAATCATTCCACAAGATGGTAAAAACATAGAAAACATACATTTTACTGTAATCTTCTGTATCTGACCAAATCAGTTGGAACGAGATAATTAAAACGGTACCAAACAAAACATTTACACATAATTGGAATACGAAGATACATCTTAATACATAACTATAAACTCTCAAGAGTTTCACTGATACGCTAGGAGATCATATCTAGACTACCATGGACTGGGAAACACACAGACATACAGGAATATATCGTATACAATTGGTAATGGCTCGTTTTATGAGTGTAATGTAAAAGTCCATCATGTGTGTGTGTTGGTTTGTGTGTGTGTGTGTTAGAGTTCGGTTATCTCTCTTGCAGAAATGGGGGAAGGCATGGAATGTTCAAGCATTTTATGGCTCTGGCCATTCCTGAGAGAGAGAGTGTGTGTGTGTGTGTGTGTTGTACACACGTTCTTGCTTGAGGAAAGGGGGAAGTCAACTGACAGTCCATACCTTACAGTATTAACCCCAGTGACGGGTAGGTTTAGGGACGGGGTTGGGGTAGGTCATATATTTATATATACATAATACAGTAATATAACGTTAAGTCAACGGCGTTGATAAATACGCTGAAAAGCGATTATGCGTGTTGATAGCATGCCAAAAATGGAAATACGAATTGGCGTGTCATATGTACGCCATTTCATGAGATCAGTCTGGCGGTTCCCATTCTGTGGCTTTATTCTGATGAATTCACCAGAGGTGACCGTGCCTTCGTGCCGGAGCTTGTTCCTGTGCTGCGCTGCGCTTCACAATCTGAGGCAATAAGGGCAGATGGAGTGATGGAGGGACTCATAAGGGCAGATGGAGTGATGGAGGGACTCATAAGGGCAGATGGAGTGATGGAGGGACTCATAAGGGTAGATGGAGTGATGGAGGGACTCATAAGGGCAGATGGAGTGATGGAGGGACTCATAAGGGTAGATGGAGTGATGGAGGGACTCATAAGGGCAGGTGGAGTGATGGAGGGACTCATAAGGGCAGATGGAGTGATGGAGGGACTCATAAGGGCAGATGGAGTGATGGAGGGACTCATAAGGGCAGATGGAGTGATAGAGGGACTCATAAGGGCAGATGGAGTGATGGAGGGACTCATAAGGGCAGGTGGAGTGATGGAGGGACTCATAAGGGCAGGTGGAGTGATGGAGGGACTCACAAGGGCAGATGGAGTGATGGAGGGTCTCATCCATGGCACCACTTCCAGGATTCAGCTCTGGGCTCCTCATCCTCAGTGCTCACACCAGTCTGCAGACTTCAGATCCAACAAAAATGCACAAACAATATACAAAAGCAGTCATTTTAACAGCACAATGTCATTTGATTTATGTATTAAAAATACCAAAAATTACCTTACTTTATATTTGAGTAAAATCCCTAAAACCTTTTTTCCCACAAATGCTGCCATCATCTTTCCTTGCAGGTCCTGCTCCACCACAAAAGCTCTGCAGCAAATGCACAGAAATCAAGAATCCAAAAAGTGCTGCAATAACTCTGTTTGAAATGACAATAATTCAAATAAACGACAACTTAAGATTTAATAGATTTTGTTATCCATTTCTGTAGTATACTCACTCAAAGCCTTTGATGACAGCATTCAGCATGCCTCTCTCCACCTGATAAACACACGCATGTTCTTCTGTCCCTGTAACATACAGACAAGATTCACATGATTTATGTGCTCAATACTACTGCATTTACATGCTGAGGTTGTAGCTGATGTGTTAACTCACTTTTTATTCAACTGAAATGTTCCTCAATTTATCAACAGTAATAAGGGACAAATAAAATATATAACATGTTTAGTTTGTTTATTTACAGCATATTTGTAAGCAGTGTTGACAACAGTGAATTATTCTACATAATAGCACACATACATCACTCAGATGTCTTTTTCATGTTGTGATGTGCTCATCTGCAATACTTATACAATATTTTCCTTTCAGATGTAAATAGACATTTTAAATAAGCGTGTTTAAGATGTATATGGTTATGTAAATACACTTTAGAGAAGTAACGTTACGTGTGCTTACTGGAGCTCCCCTGTTAGCTATAGCTATACATAATAAAACATGTTTTTACAGCTAAATCACAACTATACTATACTGTCTAACTCTTTTACACCTGCAACAGTTAAAACGTTTACTCTATAGTAGTTTAACCAGAGGTGGGTAGAGTATCCAAAAACTGTACTCAAGTAAAAGTACAAGTCAAGTCAAGTCAAGTCAAGTCATCTTCATTTATATAGCGCTTTTAACAATGAATTGTTTCAAAGCAGCTTTACAGAGATAAACATATAATTTAAGGTAACATATTGTTTTGGCGTTATAGCGGTTCTTGAATAATGTTACTTCCAGCTAAAGTTAACTTTGATTGATTCACCTCCGTCGAAATGATCAGACTTTAAACGCGAACCTGTGATTAACGCAGACGGCGTTCACATGCTCATTCAGAATTCTATAGTTATGTGCTTTTTAAAATATGTGCGCAGGTTTGTAATTCATACAACCCAGCCTAAACAAACTACTTTTCTTGCCTATAAATTTTGATACAGAATTTTGTTTTATTTTATCACTTCGGGGTACGCGAGCCGGAATTCACAGCGCTTTATCTGTAGAGTGGGAAAGGGATCCTCCATAGGGAGAGGATAGTGGAGACTTCAGCACTGCATTGTCATCGGGTCCAGGCGAATCTCCTTCGTCAGATCTGGACACGGCCTGGATCCGGCAGGCTGCGGGAAAACCTTGGGATAAACAAAGACACTAATATTAGCGTAGATGCCATTCTTCTTATGATGTAGCGAGTACATCAAGATTTAAGGGAAGTGTTCCCAGTTCCGGCTGACCTAATCTATGCAGCCTAACATTGAATTTATAGAAGTCTATAATGTATTATGTGTATGCTAGGTCAAAGAGATGTGTTTTTAGTCTAGCTTTTAGTGTTTTTAGTCTAGCTACAAGTACTTATAGAAATATTTACTCAAAGTAAAAGTAAAAGTAATAATCTTAAAAGTTACTTGAGTAAGAGTAAAAAAGTATCCAATGAAAAAACTACTCAAGTAGTTAGTTACTAGTTACTTTCACATAAGCCTATATACACTCACCGGCCACTTTATTAGGTACACCTGTCCAACTGCTCGTTAACACTTAATTTCTAAGCAGCCAATCACATGGCGGCAACTCAGTGCATTTAGGCATGTAGACATGGTCAAGACAATCTCCTGCAGTTCAAACCGAGCATCAGTATGGGGAAGAAAGTTGATTTGAGTGACTTTGAACGTGGCATGATTGTTGGTGCCAGAAGGGCTGGTCTGAGTATTTCAGAAACTGCTAATCTACTGGGATTTTCACGCACAACCATCTCTAGGGTTTACAGAGAATGGTCCGAAAAAGAAAAAACATCCAGTGAGCGGCAGTTCTGTGGGCGGAAATGCCTTGTTGATGCCAGAGGTCAGAGGAGAATGGCCAGACTGGTTCGAGCTGATAGAAGGGCAACAGTGACTGAAATAACCACTCGTTACAACCGAGGTGTGCAGCAAAGCATTTGTGAAGCCACAACACGCACAACCTTGAGGCGGATGGGCTACAACAGCAGAAGACTCCACCGGGTACCACTCATCTCCACTACAAATAGGAAAAAGAGGCTACAATTTGCAAGAGCTCACCAAAATTGAACAGTTGAAGACTGGAAAAATGTTGCCTGGTCTGATGAGTCTCGATTTCTGTTGAGACATTCAGATGTTAGAGTCAGAATTTGGCATAAACAGAATGAGAACATGGAACCATCATGCCTTGTTACCACTGTGCAGGCTGGTGGTGGTGGTGTAATGGTGTGGGGTAGGGGTGGGCGATATCTCGATATTTAAAATATATCGAGATATTTTTTAAACACGATATGGATTTTGACATATCGTTTATATCGATATATTGTTTATATTTAATCCTGATTTCGCCACTTTGCTTGTTTGCCTTCTCTGTGCTGTGCTCGCCCCCGCCTCCTTGCTTTTGTTCCCCCTCACCTCGCGTGTTGTCTCATTCAACAATTGTCTCATCCGCAACCAGCCCGGAGGCTACAGAACTCCGAGTGTGTCTGCGCGCGAGCGACAGAGCACGAGAGAAACCGAGTGTGAGCATTAATTGCATTAGTAAATTGGTAGCCTACATACTACAATATATAATTACTATATAAGAGGCATGGAAGTTCGATTAATGGACTCCAGTAATCAGAAGGCTACTACAAACGTCTTGTTTTAAACTATTGCAGGGCTCGAATTTCGGCGCGGGTATTGCGCATAATTCTAATCATTCCCGCAGGTCTCCCATTTATAATGCGGGAAATTCCCGCAATCGTAATCCACACAGATTATAAAATCAAATCATTCTTTTAACAACTATCTGCCAGACGCAATTTCACAAACAGCGTGAGTGTTCAGCGGTGCCGCTTCTTTCTCGTCTCTCATAATGTGTTGTGCAAGGCAAGCATCAAGAGCTGCGGCGATAAAACACACTCGCGTTTAGGAGTCGGGACATGATGGATATTCACTCGCACAATCGGGCCAGCAGTGCATCGTGACTGAAGTTTACCATTTGCACGTCTTTTTAAGTCTTACCAGTTTAAACATTCAAGCGATTTTAAACTAATCAGTGCTCGCGCGCTCTCTGAGAGATTATTTTCAATGCGCACATTCATAGAAAATCCGCCTTAAGAACAGCTGGCCAGTAACAAAAGTTATTTTTCGCGGTTTATATTGCTTTAACACGCTAAATTGTCAATTTCGGTCGTCGTGAGTATACTCTAAACATAGTCGGTTTTGTCTTTAATAAGCATAAAACGCATGCCAGTATAATGAACACAGGATCCGTGCACTACCTCTTAAAGTGACGGCAGCCATATGTGTGTCATTCATTTTGTTGTCAATACAACAAAAGATAGCTTTAAGTTAAAGGAATCAGGATTAATAACCTATGTATTTAATTTGTTCAGGACTAAAATACTACTCAGTGTTATTTTCCATTTGATTACTTTATTCAGTTTCTGTATATGAATCACGTGATTAATAATGATGACGAAATTCAGGCCCTGTGTTTAATTTTTCTCATTTGGTTACATTCTGTTATGGAAAATTAATTTTCTATTGATTGTAGGCCTATATTTTGAGTTGTATTCACATCCATTTTCCTGTAAAGATATCGAGATATATATCGAATATCGAGATATAGCAAAATATATCGAGATATATTTTTTGCTCCATATCGCCCAGCCCTAGTGTGGGGGATGTTTTCCTGGCACACTTTAGGCCCCTTAGTGCCAATTGGGCATCGTTTAAATGCCACGGCCTACCTGAGCATTGTTTCTGACCATGTCCATCCCTTTATGGCCACCATGTACCCATCCTCTGATGGCTACTTCCACCATGTCACAAAGCTCTAATCATTTCAAATTGGTTTCTTGAACATGACAATGAGTTCACTGTACTAAAATGGCCTCCACAGTCACCAGATCTCAACCCAATAGAGCATCTTTGGGATGTGGTGGAACGGGAGATTCGCATCATGGATGTGCAGCCGACAAATCTGCGGCAACTGTGTGATGCCATCATGTCAATATGGACCAAACTCCCTAAAGGAATGCTTCCAGCACCTTGTTGAATCTATGCCACGAAGAATTGAGGCAGTTCTGAAGGCAAAAGGGGGTCCAACCCGTTACTAGCATGGGGTACCTAATAAAGTGGCCGGTGAGTGTATATATATATATATATATATATATATAACATGATATTATTTAGATATTTTTTCATTTTAATGACAAAAATTATCATAATTAGATAAGCTATCTTTGCAACAAAAACAGAAGAGACAAACATTATTTCTGTATATCTGTATATTATATCCCGAAAACCATTGCCGGTCCTTTGGTTTGTATAATAGTATAATAACTTATACAACTACATTTGGATTATTAGACAATGTCGGAATAAAGTGACTCTATGGAGTTTTGCATTCATATGTAAAGGGGTGGGAACCATTGACACAGATTAGAAAGAGTTAAAACTCTGCACATGTGCTCGCAGTCATGTCATGCCCAACACAAACAACGATCAAAATCAAATGCACGGATCTTCTTCTGTCTGTTCTCCAAAATGTATTTAAATGTAGGCTATATTTATGAAAGCATCTTTAAACTGGTTAACTGTGTCTAATAAGGCAGGCAAAGGCATTCGTTTTCAAGTCGAGTTCGCACGCCACTGCGCAATACACACATTGTGTGTGTGCACATTCATAAACTGGACGATGATAGCTTATTTAATGTATAAAGTAATGTATATGTCCAAAATAAAAGGGTAATGTCATACTTTGTAGTAGTGCTATATGGCGTTATAATCTGTTTTGTTGTAAAATGTATTACCTGACTGAAATGAAATCGTATCGTCGTGTGGAATAATTCATTCACAGACAGCTTACGAAGTAACATACGAAGATGTTCAACTAATAAAGATCATCGCTGGCAAAAAATATGATGCATTTGCAGATTCACTTTCTAGACTGTACTGTAGACTGTGGACCGCCACTTCATACAACGCTCTTGATGTTCTTAAATCTTTCTGTTACGACTCCGAGACGATTCAGTGCGTGCAGGAAACTGAACAGATCATTCAAACTGATTCGCGAACCGATTTAGACAGATCTGCCCAACTTGTTTGATGAAGTCTTTGAACAGAATCGACTCAAAAGAGTGATTCATTTGTGAATTGAGCATCGCTCATGCCCAGAAAAAAGAGAGAGCGCGCGCTTAGAATAAACTACGCTTTTAACAACATATTGCATTAAAATAAAGTAACGAGAGGAACGTCGTCCAACGTAACGAAGTAAAAATACCGTTTTTTTCATTAGAAATGTACTCGAGTTAAAGTAAAAGTACCCACAATAAAATCTACTCTTAAAAGTAAAAAATTTCCAAAAAAAATACTCAAGTAAATGTAACGAAGTAAATGTACTTCGTTACTACCCACCTCTGAGTTTAACACATACGATTTAATCACAAGAAACGAATCGGTTACCTAACGTAACCTCGGTTCTCTCTAGATGAGGGAACGAGTATTGCGTAAGCTAGCTTACGCTACGGGAAAGATGAATCTTTTCTGAAATATTGAAGCCAAAAAATTATCCTTAATTTTGTATCCATTGTCAACGCAGTGCAGCAGCTGCAGACCTTGAGCGGGCTAGCTAGCGAGCTCATTGGTTGCTGTGCGGCAACTGCTGCAGCATATAGACGAACTGAATGAACTCGCTTCCAATGAGAGGCGTTCGCGCCTTCATCGCGTCACAGCCCACCAAACTGGGCGTGGCTAGAGTGTATATAAGCGAGGTTCGAAGGCTGCATCCCTGGTTTTCATAGAATGAAGCGAAAAACGCTTGTGGCGCGAGCAGGGCCGGCTACGCAATACTCGTTCCCTCATCTGGAGAGAACCGAGGTTACGTTAGGTAACCGATTCGTTCTCTTATGACAGGTTCTCTCGTATTGCGTAAGCAAGTTTACGCTACGGGAACCCATTGTCAACGCCGTGCGCGCCAAGCATCCACAGCATGAGCCCAGGGGGAGAAAACCCCGAGGAGCCCTATGAGTGGGGAAAGCATTTTGGCCAGCAAGAGTGCGGGCCAGTGTGTATGCAGTACATAAGCACGTAGTGGGAAGAGGGACAGAGCGGCAGTGTCGGTCTGTGGAAAGTTTCCCATCAGTGCAGCTCACCAGGAGAGCTGTAGCGTATTAGACCGTTAGTAATTTTGAAAGCGAGGCTCGAGGGAGAGGCTCCGGCGAGACAGTCGCTTCCAGCACCGGTTCCGGCGGCCTTTGGGAGCGGCGCTTTCTCTTGCGCGGCGAGACGAAAAGCGGCGCGGCGGCTTCGGTTCTGAACGCTTCGAGTCGAGCCCGCTAGGTCGACATCGGAAGCTCCTCGCAGAGGTCGCATCCGCCGTCAGCGAGCTCTGCGTGCTCCAGTCCCAGGCAGAGAGCGCAGATGAGGTGGCGGTCTCCGGCGCTGAGAGGGGCGCGGCATGAGCTGCAGGTGGTGCGAGGCATCTTTACAAAGACGCTCGTGCTCTTTTGTGAAGTTCCCTGAGGAACTAGCTTAGCTCTAAAAAGGATACATCACCGGATGGCATAGCTTGCCGGATGGCTGAAGGTGGCGAAGACGGCCGGCTTCTTCAAGCGCTGTCCAAGCTCGCTAAAATGCCCCTCAGACGGCGACGCGGCTTCTGTATCAGATGCGAAGAGCTTCGCTGAAGATATGAAAATCCGGGATGCAGCCTTCGAACCTCGCTTATATACACTCTAGCCACGCCCAGTTTGGCGGGCTGTGACGCGATGAAGGCGCGAGCGCCTCTCATTGGAAGCGAGTTCATTCAGTTCGTCTATATGCTGCAGCAGTTGCCGCACAGCAACCAATGAGCTCGCTAGCTAGCCCGCTCAAGGTCTGCAGCTGCTGCACTGCGTTGACAATGGATACAAAATTAAGGATAATTTTTGGGCTTCAATATTTCAGAAAAGATGAATCTTTCCCGTAGCGTAAGCTAGTTTACGCAATACGAGAGAACCTCTTGTAAGAGAACCGTGTTTACTCACATTTGAAAACCCCCGCGTCGCTGATCTCCGCGATTGTTGATAATGACGTATCCTCTCGCGTGGCCTCCTGGGATAGAAGAGTATCCACAGTATCCATCGGTTGAGCACTCAAAAATCTGTCCGGAAGCAGTAAGCCATCCGGGTACTTCTCGCCTACTGTTTTATGAATACTGATGTTTCGAACGTACTTCTTCTTTCACATACTGTTTTCGCCTACTATATAGTAGTAAAGTAGGAATATTCGAACGCACTATAAGTATACGTATGTCCAAATCTCGCGATAATTAGTACGTCACCCAGGTAATTCTCGCCTACTCTTTTATGATTCATGCATACTTTTCGCTCGCCTACTCTTTTCTCTTTTCCCCATACTATATAGTAGGGAAGTATGCGGTTTCAAACGCAGCCAGGGACTTTCATCGAGCCAGACCTGATCGTCCAGCACCACAATCACGTTGAGGGCCAGGAGTCGCTCCTAGGATGAGGGATTCTGTAACACCACGCCAGCAGATGGAGCCCTCTCCTGAGTTCTGACTGTGTTCCACAGCCTCTGATTCACTGGTGACTTCCTGTTTGTAAGATATTTAAGCATGGCCAGGCTAGCAGGTCATTGCAAAGTATTGCCAGTCTACCTGTGCTACCGAGCATTATCTTGTCATTGTCATGTTTATCTTGTGTACAACCCTTGCCAGCTTTATACTGTTTATGCCTCTTGGATTACCCCCCTGCTCTGTTGTTTGGATTGGACTGCCTCTTTGTGTTTTACCTCTGCCTGCTTTAAGTTTATGCAATCTGCCTACCGATTCTGATCTGTTCACTGTGGATTATAATAAACATCTGCATATGGAGTCTGCCTTAGCGTTCTTCTTCGTCACATTTGTCATTAAAGTCCATTCTGTGTAGAAAAATCCTGAAATGTTTACCTCAAAAAACTTAATTTATTTTCCACTGAGGAAAGAAAGACATGGATATCTTGGATGACATCAGCTAAATTATCAGGAAATTTTAATTTTGAGGGGAATTAATCTTTTAAGGCATTTGGCTTTTTTTCTTTATAGACTCACCAGATGGTTACAAAAATCATATTTAAGAACCAACTTCTGAATAGATAGCTATGAATATTAGCTTTAAAAAATGTGTGATTTGTTCTTTACTGTGGTTTGCCTAGCATGGATCCAGTGGGAGTGAATTCAATAGAGACTGCAGCTCTAGGGAGACCCTTCCAGCTGGGGATGCTGTATGACTGCAGGAGAGATGCTCTCGTACCAGGTGATCAACGACTGTTACCCCGAATCTGTGAAGCCCTGAATAAATGATAAGAGTAAAATAACTAAGGCATATCTTTAAGAGGGGTTAGTAAATAAATTACAATATTAAATGTAAAAAATCATTTAGAAAAATTAATGTATACACACCCTTACGAAAAAGAAGTTTATTCAAGTGTACTATTAGTATAATTATTTTAAAAATAATACTATAATATTAATAATAATAATAACTAAAAATAAGAAAGTATACTTTCAGTCTACGTTTTATGTACTTCTCAGAAATATACTTCAAATTGCACTTAAGTACACTTCACCTATACTGACAGAAGAAAAGTTTAAGTATATTTGACCTAGTTGTTGATCGATATACCTAAAAGTATAATTAAGCATTCTTGGATTGTAATTATTTACTATTTTGATTGAGTAGCTTAATAAATACTTATTTAAAAAAACAACAACATAATATTACACAGTCTTATAAACCAACATGTTCAAGTTTATATAGTAACAGAGTTTTCGGGTGGAATCCCATATGAAAAAGAAATTTACTTCAAGGTAATTTTCAATGAAGTGTACTTAAGTAAAGTTCAAGTATATTTTTAAGTATACATTATGTAGTAAGTATACTAATGTCAATATTTACTAGTACTAAACTTGTAAGTGTAAGTGTACTATTTCAATACCGCTTGGGACTAAATTGGCCCACTTTTAGTATATAAAAGTATATGTAAGTGTATATAAGTATAACAGTAGTAAATTTTAAGTGCACAACTACAACCCGAATTCCGGAAAAGTTGGGACGTTTTTTAAATTTGAATAAAATGAAAACTATATGACTTTCAAATCACATGAGCCAATATTTTATTCACAATAGAACATAGATAACATAACAAATGTTCAAACTGAGAAAATTTACACTTTTATCCAATAAATGAGCCCATTTCAAATTTGATGCCTGCTACAGGTCTCAAAATAGTTGGGACGGGGGCATGTTACCATGGTGTAACATCTCCTCTTCTTTTCAAAACAGTTTGAAGATGTCTGGGCATCGAGTTTATGAGTGTCTGGAGTTTTGGAGTTGGAATTTGGTCCCATTCTTGCCTTATATAGGTTTCCAGCTGCTGAAGTGTTCTTGGTCGTCTTTGACGCATTTTTCGTTTAATGATGCGCCAAATGTTCTCTATAGGTGAAAGATCTGGACTGCAGGCAGGCCAATTCAACACCCGGACTATTCCACGATGTAGCCATGCAGTTGTAATAGCTGCAGTATGTGGTTTTGCATTGTCCTGCTGAAATACACAAGGCCTTCCCTGAAATAGACGTCATCTGGAGGGGAGCAAATGTTGCTCTAAAACCTTTATATAGCTTTCAGCATTCAAGCTGCCCATACCGTATGCACTTATGCACCCCCATACCATCAGAGATGCTGGCTTTTTAACTGAACGCTAATAACACGATGGAAGGTCTCCCTCTTCTTTTGCCCGGAGGACACGGCGTCCGTGATTTCCAACAAGAATGTCAAATTTGGACTCGTCGGACCATAGAATATTTTTCCACTTTTAAATAGTCCATTTTAAATGAGCCTTGGCCCACAGGACACGACGGCGCTTCTGGACCATGTTCACATATGGCTTCCTTTTTGCATGATAGAGCTTTAGTTGGCATCTGCAGATGGCACGGTGGATTGTGTTTACCGACAGTGGTTTCTGGAAGTATTCCTGGGCCCATTTAGTAATGTCATTCACACAATCATGCCGATGAGTGATGCAGTGTCGTCTGAGGGCCCGAAGACCATGGGCATCCAATAAAGGTCTTCGGCCTTGTCCCTTACGCACAAAGATTTCTCCAGTTTCTCTGAATCTTTTGATGATGTTGTGCACTGTAGATGATGAGATTTGCAAAGCCTTTGCAATTTGACGTTGAGAAACATTGTTTTTAAAGTGTTCCACAATCTTTTTACGCACTCTTTCACAGATTGGAGAGCCTCTGCCCATCTTTACTTCTGAGAGACTCTACCTCTCTAAGACATCCCTTTTATAGCTAATCATGTTACAGACCTGATATAAATTAACTTAATTAGTTGCTAGATGTTCTCCCACCTGAATCCTTTCTAATTTTTTTGCTTTTTCAACCATTTGTTGCCCTCGTCCCAACTATTTTGAGACCTGTAGCAGGCATCAAATTTGAAATGAGCTCATTTAGTGGATAAAAGTGTAAAATGTCTCAGTTTAAACATTTGTTATGTTATCTATGTTCTATTGTGAATATAATATTGGCTCATGTGATTTGAAAGTCATATAGTTTTCATTTTATTCAAATTTAAAAAACGTCCCAACTTTTCCGGAATTCGGGTTGTAGTTCATAATTACGTTTCTCATTTGTACTGCAAGTGAACTTATGGGTATACTATTAGTTTACTATTTTAATACTTCTAGCAAATTTTTAGTTTAGGTAAGTACACTTTGAAGTATACTACAAGTTCTTTAAGCGAACTTAACATCATACTTGTAGTTTACTAATTAGATATTATTTTTGCTCTTTTAATGTTCTCTCAGTAAACTACTAGTTTAGTAGTTTTATACTGCAACATTTCTTTAAAGGATTAGTTCACCTCAAAATGAAAATTTCCTAATAATTTACTGACCCCAATGCCATCCAAGATATCCATGTCTTTCTTTCCTCAGTGGAAAAGAAATTAAGTTTTTTGAGGAAAACATTTCTGGATATTTCTTCGAATAATGGACTTCAATGGGACCCAACGTTTTGCAGTCCAAATCAATGCAGTTTCAAAGGTCTTTGAAGTGCTTCAAATGAGCTTCATTTTCAAATCGGTCATTTTCTAAAATAAATAAATAAATGTATATACTAATTTATATACTATAGACTACGTCGTCCAAGATCCTGCCAAGGGAAGACAACGCCGGCAACCAGAGGGGGATGGAGGAGCTTCGACAGGGTTCGGTTTATGGGAACTCTACTGGAGCAAAAATCAGTGCCCATATCCAGTCCATTAGAGGGGAATGGCGCAGCAAGTCGACACTTCGAACGGCCCGAGGTGTGGCTGGCTTCATAAGAAGGTAGCCCACGAGGAGCAACGGTTCGAAAACAGGTGTCGCCCAGCCCCCAACTCTGAGGTATCTGCCAGCGAAGGACACAGTATCCTAACCTACAGGGGAGCAGCACTCGATACAGAGGAGCTCGACCGTAAGGTGGACATGTCTACTCAGGTTTTAACTGAACCGAGATAAGGATATCATAAAGGTGGGCGACTTCACTTGAGAAACAGCCTTCTCTCTCTGCTGAATCTAGACAGTATAGAGCTGGTCTGAGATCAGGGCTTACACCCTGTACGCTATTCAACGCGGTGACGTGGACGTGCGGGGGGCCCGGGCTGGGTCTGCCTCTTCTGGGGCAGCACTTGCAGGCTCATCGCCTAACCCACCGTAGAGAAAGGCAGGAACCTAAGATACACATCCAGACTGGGTTCTCGGTATAGAGAGTTAAGCAGTCCGAATTCCAGGCACAAACGTTGACTGGAGGCGAGCAAGTTCCCACCCTCTGGTAAACTGGGAGAGCAGGAGAACCTATATTAAAGGATTTCACACTCACTGCCGAAGTCTCGAAGCTAGCTCAGAGTACTAATAGTACCATAGCCAGCACAGTGGGTACAGAGGAGTACTTGAACTCATTAACTCATAGGAATCAGGCGATCAGAATGTGCTACAGCATCTGCGATGGGATGAGCGACTCTAGAGGCTACACCCTAAGGAAGGACAGGGGAGAAGCCCCGACTCCTACTGCCCTGCAGGGAGAGAGCACAAAGTGACCGAGCACCTTCCAGGGTCTCCAGAGAAAGAGACTCAATTTCAACGAACCGATTCAACTTCTGATGACTGCTCAAACAGACCTCCCAAAGAGGGGGCGCACAGAAGTAGGGGAACTGTAGTGACAGTCCGTCTGAATCGCACATCCAAAAGTTGGACCCTCATACCGGGGTAAGGACACGGGCCATCGTGTCTACCCGAACGTGTGTCCAGGAAGGTCAGGAGGGGCTATTGGGGTGTTTTACGCCTTTTAATAGTCAACAGACAGAGAGATGGAGGACAGGGACCCGGCTCGGGGGACCCGTGCCAGGGTCTAAACGAACGAAGGGGACAACCGAAATTCACTGAGCAACAGGAGCTTTTGCGCTGAACGCTGGGGTGCGAAGAGATCACTGGGGGCAACAGGAAGATACCTCAACGCTAGACGTGGGAGTCACCAAGTAACAGGAGCAATGCTCAACGCCATAGCGCGACAAGGTCACTGAACAACTGGAGCCAAGGGCTCAACATCTAACGTGATAAGTTCACTGTGCCTGCAGGAGACTAATGCTCAGCATCTAGCGCGATCGGATGTTCATTGAGCTGCAGGAGCATTTCTGCTCAATGCTGGCTGCGACAGAGTCTTAGAGCCTCGTGAGCACGGATGCTCAAACCCTGAGTGCGACAAGGTCACAGAGGCTCTGGAGCAAGGGCTCAACAGGAAGCGCGACGGTCACTGTCTAGATGATGCAGCTGCTTTTAGAAGGCTCACTGGGGAAAATGTATTTATTTATTCATTTATTTGGAGTCCCACATCCCCCAGCTCTTGCCAAGCACAGGCGGGGGATGGGAAAGAAGCGCCTCAGAAGCTACAACTCCAGAAGGACAGTGTAGCAATGTTCAGGGAAGAAGGAGGCGGGAACCGGCGGACAATCAAAATAAAACTTTATTTTAAATGAAATAAACACAATACCTGCCAGCAGTCCCTCACGGAACTGCTGGCTACCCAAAATAAAATAAAACAAAACACAAACAAAAGCAGGCCTGTTCCTCTCTCCATCATCCACTCCGTCGCTCCTCCTTTATGCTTCCGCTCCTCCGTGAGAGATGCGAGACCGGTGTGCTTCACAGGTGCTGCTCATTAGCAATCGCACCACCGGCCTCGCGACGTTCTCTCACGTCCCTCGGCCGTCCTGCTCACCACATACCCCCATCACCCCTCACAGGCCAGGGGGTACACCCGGGCTGTGCCTACTCCCTCCCCCCGGCGGCGATCCCTGGGAGATATGGACAGACGAGCCGAGGGAAACGGAGACGGAAGCACGAGGAGCGACGGACACGAGAGAGGGGAGAGAGGAAAGAAAAAAAAATTGGTCCGGCTCCCACAACGCGCTGCCATCTTGTCCCTCACCAGCTGGGCGATCTCCTCCGCGGTGCCCGGCGGCGACGCAGGATGGCCCTCGTTGGACGCCTCGACGCTGCCCCGCCCCCGGTGGACGGCGACGGCTCCTCGGGTGCCTTGGGCAGACGGCAGGAGTGCCCCGCTCCCTGCTCCTCCCCTTCACTGGCGGATGGCAGCAGGCTCTGGCCCACGGCAAGCGGCGGTGACTCCTCCTCTCCCTCCCGGAAGGCAGCCGCCCCTCCATTCCCAGGCGGTCGGCGGCGAGCTCGGGCGTCCCACCGGCAACTCACCCCAGCGCCCCGCCTCGAGCGTCCATGGCCGCGAGTCCCCCGCTCCCTGCTCCTCCCCTCGGCAGCAATCTCCAGCCCACGGCGAGCGGCGGCGACTCGCGCACCATGCTTGATGGCACCGCGGATTCACCACAACGGCGAGGACCCTCGGACAGCGCGTTCCTCCCTCTTCCCGGGTTTCGGCACCAGTGTAGCAATGTTCAGGGAAGAAGGAGGCGGGAACCGGCGGACAATCAAAATAAAACTTTATTTTAAATGAAATAAACACAATACCTGCCAGCAGTCCCTCACGGAACTGCTGGCTACCCAAAATAAAATAAAACAAAACACAAACAAAAGCAGGCCTGTTCCTCTCTCCATCATCCACTCCGTCGCTCCTCCTTTATGCTTCCGCTCCTCCGTGAGAGATGCGAGACCGGTGTGCTTCACAGGTGCTGCTCATTAGCAATCGCACCACCGGCCTCGCGACGTTCTCTCACGTCCCTCGGCCGTCCTGCTCACCACAGACAGCCGTAGCCTGGAATATTCCCACACAGTCGGGGTGCCCAGGCCCCCGTTAAAGCATGTCCTGTAGTCCGTAAGATTACCGTAGACACGGTAACCAAGGACTAAATCCAGAAAGCCATGCCAAGAGAATTTGAATGTATGGAGTGGGGCCGAAGGCCAGCTCAACATACGCCCCAGGAGCCTAGCACAAACTTGACATGTTCTTCAACATGACGGATGAAGTCCAATCCTTATGCGCGGGATGACCCGCTTGACCTGTGGTTAATCGCTCAGAGCCTAGAGGGCAGGTACACGTATTTGATGTAACAGGCCTCAACAGGATACACAGAGTGGCCTGCGGAGCTGGAGGGCTGTATGCAACATATTGAATACACAGGTCAAAAGCTGCGGACCAAGTTGGAAATTCTAACTGTACGGGCGAGAGAGCCCTTTCCAAGATTGTCCGTAACCACCGCCTTGTTGGGGACTACGAAGTCGGAGCTGTAATAGCCTGACCTCATACCAGCTGCAGGAACTCGTTCTATTACATCCTCCGCCAGTAGGAATGTGATTCCTGCACGCAAGACCGGGGCAGCACTGCTAGAGACCCAAGATTGGTAAAATGCCATTGAACTGGTGTGTGCATTGGAGGACGCTGCTCTGCCAGAACAGAGGGCTCCACTGGACTGTAAGTCAGTTGTGGAACGAAAGCCATCCGGAGAGCAGGGTCTGCCATCTCAGGGTGGCCTTTCACAGGGACACTTCTTCGTCTAACGACTACCACCTGGACTGGTAGCGAGAGAGACAGGCCGGGCAGCAAGCTGACTGCTGACTCTACGCAGAGGTCCGGAAGATGGCTGTTGCGAGGACCTCGTGGGAGCAACTGAGGCAGTGTGGGGGGGGGTCCTTGGGAGGCAACATGGAGGCAACAGCGAGCCGCCGGGGCGAAGACTGTCGGACCACCTCCGCGAACTGCCTGATGGTTGAGATCTATTGGGCGCAAACCTCAGCTGCGTCGCCGAACAGGCCAGTTTGGGAGATAGGAGTGTCCAGGAGTTGGGCCATAGCCACATCATCCAACTCGACCAAGCTGAGCCGGTGATGGCGTTCCTGGACCACCAGAGCGGACATTGCCAGACCGATCACGCACGTTGTGACACTCACACTCCTACGGGCGAGTTCAACAGCCGTACGGAGCTCTCCTATGAGCGCACGATCTAGACTACTCTCTTGAATGTCACCTAGCACCTTGGCCTGGAAGACCTGAAGCAAGGCCAGGGCATGCATGGAGGAAGCGGCTAACCCACAGGACCTATAAGCTCTTGCCGTCAATTCAGACGTGAGCTCAGACTCCTGTGGGGGGAAACGAGGTGGTCCAGTCTGTGAAGAGATGGTCATCGCACACAGTTGCGCTACGAGGGACCGCTCAAGCGGGGGGTGGCCTCGTAACCCAGAACTGCTCCCCCTGAGAGAGTAGCGAGGGGTGCAAAACCATTCAGAACACTTTTAGCAGTAAAAGGTGCTTTCCATGAACTGAGTAGTTCGCCATGCAGCTCAGGAAAGAAAGGCACCAGGGTGGCGGGCTGAGAACCAACACGGCCCGCCCCGAGAAACCAATCATCCAGCCGGGACTGAGCGGTACACAGTGGAGGATTCCATTTGAGCCCGACAGCCGCGGTGGCCCTTTGCAACATAGCTGATAGTTCTGGATCTGACTCAGGAAGCGCGGCACACCCGGTGGGTGGCGGTGAATCCGAGTCATCATTCCCAGAACTGAGCTCACCCTTCAATGTTGCGGATGACATCCTGTCCTCTGGGGGAGCAGTCTGGCCATCCATTATAGGTGGGGAGACACACTCTGCCAATGAATCCCCTGGCAGTGTGAGGGAGGAGTGTGGAGCCCACAGGGAATGGCTACCGTGCGGGGCTTCCAACACTACACTCCTATCACCCGGTCCACGCAGCACCCGTGGGCGGGCCGTGGAAGCTGGGACTCGCTGTTCGCGAACGAGCGCGAGTCTCGATATCAACACCGCGACCGTCATGTTCCCACAATGAACACATAAACATTCCACGAAAGCTGCTTCAGCATGCTTTAAGCCCAAACACGAGACGCAGCAATCGTGACCATCCGAGGAGGACAGGGAAACACCACACCCAGAAACGCATGGGTGGAATGACATTTTGAAAAAGACGCAAACGCACCCGTGTTGCTCTTTCAGGAAGTGAGATTCTCTCACAAGTGGCGGGGCACGCAGGGGTCTGACCGTGGCGACACCGATGCAGAAATACAACCTGCTTCGGTGAAGCAATTACTTTCTATGCCCTCAACAAACAGACAAACAAACACAAGAGACTTGGTTGATGCAAACGCGCTGAGGACTGGAAGCTGGCGATCACCGCTGCAATGCTGCCGTAAACACCAGCGTGAGGAGAGAATTCACTGAAGGAACACCGACAGGAGTAGTATATTTTTGAAAGAAATATTCTCCTGAAGACGACGCATGAAGCTTGGTTCCAAAGTGAAAAGCAAGTACTGCGTGCATTCACTTCCGTATTTATACCCGCTCCTCAGGGTGAAGAGTTAGATGCAAATCTCGCAGGCCAAGTTTTATTGGCATTTTCTAAATTATTTAAAGATGATAGGCTCCCTAAGTGATCCCCCATTTAGTCGGTCCGACTTGTCCGTAGTCCTGACTGAAAGGGAACCTTTGTTCCCTGAGAACAGGGAACTAGACACTATGTCATATTTTGGCGCTTTGGGGAACGCCTCAGTGTCTGAAATCAAATATCAACTCACAGCAAGGAAGCTCAAAAACCAGGAAGGCCTTATGGGGCCTTTGGTGTATGGTGTACTTTCATGAAACTAAAAATTTGCTAGAAGTATTAAAATAGTAAATACTAGTATACCCATAAGTTTACTTGCAGTACAAATGATAAACATAATTGTGAACTAGTTGTGCACTTAAAGTTTACTACTGTTACACTTATAGTACACTTAAACATATACTTTTATATACTAAATATATTTTTATATATATAATGGGCCAATTTAGTCCCAAGCTGTATTAAAATAGTACACTTACAAGTTTACTATAGTACATATTGACATTAGTATACTTACTACATAATGTATACTTAAAAATATACTTGAACATTACTTAAAGGGATACTTCAGGATTTAGCATTAAGCTTTGTATTAGTAGAAAACCTGTAGTATTTTCAAATTACCGTGCTTTCCACCCTCATATCCCCTGAGACGAGAGATTTATGCATTTTTTGTCTGGAAAAAATCCTCCGATGACGCAAAAATCGTCATTTTTACGCCCACTGAGATCGTACAAAATGTCCGGGATTTAGCTTTTGCTTTCTGCAGTCGCCATTCATTGTTTACATGCACACCTTTTGTTTCAATCTAACTAAATTCATTCCGATTGGTGAATCTGAATGTAGTGTTTACATGAACGCTAAACAAGTGACAGGTTGATGTGCATTTTAACATTGCTAAGAAAATTCCCGCTCCTCCGTGAGAGATACGAGAGCGGTGCGTCTCACGGGTGTCTCTCATCGGTAATCACGCCACCGGCCTCGCGCAGTTCTCCCGCGGCTCTCACTCGTCCTGCTCGCCACAGTAAACATGATGAATGGCGACTGTAGAACGCAAAAGCCGAATCCCGGACATTTTGGGCGATCTCGAAATCCCGGGGAGACTCATCACGGAGACTCACTAGTAGCCTAGACGTGTTGTTTAACTACTGCCGGTAGTTACCGGTAGGCGTGGCCTCCTAGGGCAGCGAACCAAGTGCATTCTGGGAGTTGTTTTCTTTTATCCACATAAGCCAAAATACATTTTCTTGCTTTTCTCAGTCTAGAAAGCTCCAAATTAAAAAAAAAAATCACATTTCTTCTACATAAATGACCCATTTTAAATACACATTCATCTTTCCAGAGGTGAAGTATCCCTTTAAGTATACTTCATAAAATTAACTGGAAGTTTACTTCTTTTCCATAAGGGAAGCCCTAAATTAATAGCTTTTTCAGTTATTCACATCTTAGGTCCTTTAAATCCCCATAGCAAATATATTACTATTTTATATAGTCAGACATGTTATGTGATATATTGTGATTTTATTATGAATTGAATTGTGTATTTTTCAGTTTTTCTGATGTTATTTTCATTAATCATTTATTTTATTAATTTACTCTACTTAGAATTGTTTCTCATCCTTCTCTCAGTCTCAGGTAATTTTGACCTAAAAAAAACTGGATTCAAGGAGTTATGTGGTTGTAATTAAAAAAAGGTAACAAATGCTTCCCTCGCTGGTCAATTTTACCTCCTTAGAATTGAATGGAATGCTTCAGTACACAGAAAAACCAAAAAATGCTCAAAATTCAAACTAAAAATGCTAAAACTTTACCAAGGAAATATTTTATAATGTCTACATTTGTATCTGACTGCATACTGAACTGACTTTAAGACCCAGAGGAACAGCTCATTTGCGCCAGAGCCATAGAGAGAAAGAGTTGCGACACGCTTTGATGTCGCCGCGGCGGCTGTCACGTGGTTCATGTAAGCCCCAATAGTTCCAAAACATACGCGGGCTGTCATGTTCTTCTATGGACCGACAGCAGCGATTGCATTATTAAACGGTAGATATAAAATAAAACAAACACCCAAGTACTTTTTAAGCTGTTATTGCATTTTGTTAATGTCAGTTTTGCATTTGGAGAGGCAGGGTGACAACTTAGATAAGTTTTATAGGCTATATTTTTGGAGGGAAAAGCTTAGTGTTTATGTTCGCATGGGTAGTAGCACTGGCTTTAGCGGCTCTAACTTAACTTTTCCATGTCATTCATCTGATGATGGACGTCTCATGATATTTATTTTAGCACAACTGGGCTGTATTAGGCTATTGATTCTCGTGATCTTGCTTATAAATTCCGATTCAGCCATTAGCTTACCTTCGTGATCACGCAAAGAGGTCTGCAGTTCGTTCAGAACTCCAACATAAAATATAAATAATTACGCTGTGCATGTACAAATGAATGATTTAGGAGGGAAATAGACTGCTCCCATAACGTAGAAAGCAACGACTATATACAGCAATGTTCGGTAAATATTCAACCGAAAAATATTCTTCATAAAATTAAACCGGAGAGATAGTTAATGAGTGAATTAACTACGTTCCTAAATACATATAAGCACATATATGCATAACCCTAACCCAGTGGTTCTCAAACTTTTTCGGTCATTCCCCACTTTGGACAAGGGGGAATTATCAAGCCCCACCTGCCCCCATCGCCCAAACACAATGCTAATGAAATGCGCAACAAGCTTAAAATGTTCCAAATTATTGAAGTAACAAGTTATATCTAAATACAAACTAACTCTACATCAAATAACAGCAAGTTCAAAAATAAAGAAAATAAAAGTGCAGCTGTGTCATAACTTGCATGAAATTAAAAGAGAGAAAATAAAAGTGCAGCTGTGTCAATTTGTATCAAGTTCAAAAATAGAAAAGAAATAAAAGTGTCACTTTGCAATCTGTTAAAAAAAAAGAAAAGAAGAGAAATCCATTTGGCAAGACAGGTCTATTTATCCCTGCATTAGTGGCGGCACATCGGCGCGAAACATATACAGGTACACATATCTATGGGCGCGAAAGTTTGTTCGCTACAATTAATCTGCCGACGTCACGTCAATCACAAGGCTTGTTTGAGATGAGCAAAATCTGCGCAGAACTGATCACCGGTGATCAGCGCGAGATGCATGCCAGTTAGAAATGTGTCCGAGTGCGGCCCGCCTTGCTCTGATGTCATGCTGACGTATGTCAAAAAACTCTCACGAGCGCAAGGCGCACGTGTCGGATTCTGCAGTCGCGCGCAGTTGCTCTCCACCGACTGCGCTGATCAAAAGCACGATGGGAAACGACTTGCTGACGACACAGCTTGAGACTCGAGACTCCTGGAACTTCCGGGACAGTTGGATGTCTGGATAAAGATATAAAAGCATAAAAAGGAAAATTTCCTCCTGTTTGGCGCGCCCCACCTGTCACGTCTCTCTTCCCCACCAGTGGGGCGCGCCCCACACTTTGAGAACCGCTCCCCTAACCCATTTAAATAAATGAACTGTGTGTGTGTGTGTGTGTGTGTGTGTGTGTATGTATAATATTATATATATGCTATATATACACTCACCGGCCACTTTATTAGGTACCCCATGCTAGTAACGGGTTGGACCCCCTTTTGCCTTCAGAACTGCCTCAATTCTTCGTGGCATAGATTCAACAAGGTGCTGGAAGCATTCCTCAGGGAGTTTGGTCCATATTGACATGATGGCATCACACAGTTGCCGCAGATTTGTCGGCTGCACATCCATGATGCGAATCTCCCGTTCCACCACATCCCAAAGATGCTCTATTGGGTTGAGATCTGGTGACTGTGGAGGCCATTTTAGTACAGTGAACTCATTGTCATGTTCAAGAAACCAATTTGAAATGATTAGAGCTTTGTGACATAGTGGAAGTAGCCATCAGAGGATGGGTACATGGTGGCCATAAAGGGATGGACATGGTCAGAAACAATGCTCAGGTAGCCCGTGGCATTTAAACGATGCCCAATTGGCACTAAGGGGCCTAAAGTGTGCCAAGAAAACATCCCCCACACCATTACACCACCACCACCAGCCTGTACAGTGGTAACAAGGCATGATGGTTCCATGTTCTCATTCTGTTTACGCCAAATTCTGCCTCTAACATCTGAATGTCTCAACAGAAATCGAGACTCATCAGACCAGGCAACATTTTTCCAGTCTTCAACTGTTCAATTTTGGTGAGCTCTTGCAAATTGTAGCCTCTTTTTCCTATTTGTAGTGGAGATGAGTGGTACCCGGTGGAGTCTTCTGCTGTTGTAGCCCATCCGCCTCAAGGTTGTGCGTGTTGTGACTTCACAAATGCTTTGCTGCATACCTCGGTTGTAACGAGTGGTTATTTCAGTCACTGTTGCCCTTCTATCAGCTCGAACCAGTCTGGCCATTCTCCTCTGACCTCTGGCATCAACAAGGCATTTCCGCCCACAGAACTGCCGCTCACTGGATGTTTTTTCTTTTTCGGACCATTCTCTGTAAACCCTAGAGATGGTTGTGCGTGAAAATCCCAGTAGATTAGCAGTTTCTGAAATACTCAGACCAGCCCTTCTGGCACCAACAATCATGCCACGTTCAAAGTCACTCAAATCAACTTTCTTCCCCATACTGATGCTCGGTTTGAACTGCAGGAGATTGTCTTGACCATGTCTACATGCCTAAATGCACTGAGTTGCCGCCATGTGATTGGCTGCTTAGAAATTAAGTGTTAACGAGCAGTTGGACAGGCGTACCTAATAAAGTGGCCGGTGAGTGTATATATATATATATACATACATATAAAATATTACTAAAAATATTATATATATTATATACATCAGGTTACCGTAAGTAGGCCTAAGCTAACGTTAGTGTTGTAAGTGTTGGTCACGTAAGCTATCGCTGCAATTAACCTATTATCTGTAGTGTTATGTAGTTCTAACTGAACTAATGAACATGGAGAGACATTTCCAGCGTGTGCACTCGAAGCATGACTTTATTACAGTGTCTGTTTTACATGTCTTCCAACGTCACATCCTGTCCTATAAAACCCGTTAACACTACATCCCCTTTTCTAAGATCAGTTGTGCTGATATATCACCCAAGATTAAACTAACCCCTCTGTACTGTAACAAACTATATCTAACAGTTAACTGTAGAGTTATAAACCAAACTGTTTCTTATGAAAAATAAGCATATGGACATTAACTGAAAATCTGAACTAAGAAGGTGGGGTAGACTGCCCAATCCTTCTACTGAGTGTGGGGGTTTATTCTGCCCCGTAGAAATCACTCAGTCTCACCAGGGGTACCTGCTATATTGCCACAAAGTCCTTCAGGTACCCTGGAGGTCGTCTCTCTCTTGCAGGGTAGCGTGCTGGAGGCTCAGGACTGCATGGTTGAACTGGGCCCTGCTCAGCATGATCTGGCCCCACTGGCTGATCAGTAAGTTGCTCTGGCTCTGGTAGGATGGTCTGGTGGGATGGTCTGGTAGGATGGTCTGGCACTGCCGGTGCCACTGGTGTAGAGACGAGATGGTTTCGGTTGCGGCGCAGGTTCCCTCTGGGAGTGTCAATGACGTATGACCTTGGTGCTTCCGCCTGTCTTAACACTGTCCCCTTCTCCTTTGTGTCCTTTACCCAGACATGGTCACCTGGTGTCAGTCTTTTGAGATGTTGAGCTCTGTGTCTTTTGTTAAAGTTCCAGCTCAATGTCTGTCTCTTCTTCTGTTCCTCCTCTTTGAGTTTGGCTATGTCAGTCCAGCCTGGGTTGAGAGATGACAGAGTGACTGGAACTGTTGTTCTGAGCTGCCGGCCCATTGACAACTGTGCTGGACTGTACCCGTTGGCGAGTGGTGTGGCTCTGTAAGCCATGAGTGCCAAATATGGGTCTTTTTCTTTCTGGAGCAGGCCTTTAACTGTCCGCACGGCGCGCTCTGCCTCTCCATTACTCTGAGCATATCTGGGACTGGACGTTGTGTGTGTGAACCCCCACTGTGTTGCGAATTGAGTGAAGCATTCAGACGAGAACTGGGGTCCATTATCTGTCATGACCTCGGACGGTATGCCATGCCTGGCGAAGATAGACTTGCAATGTTCCACAACTGCTAAGGAGGTTGTTGATGTGAGTTTAGCAACCTCAATGAAACGGGAAAAGTAGTCTACCACCAATAGATACTGGTTATCGTTCCACTGAAACAAGTCAGCACCCACCTTTGCCCAAGGTCTATCAGGGAATTCTGTAGGCAGCAGTGGCTATTTGGGGTTGATTCTTTCTTTTGCACATGTGTCGCAGCCCTCTACCACTTTCTGGAGCTGTGTACACAGTCCCGGCCACCAGAAAGATTGTTTGGCTCTTTCCCGACACTTTGCTATGCCTTGGTGTCCTGCATGCAGTTTCTGAAGGATGTCTGTCTGTAGCAGCTTGGGAATAACTATCCTACATCCTTTCAGTAAAAGGCCGTTCTCCACTGATAGCTCTTCCTCGACATGTGCATACGGTAGGTAAGCTCTGTCTATTGTGGATCTGTTTGGCCAGCCCTCAGTACAGTACTTTTTCACCTGGCTCAGTATTTCATCCCGTTCTTGGTGTTCCCTTATTTCTTGTAGCCTCTTTTCTGTAGCTGGGAGTGATCATGTTTACGTACAGGTTGACTTCCTCTTCCTGCTCCGGCTGCCCTCTGTCTCTCAACGGCGCCCTGGACAGCACGTCTGCCGTGGCCAACTTCTTACCGGCCACATGGGAGATGGAGAAGCTGAAAGTCATTTGTCTCATTCTGAGTCTCTGAATGCGTGGTGGGAGCTCATCCAGGCTCTTGGAGCCTAGTAACGGAACCAGAGGCTTGTGGTCCGTTTCGACGTGGAACGTGATGCCCACCAGGAAGTCTGAGAAGCGCTCGCACGCCCATGTGATTGCCAAAGCCTCTTTCTCAATCTGTGCGTACCTTTTCTCCGTGTCTGTGAGTGCTCGAGAGCTATATGCGACTGGCTTGAGGTGGCCATCCTCCTGTCTCTGGAGAAGCACAGCTCCCTGTCCAAATGATGACGCGTCAGCTGAGACAACCGTCTCCGCTTTTGCGTTGTAGAGTGCCAGCCCTGGTGGTGTGCTCAGCTCCTCTTTAATGCCGTTGAATGCTCTTTGTTGATCATACCCCCACTGAAACACGTTTTGTTTCTTTAACAAGTCCCGGAGTGGCTGTATCTTTTCTGCCAGATGAGGTAAGTACTTTCCCAGGTGATTCACCATTCCGAGGAATCGTCTCACTCCACTCGCGTCCTCAGGCTCCTCCATGTCTGTCACTGCCCTCACTTTGTTTGGATCTGCTCTCACGCCGGCTGCATCTATGATCTGTCCGAGAAATTTGACATGGCTTTTTGAGAATTCACATTTCTCACCTCTCAGCGTGACACCTGCCTCCTGCAGCCTCCCCAGCACCGCAAGCAGTCGTGTGTCATGCCGGGCCTGTGTGTCTCCGTACACGAGCACATCATCCATTTGGCATAGGACACCGTCAAGTCCGTCCAGAATCTGGGACATTCTCTTCTGGTAGTGTTCAGGTGCTGAGGATATGCCGGTTAAAGCAAAACCTCCCAAAGGGAGTTGGGAGTTGTACAATGTTGTGAGGAGGGCGGACTCCTTGGCAAGGGGGATTTGCCAAAACCCTGAGTTTGCATCAATTTTTGAGAATACTTTTGCGCCTTCTAGCTGTCCAAGTGTGTGTTAGACTGACGGTAGCATGTGTCTCTCCCTCTTGACTGACTCGTTCAATTTGGTCAGATCCACGCAGATGCGCACCTCATCTTTGCCTGGCTTTGGTACAGTGACCATTCCGGCGCACCAGTCTGTAGGTTGTTCAACCCTTGAGATCACCCCCATCTCTTCAATACACGCGAGTTCTTTTTTTACTTTAGACATGAGAGGCAGCGGGATTCGTCGTGGGGTCGATATGGAGAATGGTTTGGCGTCTGCTTTAAGCTCTATTTTGTATTCACCCTCCATCTTGCCTAGCCCTTTGAACAGTGCAGGGAACTGCTCCTTGACTCTCTCTACTGAGTCCAGCGCCACTGTGTCTACTCTAGCCATTAGCCCTAATGCCTGGATAGCTGGACGTCCCAGTAGGTTAAACTTCAGACCCGGGACTACATACACTTCCTGTGTGGTACTTTTACTGTCTGTTTCTATGGTAGTTGTGAACTTCCCCTTCACCGTGATGGGCGTCAGACCTGGACCCTGCAGCACTTTCTTTGCTCTCTCTAGCTCTGGAAACTGCCCCTTCTGAAATACATCTTCAGCTAGCACTGTTACATCTGCCCCAGTATCTATTTTGAATACAGCTGTGTGCTCATTCACTTTAAGGTTGACTAGCCAGGGTTCACCATCTGAACTGACCGTGCCTAGGAAAGCTATTTCTCCCTCATCTGACACTGTATTAACTTCATTGAGAGTCCCTGACCTGCACACTTTTGCATAGTGACCTTTTCTCCGACACAGGTTGCATGCTACTTCTCTAGCTGGGCACTGGTATTTGCTGTGTGCTGGTGCTCTACCACACCACATGCACCGTGTCTGGTTACCTGGCTGTGTCTGATAATTGCTTTTATCATTTGTTCTAGCCTGCATTTTCTGCTGTCTTCCTTTGCCTTTGTCAAACTTTTGTTTTGTTTGAATGCTGTCCACGTCTGTGGCCTCTGCCTTGAAGTTACTCTTCAACAGATCCTGTTGTTTTTTCACACTTTCACTCTGACGCGCGTCACCGCCCTCTCCAGCGTTAGCTCCGAATCCAGCTGCAGTTGCTCCGACAGTTTTTGATCGCGCAAACCTACAACAAGTCTGTCTCGGACCATTTCGTCGTTCAGCTGTCCATAACCGCAGTGCTCTGACAAGCAGTGGAGTGCAGTGATAAAACTGTCTACTGTCTCCCCTTGTTCCTGCTGTCTCTGGTTAAATTTGGCTCGCTCAAAAATAACATTTCTCCTCACCACGAAATGTCCCTCTAGCTTCTCTTTGACAGTGTTGTACACGCTTTCCTCCTCCGCCGTCGTGCGAAGTGAAGTCACAATATCTTCCGCCTCGTCCCCCATAGTATAAATTAAAGTGTTCACCTGGTTTTCATCCGGCTGTAGCTCTAGACCCGATGCAATCCGGAATCTCTCAAACCTTCGAATCCACTTGGGCCACTCTTCTGGCTTTGTGAAGTCAAACTTGGGTGGTGGGGGAATCTGGAATCGCTCCATTTTCTTTCCTCCTCGTCTGCCGCGAACGTTAACTACGAGTCACGTTAGCTTTGCAAGCTAGCTAAACTTCAGACTTACAAACTGACTAATATTTACGCGAGTTCTCTCCAGTTAATTCGGCAAAACCGTATCACATCTTTACCCGAATTATTAACTGAAGTCTTCTGACACCATGTAGTGTTATGTAGTTCTAACTGAACTAATGAACACGGAGAGACATTTCCAGCGTGTGCACTCGAAGCATGACTTTATTACAGTGTCTGTTTTACATGTCTCCCAACGTCACATCCTGTCCTATAAAACCCGTTAACACTACATTATCTTCCAATAAACATTTACTAAAACTGGCTACATAAAATATAACTACAGACTAGATTCACGAGAGGTCGGCTAATGTGTGTGAATGTAAAAAAATACAGTAATTTCATTAATTTACCAGCGAGGGTACTTCGGAAGCAATGAATGGGGTTCAATGCTGGAACTATCAGTGTTTGGAACTATCGGCTGCTCCACGACACGCGTTACTTCCGCATTCCAAAGTTCCTATGGCGGTCTATGGGAGTGTCGCAACTCTTTCTCTCTATGGCTCTGATTTGCGCCATTTAGAAATAAGGGCATCTAGTGGCAAGAGTCATGAAATATCATGTTAATTTATTTTTTTCCACAAGAGGTCGGCAGAGACACTCAATGTAAGATATTTTTAATTAACAGGGTTATGCATTAATGTTGAGTTATTTTTATTTAATTTGAAATAATGGGAAGAATGTGGTTAAATTCGATTGATTTTTTTTTTAATGATAAAATCTAGTTATTTAAAGGTAAATAAAAAAATAAATAAAAATGCATAAACATTGAATAAATATGATCAAAGTGAAATGAAATAAGCCTTCTGAACAGAAAAAAAAATAGGGTCTTACATTTTTAAGCTACGAGGGAAGGAATTGTTACAGGCTGCGAGAATGGTTTGTAGCTCTACATCATGATGGTTGGCATTATTAATGTGATAGTCAGCCAGTGTTTATATTTAGTTATTCAATTGCTCAGAGTCATTTATGTAAATACATTAAATTTAAATCTAAATGTGGTCAATGGGGGCAAGAAACACAAAAATAATGTGGTGTTGTTCTACTGGGAGAAAATGCAAGTTGCGTTTTGCAAAGGTGCTGATTAAATTAGTTTAATGAATAATTTAATTAATAAAAACAATTCTTCATTACAGGGATCAGACTTTGGAGTAAAGAGCAGCTGAAGCAGAACATAAGCACTAAACCCCAAATCAATACAGTTTTCACAGTCACAGCTTCAGACTCGATTGAGGAAAAGTCTAGATTGCTGAATATTGATGGATGTCTGAAACTGAGTCTTTTAGGAGGACTCATCAGTGTAACTGGAGCTGCTAATTATCTCAAGGACACCAAGAGATCATTCAACCAACAGAGACTGACATTACATTATCATTCCACCAGTAAGTTTGAAGAACTGATCATGAACCACTTTGCTTCTGGAGACACGGCTCACTATGATGATGGTGTCGCCACACATGTAGTGACCGCAGTGCTGTACGGAGCAGATGCATGCTTTGTTTTTGATAGAGAAGTTTCATCTGATGAAGACAAGAGAGTGATAGCAGGAGATGTAAAAACTGTCTTTGGGAAGCTAAAAGGCATTTCAGCCGGTGCAAACATTAATCTGAATGACAGTCTGAAGACTTCTGCCCAAAAATTCAGCTGTACATTTTATGGCGACTTCCAGCTACCATGTAACCCGACCACTTTTGAAGATGCTATGAAGGTTTTTGAAGATCTTCCAAAACTGCTGGGACAAAACAGAGAGCTTGCGGTTCCTCTGAGAGTTTGGCTTTATCCTTTGGACAAACTTTTCTCAAGAGTTGTAAAGTTTCAACATGAAATCAGCACAGGTTTAACCTCAGACACTGAATCTGTAATTGAGAGTTTGAGTACGACTGAGATGAAATGCAGTGATCTTCTGACAGACACGCCAGCTTCAACATTTACTGCATTTCATGACAAAATCAATGACATGAAGAAAAACTGCTACCAGTGCAGATTGAGTCTCATGAAGACACTCGGCTCGCTCTTACCAAAGATCCGTGGAAAATTCATAGAGGACACAGCATTGATCGATCTTCTACGAGATCATGAGGAATCTCCATTTGAAAGAAGCGCTCTTG
The DNA here is from genome assembly GCF_029890125.1 of Rhinichthys klamathensis goyatoka. Taxonomy (NCBI): domain Eukaryota; kingdom Metazoa; phylum Chordata; class Actinopteri; order Cypriniformes; family Leuciscidae; genus Rhinichthys; species Rhinichthys klamathensis. Next base: position 1,176,320 of record NW_026606734.1, read on the forward strand.
AACAATGGCTGAAAGAGAAAGAGGAAGAATCTGACATTATTAAATCATTGCTCACACAACTGAATGACTCAGGAGCAATGGTAGAAATAAACCTCAATAAAAATTTAATGAATCTGGAAGTTAAACATTTGGTCAGCTACACTTTCACATCATTGAGCTGGACAGATGTTCTGCTTTCTAAACAAAAGACCTTCCTGAGTCCTTCAACGAAAGGAAAAAATGAGGAGAAACCCGAACACAAGACTTGGCTCACGCCTGACGTCCAAAATACAATGAGGAACAACTTGAGGGTATTTAAACACTTGATTGATTTAAAAAACAGCAATTCAGTAAAATTTATTGTTGCATCAAAAGAAATGGAAAATAATCCAGGTTCCTGCATTCTTCTGTATGAAAATGAATCTAATGAAGCTGTTTGCTTCACTTCTCCATCAAAACCAGACTGTCCGATCATTGAAGATGTCAGATATAGACAAGTGGATCTGAAAGTGTCTCCACCGGGTCCTGCTACAGAGGAGCTCAAATTACTGTATAAAACGAAGGAAGAGAAAGACTGGACATCTCAAACTGTGTCAAAGAACCAGGACACAGTTACTCTGACTGATCTCAGAACAGATACTGAGTACAATATTAAATGTGCAGCGGTGGGAAAACTCGACTACACCGTAGAGAGTGATGTGATGCGTCTCACAGTCATAAACCAGAATCTCATCAAGGCCAAAGAGTCTGCTATCAAAAAACTCAGTTGGACTGAAGACAAGTGCAGTGTATTTTTAGAAAACACCAGGAAAACAACTTTTAGTGCACTTCATAAGAAAATACAAGATATGCAGCAAAACTGCCAAACATACAGACAAGGTTTCAGTGACCGAATTAAATCTGTGATCCAGTCAGTGAAAGCTTGTGAGAAAGAGTCTCATGCTCTGATGGATCTTCTACAAGCTCATGATGAGTCTCCATTCAGTGAAAAGAGTCTGAAAGAGTGGATAACAGTGAAAGAAAAAGAATTAAACACCGTTAATGAGTTTCTTCGACAGTTAATGGACTTTGGAGCTGAAGTGAACAGAAGTTTGGACTCGTATTTGTCTGATATTCAGGTGGAGAATGTGTTTTGTTACACTTTCAGTTCTCTTGAGCTGCCAGATGAGTTGCTTAATGAGCAAGAAAATTACATGAATCCTGAAATGATGAGAAATCCACAGAAGAAACCTGATGTGGCGTCTCAATCGTGGCTCACTGGAAGCATCAGGGAGAAAATGAAAGAACATCTGAAAACATTTAAAGAGCTGATGAAACAATTTAGCAAGCAAAGCACTAAATTTATGGTTTCCATAAAAGAGCATGAAAAGCATCCAGGTTCCTGCATTCTTCTGTATGAAAATGGAGTTAATGAAGCTTCTTGCTTCACACAACCAGACTGTCCAATAATTAAATATGTGAGATGTAGAGAAGTGGTCCTAAAAGTGTCTCAACCATATTCTGCTACAGAAGAGCTCAAATTACTGTACAAAATTAAGAAAGAGAAAGACTGGAGATCTCAAACTGTGTCAAAGAACCAGGACACAGTTACTCTGACTGATCTCAGACCAGATACTGAGTACAATATTAAATGTGCAGCGGTGGGAAAACTCGACTACATCACTGAATCTGATGTCACCACAGTTATCACAAAGGTATGATGAGCATTCATGAAATATCAGCTATAGAATTTATTTTTACATCATTAAACACTGTTATTCTTAACTTGAGGCGTTTTCACATGACTTGTATCCTCCAACACAATCACTGTTCTGGTGTTCACATGAAAAGCATTGCTGAGAGCATCTCATTAAAGGGCAATTTTAGGGTTTCTACAGTAGAGAACCAGGTAATCCAGCCTCACAGAAGACGTGTGGGATGCAAATAAACTAACAAAGAATTTAATTACAAAAGTAAACAGAAAACAATGCATCAGTTCTAATCTGGCATTTAGCATATGGGGGGAAATGTCACATAATTATTGTGTAATGCTACCTTTTCTCGGTTAAGTTAGTATGAAAGGGCCTTTATCAGGGATGTTGGTGCACATTTTATAATTTGAAGATGATTTCAAAATATGGACATTATAGAACATTTATGCATGACCATCTTTAATGTTTTTTGTGTTTTGTGCTTTACATACAGAACATAAATGATCTCATCATGAAAAGCATCTTAATCAAAGATGGAAATTCTGTTCGATACCTTCTGCAAACAAAGACTGACAATATTGATCAATCTGAACCATACAGAAAAATTTCCTTTGGAGAAAGAGACAAAACCAAGCCCCATAAAATCATTCTGATGGTGGGAGAAACAGGAACAGGAAAATCGAAACTAATCAACACTATGATCAACTACATGTTAGATGTTCAGAGAGAAGACAAGGTTTGGTTTGAGATCACAGATGATCAGAGCGACCGAACATCAGTTCACAGTCAGACCTCCAGCATCACTGTTTATGGGTTTTATCCACAAGAGAGTAAAACTGATCTAACAATCATCGACACACCAGGATATGGAGACACTCGTGGAGCTGATCTTGATAAAGAGATCGCTGAGAGTTTGCTTAGTTTAAGTGAATCTGCTGAAGGGATCAATGAAATACATGCAGTTTGTCTGGTGATTAAAGCAACACAGATTCGTCTCTCTGGCAGACAAATATACATATTTGATGCTGTTCAGTCTTTATTTGGGAGAGATATTGCTGAAAACATGGTCTTGCTCTTCACACACTCAGATGGAGCTCGACCTAAAGATGCCCTGATGACTGTTAAAGAGGCTAAAATCAAGTGTGCAGTGAATGACAAGAATCAGCCGGTGTTTTTCCTGTTTGACAACTGTCAGTCAGAACCTGATGATGAAGGATATGATATGCAGGATCAATCATGGGATCTCAGTTTTAAAGGAATGGAAGGATTGTTCAAGTTTTTTGAGAGTGTAAAACCAAAATCCCTGATGATGACTCAAGTTGTGTTGCGGAATCGGAAGAAGCTGGAGGCAAAAATATCTAATCTACAATCACATGTTCAACTGACAGAACTAAAGCAGAATGAGCTGAAACAAACTCTCAAAGCTCTGAAGAAGAACAAGAAAGATGTAAAAGCAAATAAGAACTTTGAGTATGAAGTTGAAGTCTCCTATAAAGAGAAGGTTGATATTGATCGTTCTAAAGCCAGCATGGCGATGTGCTGCAGCGTCTGTGAGGAGAACTGTCATTATCCAGGATGCTATTGTGCCATTGATCTCCCATGGTGCAGTATGATTAAATTAAATCACTGTACAGTGTGCAGAAATAAATGCCACTACAGCACACACATAAAAGAAGCAAAAATATATGTAACAAAGACAAAGAAAGAGAAGAGGACTTATGAAGAATTAATGAATAAGTATGGTGGTGAGTCTGTGGTTAAGAAGCTGGAAGAAGAACTGCAATTAGATTCTGAGAAAGAAAAAAGGAAAATTAAGCTGGTGAATGAAGCTTTTCACTGTGTGGAAACTCTGGAGAAGATCGCACTCAACACTGATTCTGTGCTAACACTTAAGCACATGGATTTTCTGATTGAGAAGCTGGAGGAAATAAATGAGTCTGAAAAAGCTGAAATACTGGAAAACATCAAGAGGAGAGCAGGAGACGAAAAAGACAGAGCACTAGAATTTATAATTTCATACAAAGTGTAACGAATGGTCTTAATAAAAATGCCCTGGACATCAGAAAATTTCCCCCTATACCCTGTTGTCATCAGGCTGTAAAACCAGTTATCTTCAAAGGCTGTTATCACCTCGGCTCCACTGAACGATCTCAGCAAGAGACTGTGTCTGCAAGCCTCAAAGACAGCACAGGAGACACTGGCCATTTGGTCGTAGACTACGGAGACAAACTCCAATACACAAAGGACATTTTCTCTATTCTTACCCACAAACATTCCCAAATGTTTATAGTATTTCTCCTGTGTTTTATGCATGTCCCTATGTTTTATTAGTTTTACTAGTTATGATTCTTTAGTTATGTTAGAGTAACTTTCAATGTTGATGATGATGTTAGAGTAACATCATCAATGATATTCAAAGATGATGTATCACTGCTTTAATGTCTTCAAACGTGTCTTCCCTGGTATCAAAAGAATCCTCTTTTGATTTTATAATGAATGGTGTACAATATGTTATGATAAATTTCATAATGATATTTGTACCATACTCTTATGTAAAGACTGCACCAATTCTCTATGCCAGCATGAACATGCAAATGGAGATAAGATGGAACAAAGACTTTCTCCAGGTCATCTTGGATTGGTCACCTCACCAAATGGGTGTGATCTGAAAGGACCTTTAAGAGTGTCTGATTAGGTCAGATCTTTGCTCAATTTCTTTAACATTGTATACATTGATAACATTGTCTCCTGTCTTCTTCCGGCAACTTCATCTTTGCATCTGGACTTGTTCAGCAACTGAAGTCAATAGACGAGTTATTGTGCCCCTTTTAGGTGACCCTGATTCTTTAATGTTTCTCGTAGGTTGTGGTTAACTGATTGTAATCTTGCCATTCTCTTTTCTTCTCTCTCTCTCTCTTTATTCACTTTTCTTTACTTTCTTTGATTCTGTATACAATCTTTGCTTAGTTTAGTTGTGTGTGTGTGTGTAGCCTACCGTAAGTTCGTTTAATAAACCATTATATCCACGCTTTTATTGTCTCCATGTTTGCCACATATTGAAGACACTAAAGCATCTTGATCTAGCTACTTACCCTTGATTTACTTTAGCTGGAAAAGATTTTTCTTTCTTGGCCAGGAAGATAATATACACTCACCTAAAGGATTATTAGGAACACCATACTAATACTGTGTTTGACCCCCTTTCGCCTTCTGAACTGCCTTAATTCTATGTGGCATTGATTCAACAAGGTGCTGAAAGCATTCTTTAGAAATGTTGGCCCATATTGATAGGATAGCATCTTGCAGTTGATGGAGATTTGTGGGATGCACATCCAGGGCACGAAGCTCCCGTTCCACCACATCCCAAAGATGCTCTATTGGGTTGAGATCTGGTGACTGTGGGGGCCATTTTAGTACAGTGAACTCATTGTCATGTTCAAGAAACCAATTTGAAATGATTCGAGCTTTGTGACATGGTGCATTATCCTGCTGGAAGTAGCCATCAGAGGATGGGTACATGGTGGCCATAAAGGGATGGACATGGTCAGAAACAATGCTCAGGTAGCCCGTGGCATTTAAACGATGCCCAATTGGCACTAAGGGGCCTAAAGTGTGCCAAGAAAACATCCCCTACACCATTACACCACCACCACCAGCCTGCACAGTGGTAACAAGGCATGATGGATCCATGTTCTAATTCTGTTTACGCCAAATTCTGACTCTACCATCTGAATGTCTCAACAGAAATCGAGACTCATCAGACCAGGCAACATTTTTCCAGTCTTCAACTGTCCAATTTTGGTGTGCTCTTGCAAATTGTAGCCTCTTTTTCCTATTTGTAGTGGAGATGAGTGGTACCCGGTGGGGTCTTCTGCTGTTGTAGCCCATCCGCCTCAAGGTTGTGCGTGTTGTGGCTTCACAAATGCTTTGCTGCATACCTCGGTTGTAACGAGTGGTTATTTCAGTCAAAGTTGCTCTTCTATCAGCTTGAATCAGTCGGCCCATTCTCCTCTGACCTCTAGCATCAACAAGGCATTTTCGCCCACAGGACTGCCGCATACTGGATGTTTTTCCCTTTTCACACCATTCTTTGTAAACCCTAGAAATGGTTGTACGTGAAAATCCCAGTAACTGAGCAGATTGTGAAATACTCAGACCGGCCCGTCTGGCACCAACAACCATGCCACGCTCAAAATGGCTTAAATCACCTTTCTTTCCCATTCTGACATTCAATTTGGAGTTCAGGAGATTGTTTTGACCAGGACCACAGCCCTAAATGCATTGAAGCAACTGCCATGTGATTGGTTGATTAGATAATTGCATTAATGAGAAATTGAACAAGTGTTCCTAATAATCCTTTAGGTGAGTGTATTTCCTAGAGTTAATAATGGTTTATGCTTTGTTCATTGGATGAACTGATTAAATAATTGTACTCTTAATTCTGCTACAGTAAATTCTGAAAATAATCTAATTATTTATAATTAATTATATTCCGTTATATATATTTGTATTGAATTATATATATTTGTAATTACCCGTTATATATATATTTGTAATTGCCCGTCTTGCGAATATCTGGGTATTGTGTTAAAAGGCGTTCCACGCATTTTACTTATTATTCTTTACAGGCCTCCAAAATACTCTTCAGCCTTTGCTGAGGACTTTACAGAACTGTTATCAACAATTTCCTCAGAGTTTGACTGTTTTGCTATTGCTGGAGATTTTAACATTCACATAGATAATACAGAAACCAATATGGCAAAAGAAATCAAAACTGTTTTAAAAACTTTTGACCTGATTCAGCATGTAGACGGACTGGAACACACTCGTGGACACACTCTAGATTTACTTATCAGTAAGGGTCTAAACATTTCATCGATTGTTATTAAGGATGTAGCACTGTCTGATCATTTCGGTATTTTTTTTGATATATTGATCTCTCCGGCCATTGAAGCTAGATCTGTGTCTGTCATGAAGAGATGCATAAATGAGAACACTAGTGTGCTACTTATGAAGGCTATATCTTCAACACCAAGCCTATCTGCTGACTCTGTTGATTTTCTCCTTGATTCTTTTAACTCAAAAGTTAAGTGTAATTGATGATATTGCTCCTGTGAAAGTCAGGAAGAGTGGTAGACAAAAAGCACCTTGGAGAAACTCAACAGCAGTGCAAAATATGAAAAGACAATGCAGAAAAACAGAGCGCATGTGGCGGAAAACAAAACTTGTAGTCCATTATAACATCTACAAAGACACCATCCATGCTTTCAATGTGGAACTAGGGAAAGCTAGACAGACCTTCTTCTCAAATATTATAAACAGCAACTTAAACAACACACGCACTCTTTTTGCTACTGTAGACAGACTGACAAACCCCCCAAGCCAGATTCCCAATGAATTGCTCTCAGACAGCAAGTGCAGGGAGTTTGCTTCGTTCTTCTCTGAGAAAATCAATAATATCAGAAAGGTGATCAGCACATCATTGAGTTGCGCTGGGGTCAGACAGATCAGACCACAACCTGAGAAAGCAGCTACTATGTCTGATTTTGAAGAAATTGATGGCAAAAATTTAGAAGAAACCGTACAACACCTTAAAACATCAACCTGCGCCCTTGACGCACTTCCCACATCTTTCTTTAAAAGTGTGTTAAACTGTTTAGAAGCAGATCTCCTAGAAGTGGTAAATGCCTCACTTCTCTCTGGTAATTTTCCAAACTCCCTGAAAACTGCAGTTGTCAAGCCCCTCCTGAAAAAGAGCAATCTGGATAAGACCATCTTAAGCAACTATAGACCGATCTCAAATCTTCCCTTCATAGGCAAGATCATTGAAAAAGTTGTCTTCAATCAGCTGAACAAATTCTTAAGCTCTAATGGATACTTTGACAATTTTCAATCTGGTTTCAGATCGCATCACAGCACAGAGACAGCGCTCATAAAGATAATAAATGATGTTCGCTTAAATACTGATACAGGCAAATTAACAGTGCTGGTACTACTCGACCTCAGTGCTGCATTTGACACTGTCGATCACGACATACTTCTTGACAGGCTGGAAAACTGGGTGGGGTTTTCGGGGATAGTCCTAAAATGGTTCAGGTCATACTTAGAAGAGAGAGGTTATTATGGGAGTATAGGAGACCATAAGTCTGAGTGGACATCCATGACTTGCGGAGTCCCTCAAGGCTCAATTCTTGCGCCACTCCTGTTCAACCTGTACATGCTCCCAATGAGCCAAATAATTAGAAAGAACCAAATCTCTTACCACAGCTATGCAGACGACACACAGCTCTACTTAGCCCTATCGCCTAACGATTACAGCCCCATTGACTCCCTGTGCCAATGCATTGAGGAAGTAAACAATTGGATGTGCCAAAACTTTCTTCAGCTAAACAAAGACAAAACTGAAGTCATTGCGTTTGGCAACAAAGATGAAGTTCTCAAGGTGAATGCATACCTTGACGCTAGGGGTCTAACTACTAAAAATCAAGTCAGGAACCTGGGTGTGTCTCTAGAGTCAGACCTTAGTTTCAGTAGTCATGTCAAATCAATAACTAAATCAGCATTCTATCATCTGAAAAATATTGCAAGAATTAGATCCTTTGTTTCCAATCAAGACTTAGAGAAACTTGTGCATGCTTTTATCACCAGCAGGGTGGATTATTGTAATGGACTCCTCACTGGCCTTCCTAAAAAGACCATAAGACAGTTGCAGCTCATACAGAACGCTGCTGCCAGGCTTCTGAGCAGAACCAGAAAATATGAACACATCACACCAGTCCTCAAGTCTTTACACTGGCTCCCAGTTACATTTAGGATTGATTTTAAAGTATTATTACTGGTATATAAATCATTTAATGGCCTAGGACCTAAATACCTTTCAGATATGCTCACTGAATATAAACCCAACAGATCACTCAGATCATTAGGATCACATCAGCTAGAAATACCAAGGGTTCACTCTAAGCAAGGAGAGTCTGCTTTTAGCTACTATGCCAGCCGCAGCTGGAACCAGCTTCCAGAGGAGATCAGATGTGCTCCTACAGTAGTCACATTCAAATCCAGACTCAAGACACTTCTGTTTAGCTATGCATTTACTGAATGAGCACTGTGCCACTGTCCGACTGTTTGTGTCCAACTGTTTGTTTATTAATTAATTGTCAGGGCTGTCTGATTGAGAGAGATTTTGAAGGGGAGCGGGAGAGCTTCACTCCGAAGAGGCGAGTGAAGATTATTTATACTGCTGAGAGTATAAAGTTTCGCTGTTGTAAAAACAGCAAAAGTGAAACGTGCTCTGTGGGGGCCCCACTGGGCAATACTGGTGTAAGACACCACCCCAGCAGAGGACGTCCCTGGATTGTAGGTCCAGTGGCACCGCAAACCTGCTCAATCTCTTCCATCTCAGATGTTTTAATTAATTTTATTTCTTTTGATTATTTTAATTTCTTTATTCTTAACTGTTTTAATTATTGTTATTTCTTTTGATTTTTCTATGTAAAGCACTTTGAATTACCATTGTGTATGAAATGTGCTATATAAATAAACTTGCCTTGCCTTGCCTTGCCTTGAGCTAACTCATTACAGAAGTAATTAGGGCCAAGCCCTGAAAGGGCGAAGGCCCTATTGTTCCCTTTCGTAGTCACTCCGAGTTACGTCGGATGACGGAGAATGGGGGTTTCGCCAGAAAGCCAATCCTCTTCGAGTATTAAAAAACGAGCCTATGGCAATGAAATGCCATGGGTCTGCGGAATTTGCATAATGTATCTCCGCCTCACCGCGTGAGTATTTAAGGAGAGACACCTGCAACAGCAGATCATGTTTTCGCTTCGGAGCCAAGAGAACCTCTTCACTCCACAGCCACAACTGAGTTTACAAGTGACTCACCTCTTCGAGACGAGCGAACTCTCCAGTGTTGGTGTGACGGCGGTGCCCAGCGAGTCTTCACATTGCCTGCGACCTGTGCAGTGGTCTGCCTGACTTTGAGTTTTCTCCCTGGTCGCCTCAGCATTGCAGAGTTTTTCCTCTCCTAAAAGAGCTGCACGTGGCACGTCTTTTTAAAGATGTCTCGCCCGTGTTCTTCTGGTTGTGGTCGTTATCTGTCATCTTCTGATGGGCACGAGCGCTGCTTTGTGTGTCTGGGCTTTGAACACGCTAAAGCAGCGCTCGTGGATGACTCATGTTCCTTCTGTGGGAACATGACCATCGCAACACTTAGATTAAGACTCAATGATCTTTCAGTGAGAGTCCCCGCGTCCACCACCCGTTCTGCTTCCTCCACGAGAGGTGGTAGTTCGGCTGGGGGACAGGGTGATCTGAGGGTGACGGTGTGGAGCAATCCGACGATGCGTCCTCGGACCACGCCCCCCTCCGCTGTGTTGCAAGCCGCGAGTGCCGCGGTGACTCAGGCGGGTCCTTCTTCGGAAGCCCCGCGTGTTTCATTCGGCGCTCCAGAGGATGACACGATGTCGATCGCGGCATCACAAGGTGGGCTCGAGTCTTCGGGAAGTGAGGATGCGGCTGCGTTGCCTCCTTCGGGAGTCCCAGCGTTGCCCGTGTCGGATCCCGAGATGACAGCCATGCTGTCCCGGGCAGCCGTGAGCATCGGGCTAGAGTGGAACCCTCCGCCCTGCCCCGAGCGCTCGCGGCTGGACGATTGGTTTTTGGGTGCGGCTGCCGCCTCACGGCCTCAGCCAACCCCAATTCCTTTCTTCCCGGAGCTGCATGAGGAGCTGTCGAGATCATGGAGGGCTCCGTTGACCTCCCGTGAACGCTCGTCAGCTTTCTCCGCCTTTCCTCCCCTCGATGGCGCAGCTGTCCATGGGTACACTGGGATTCCCCCGGTGGAGCGCTCTGTTGCGATGCAACTGTGTCCTCAGAGCGCCTCCTCTCGTGGCAATCCTAAGCACCCGTCCAAGGCCTGCAGATTCTCGTCATCTATGGTGGCGAGGTCTCACAGAGCTGCAGGACAGGCGGCTGCTGCCCTGCATGCGATGAGCACCTTGCAGGTCTACCAGGCCCAGCTGCTCAGAAACATGCACGAGGGCAGGACTGAGCCAGGGACGTTCGACGAACTGCGTGCCGCCACTGACATCGCTCTCCGGGCGACGAAGGTGGCCTCACGCTCCCTGGGTCAGGTGATGGCCACTAATGTGGTCCAGGAGCGTCACCTCTGGCTGAACCTGGCCGATATGCGGGACGTTGAGCGGACTCGTCTGCTCGACGCCCCCATATCCCAGGCCGGCCTCTTCGGCGGAGCGGTTGAAGACTTCGCCCAGCAGTTTTCAACCGCACAGAAGCAGTCTGAGGCGATTAAACACATTCCGCCCCGACGGCCAGCTGCTGCCTCCACCCAGCCGTCGGCACAGACGCCTCAGCCTGCTCGCCGCCGAGGGCGCCCTCCTGTGGCTCCCGCCCCTCCCGCACGGCCCCAGCAGCAGCCTTCACCCGGGCCGCGTCGTGGAGGAAGCCGCAGGAAGGCGCCCCAGCCCCCTCAGGCCCCGCGCCCCGCTAAACGCCAGGCCAAGCGGCGCTCCTGAGATGGGCTGCTCAGTGATGGTGTCGGTTTTTTCCCAGGAGGCGGTTGCAGGCCCCCTCCTTCCCCCGGTGGAGGGCCGGGGGAGAATCTTTTGTTCTCCACTCCCCGCTGCTCACCCACGGGTGGGCAGCACCCTAATGTGGTTAAAGAAAGAACCGAAATGTCCATCACTGAGCACACAGAGCCGGATGACAGTGTGCGACGCCCCCGTGCCTCGCCACTCTCGTCCTCCTCTATCTCTGAGGGCGAGGATGACAGTGCGTGCCGTCCCCGGACCACACCACTCTCATCCCCCTCTATCGCCAGACCCCTGGCAGAGCAGACCCCCGTGGAACGCTGGTCCTTCCCTGGTCTCCTCTGTCAGGGCGCGGAGCTTGGCTGAGCACACGCTCAGGGCCGCTATGCCACCCTTGCCTGTGCCGGTCACTCCGCCTCGCTGCCCCTCCGGGGGGACGCCTGTGGCTCGGATGATTCCGCTGGATCAGTTTTTGGGGGCTTGGTTAGAGCTCCCCAATCTGTCCCGTTGGGTCGCCCGAGCTATCAGGCTCGGCTATGCGATTCAGTTCGCACGGTCTCCTCCCCGCTTCAGGGGAGTCCGCTTTACTATGGTCGGTGGCAATGCCCCGATCATGAGAGCGGAGGTTGCTACCCTGCTGGCGAAGGGTGCAATCGAGGCTGTCCCTCCAGCCGAGATGAGGTCAGGGTTCTACAGCCCCTACTTCATTGTCCCCAAGAAAACCGGTGGGTTACGGCCAATCCTGGACTTGCGCGTCCTGAACCGCTCCCTTCACAGGCTGCCGTTCAAGATGCTCACGGCCAAACGCATTTTCGAATGCGTGCGGCCACAGGATTGGTTTGCAGCGATAGACCTGAAGGACGCCTACTTTCATGTCTCCATTTTACCTCGACACAGACCGTTTCTTCGGTTTGCTTTCGAGGGGCAGGCATACCAGTACGCGGTTCTCCCATTCGGGTTGGCTCTGTCTCCTCGCGTCTTTACAAAGGTCGTCGAGGCAGCCCTTGTTCCCTACGCGAACACGGGGTTCGCATCCTGAATTATCTCGACGACTGGCTAATATTAGCTCACTCTCGAGATCAGGTTTGCGAACACAGAGACCTTGTGCTCCGGCACCTAGCCCGTCTGGGCCTTCGGGTCAACTGGGAGAAGAGCAAACTTTGCCCCGTGCAGAGGATCTCTTTTCTCGGTATGGAGATAGACTCGGTCGCCATGTCCGCGCAGCTTACGAGCGAGCGCGCACACTCACTGCTGACTTGTCTTCGACAGTTCGAGGGCAAGAGTGCGGTCCCACTGAAACTTTTTCAGAGGCTCCTGGGGCATATGGCATCCGCAGCCGCGGCAACGCCACTCGGATTGCTTCATATGAGACCGCTTCAGCTGTGGCTTCGCGATCGGGTCCCGAGGTGGGCATGGCATCGCGGTACGCTCAGAGTTCCAATAACTCCGACCTGCCGTCAGACCTTCACCCCGTGGCGGAACCTCAGCTTTCTACGGGCCGGAGTTCCCCTAGAACGAGTTTCCAGGCATGTTGTCGTCTCCACAGATGCCTCTGCCACGGGCTGGGGCGCCATGTGCAATGGACATGCAGCCGCGGGCTCCTGGACAGGACCCCAGCGCCTCATGCATGTCAATTGCCTCGAGTTGCTGGCAGTACGCCTTGCCCTGCACCGCTTCCACGCGTTGCTCCTGGGTCAACACGTACTTGTCCGCTCGGACAATACCGCGACTGTAGCGTACATCAACCGTCAGGGTGGTCTACGCTCTCGCCGTATGTCGCAACTCGCACGCCACCTCCTCTTATGGAGTCAGAAGCACCTGAGGTCCCTTCGTGCTATTTACATTCCAGAAGTGCGGAACCTTGCAGCCGACGAGCTGTCACGGCTCCGGCCAACCTCTGGCGAATGGAGACTCCATCCCCAGTCGGTCCAGCTGATATGGGACCAGTTCGGGGACGCACAGATAGATCTGTTTGCCTCTCACGACTCATCCCATTGCGCCCTGTATTACTCCCTGACCGAGGGCACGCTCGGCACGGATGCACTGGTGCACAGCTGGCCGCAGGGCCAACGCAAGTATGCGTTTCCCCCAGTGAGCCTTCTCGCACGTACTCTGTGCAAGATCAAGGAGGACGAGGAGCAGGTCATATTGGTCGCCCCATACTGGCCCACCAAGACCTGGTTCTCCGAACTGATACTCCTCGCGACAGCACCTCCTTGGCCAATTCCTCTGAGGAAGGACCAAGCCAATTCCTCCTTTCTCAGAGACGGGGCACCCTATGGCACCCTCGTCCCGATCTTTGGAGACTCCACGTGTGGCTCCTGGACGGGACGAGGCAGGTTTGAGTACCCTGCCACCAGCGGTGGCGGCTACCATCACTTCCGCTAGAGCATCGTCCACGAGACATGTCTATGCGTTGAAGTGGAACCTCTTCGTTAACTGGTGCTCTTCTCGCCGAGAAGACCCCAGGAGATGCTCGATCAGCGTTGTGCTTTCCTTCCTGCAAGACGGGTTGGAGCGAAGGCTGTCTCCCTCCACCCTGAAGGTGTATGTGGCCGCTATCGCCGCATATCACGAAGCAGTTGAAGGTAAGTCTCTTGGAAAACACGACCTGATCCTCAGTTTCCTGAGAGGAGCGAGGAGACTGAATCCTCCTCGCCCTCCTCTCGTTCCCTCTTGGGACCTCTCAGTGGTCTTAAGTGCCCTGCAGAGGGCTCCCTTTGAGCCTCTGCAATCAGCTGAGCTTAAGATCCTGTCAATGAAGACAGCGCTCCTGGTTGCGTTGGCCTCCATCAAGAGGGTAGGGGACCTGCACGCATTCTCCGTTGACGAAGCGTGCCTGGAGTTCGGGCCCGGTCACTCTCACGTGATCCTGAGACCCCGGCCTGGATATGTGCCCAAGGTTCCCACCACTCCCTTCCGGGACCAGGTGGTGAACCTGCAAGCGCTGCCCCGGGAGGAGGCAGACCCAGCCTTGGCACTGCTCTGTCCAGTACGCGCACTCCGTGCTTACGTAGACAGGACGCAGTGTTTCAGGACCTCAGACCAGCTCTTTGTCTGTTATGGTGGGAAGCTGAAGGGAAAGGCTCTCTCCAAACAAAGGTTGTCTCACTGGATAGTGGACGCCATTGCTTTGGCATACCAGCAGCAAGGTCGACCATGCCCCCTTGGTGTGACCGCCCACTCCACCCGGAGTGTGGCGTCCTCTTGGGCTTTAGCGCGTGGCGCCTCGCTAACAGACATCTGCAGAGCTGCAGGCTGGGCGACACCTAACACATTCGCCAGATTCTACAATCTCCGAGTGAAGCCAGTCTCCACCCATGTACTGTCTTTTTCAAGCTAACATGGGAGCTGTTAAGTGTCTCGCTTGCTCGCCATTCCACTCCACGGACTGGATACGTGCGATATTTCCTCAGGTGAGCCTTCCCCTCTGAAGCCCTGAGTTCCTCCAGCACTGTTGACGCTGGCGCCAGTGTCTATTGCCTGTGCGTCGGCTAGGTGCCTCCGTGTGCATGGTTCCTCCTCTGAGTAACCCCCACATGTGTATTTCCACTGTAAGCCTCTTGAGCATGTGTCTTTCCCTCGGCAAGTCACCTGCCACTCCTGGAGTTGAAAGTAGATGCCACCCTACGGGCTGGTCACTCCAGTGTTCCTCCATATGAAGCCCCCTCGGGCCATATGTGTGTTCTTAAGTCCTCCCTACGGGTAGGCATGCTGCGGCATATCTCCCCTGAGATATGCTTCCCAGTGTACCTTGGTATTCCTGTGTTAAGTAGGACTCCTTCGTCCGTGCCTATATCACGACAGGGAGGTCAGACTTCGCAGGGCACTGGAAGACAGCTGTGAAGGTGGCGTGATTACACGGGGACCCCCATTCTCCGTCATCCGACGTAACTCGGAGTGACTACGAAAGGGAACGTCTCGGTTACGGATGTAACCCTCGTTCCCTGAGTAGGGAACGGAGACGTTACGTCTCCGTGCCACTTCCGCTGTACCGCTGGGTCGACGCCTGAGTTCAGTCTCGGCTCCTCAGCGAAGACATGATCTGCTGTTGCAGGTGTCTCTCCTTAAATACTCACGCGGTGAGGCGGAGATACATTATGCAAATTCCGCAGACCCATGGCATTTCATTGCCATAGGCTCGTTTTTTAATACTCGAAGAGGATTGGCTTTCTGGCGAAACCCCCATTCTCCGTCATCCGACGTAACGTCTCCGTTCCCTACTCAGGGAACAAGGGTTACATCCGTAACCGAGACGTTTTCCTTAGGATTTTTTTTTTTTTTGGTGCTTTTTTGCCAGTTTTAAAAAACATGTTAAAGGGCATATGGCGGGTTAGAGGACCCAACGAGTCAATATATAGAAAAATAATGTAGGAACTAGATTTTCTTTAAAATATTCTTATAAATACGCTACATAAGCTTCTGGAGTCGTTTTTGTGAGAAAATTTTACTTCCGCGTCTGAAAATGGGTGTGGTGGGCGTGACGTAACGGGCGGGAGAGCGGTCGATTCAAACAACAGGAAAACAATGGATCGCAATGACATTTGGGACGCTGAGGAAATACTTACTCGTATGACGGACTACAGCCATACAATTATGAGCCTGCTATGCTGCCAAGAGAGTAGGGACAGGCCAGGATTAATGTTAGACAGAACGGTCAGAGACACATTGAGTTGTGGTGTGAGGAGAACCAGTGGAGAACAGGACAGGTGTCTTGGTGAGAGACGTGCTTATAGATACACGTTCGCTAACGATATACACTGTGCTCACAATATTGTACAGATTATTACCATCGTATATCAGGCCAGCAGACATTAGTATGTTTAGGGTAGATGTATACTATTAAATGTATAAAAACTATACTTGAGTATATTTCTATTGTAAGTTACTAAAAACATACTCAAGTACATTTTTAAAACATATTTTTCATCTGGGTTATAACATAAACAGAAAATTAAAGATTTGAATATTTAATCAACCTAGTAATTTTGTTTTTCAATTACAAGTTGCCTCTATTTAGGGCATGACTACCTATATCACACTATTTGATGCCATTGGTACAGTATACGACGATCAATATTCTTGCTTCGGCATCCCATGTTAAACTCCATCATATCGCCGGGATGATAATCCTCCGATCTGAAGTGAACGCTACACACGATCTGAAGTGAACGCTACATACGATCTGAAGTGAAAGCTACACACGACCGCGTTTCTCGAAGCCGATGCGGAAGAGAAATCCCGTCTCTTCACCTGCACAAACCGCACCAGGCACGAAAGATATACAGCACCGTCCTTTTTCTTGTTATGGAAACCAGTGGACTCGATGTCCAGACAGGCCGGAGTTTTTGCAACCTCCACAAACACAATAATTTACCATGACGATGATAGATTGAAATACAAAAACTACCGAAAACACACTGACTCACGGCCGCTCTCACTGAATGCCAGCCTGCTCTGCACTGAGGCGAGGCTGAGGCTCCCTAGCGTGACGTAAAATGACGCGATGTTGAAAAAAAAAGCCGTTTTTTACGAGCAGTCCAAGAAACGCTCACTTTATCTACTAAATTAGTGCCCTTATGTCGTTTTAAAACATTTTAAATCCTGCATTACCTTTTCATATGATATTTTCATACAAGGTTATATATTAATTTAGATTTTTTTTTTACCTGCAATATGCTCTTTAAGCCTTAAAGGGATAGTTCACTTTGAAATTAAATGTAGGTATGTTCCCTTTCGAGGGAACTCGCGATGCGTCACTTGACGCTTTGGGAACGCCCCCAGCGTGAATGCGTCTGAGCATCAATGTCAACTAGTCCAATGGAAAGAATGAGCGTCACGGGCGGGTGACGTCATGACCAGGAAGGCATAAGAGCACATCCGGTGAAACGCGGCATTAGCTTCTGTGTCTCAGCAAGCGATCTGTGTTACTCTGTCTCTGTCTATTTATTGTTGTCTGTTCGATATTATTGGGAAGAGTTATGGCGAAACAACTTTACAAACTCTGTGCTTCTCCCTGCCCGCGTTATTTAACGGGTGGGGACACACACGAGCTTTGTGTAGTTTGTTTGGGAGTGGAGCATGCGGTATCAGCCTCCGAGGGGGCTGATTGCAACATTGTGAGAAGCTTTCGCTTCGCATGCTCCACTCCCGCCTGTCACTTTTCGAGGAAAGTGGCCAGGCTCGCGATCCTCGGGGTGCAGGACACGCGTCTGCCGAGGCAGCGCGGAGAATGCATTCCTGTGGATCGCGAATAGGATCTCGTTACGGGGTTGGAGACGGGTCCGCGGATCTTATCTCCTCCCTTTCGACGAGTGATCCAGTGCTCTCTCTCCGGTCTCGGAAGCCCGCGCTGCGGTCTCTTCCGCCCGGGGAGAGAAATCAATGCTTCAGTGCTCTACCTCCGAGGAGGTAGATGTGCTGGGCATTGAAAGTGTACACAATCATGGGGGAAGTGGATTTGCCATCTCTTCCCCAGCGTATGAGAATTATATATAGCCTATATATATATATATATACCATGATAGTTTATATATTATATATGAAATAAAGTGTATATATATAAAGAATGTATATAAAAAATATATATATATAATAATAAGCTGGTGGAGGTGTTTACTATGGCTGTAGATAAATTAAATATTTAATGGCCAGCAGAAATAAGGGGGCACTCGTCCTTAAAATAAATTGAACGAGTTTCCTTCCCTCTATTTTTCCACCTCCATCACGGGGCCTTCCATTTTTCCCGATCTGCACAGCGGCTGTCTAGATCATGGAAAAAGCCTAACTCATTTTTTAGCCCCACATTCATGTATATTCAGATATTTGGGGGTTAAGAGAGTATGGCTATGGGTCAAGGTCAAGGTCAAGGTCAAGGTAAACTTTATTATCCCACAAGGGGAAATTAATGTGGTCATTCATTTGCGCCCTTGTCACAACATATTCTTTAAAAAACATAAAAACAATACATAAAAACAAAAAGAAATGACAAAACTACAGAATTGACAATCACAATCCAACATTTAACGTTAAAAAAAATGTATAATGTTATCCAGTAACTAAAACTTTGATAACTTGCGTTGTGCTTGATCATTATAAAGTCTGATCGCTGTAGGTACAAATGATTTATTGTACCTTTCTGTTCTAATTCTCTGCTGTAAGATTCTACCAGTTGACCTATTGCTTCTCATAAATTTATGATGTAAAGGATGAGAAGGATCATTGAGGATTTGATCAGTTTTTTTCAAGATAAGCTCTTTGTACAGTTGAGCTGCCGACACCTGGTCAATTCCGATTATCCTGCTGGCCATCTTAACCATGCGCTGCAGTTTCCTTTGGTCCTTAACATGCGTGTTGCCAAACATACAGACAAGGCCAAAGGACAGAACACTCTGGAGGAAACTTTTATAAAACATTACAAGAATGTATCTTTCCAATCTAAAATTATATAATTTTCTAAGGAAGTACATCCGTTGGTGCATTTTCTTAGTTTTGTTCAGAGCACATTCATTAAAAGTTAATTTTGAATCAATTTCAATTCCCAAGTATTTATATGTTGAGACCCTCTCCACTAGTTCACCATTGATCTCAGAAAAGGGGACTATTATTTTGTTTTTACTAAAATTTATGACCATCTCTTTTGTTTTCTTCACATTGATTTCGAGAAAGTTCTCAGAGCACCAATGAGTGAAACCCTGCAATTCCCTCTGAAATCCACTCACAGAAGAATTGTCCGATTTTAAAAAACCAACCAATGCTGTGTCGTCAGCATATTTAAAATAAGTGTAGGCCGAAGAGGAAGCTTGACAGTTATTGGTGTATAATGTGTATAAGATAGGCGACAGAACGCACCCTTGTGGTGCCCCTGTATTTGTCATTTTTAAGGAAGATATACATGAATTAAATCTGACTTGCTGACTACGATCCGTCAAGAAGTCATAAATCCATAAAATCAATTGTGGATTTACTCCTAAATGCACCAATTTTCTCACCATCAGATGGGGTTGGATCGTATTAAAAGCACTACTAAAGTCAATGAACACAATCTTAACCAGACTCTGAGCATGCTCAAGATGCTCATGAGTACTATTAATCAAAGATAGCAGTGCATCCTCAACACCTCTCTCTGCGCGATAGGCAAATTGGTTCGGGTCTAAAAGAGGTGAGACCTCATGAAGAAGTCGTTTTAAAATAATTTTTTCAAAACATTTCATAATTGCAGATGTAAGGGCAACAGGGCGCAGATCATTAAGTTCCTTAGGTCTATTGTTTTTAGGCACAGGCACTATTAGGGATTGTTTCCATAGGCTGGGAATGACACCTGTATCTAGTGACAGCTGGAACAACCTATGGAGGGGCTG
The DNA here is from genome assembly GCF_029890125.1 of Rhinichthys klamathensis goyatoka. Classification (NCBI taxonomy): domain Eukaryota; kingdom Metazoa; phylum Chordata; class Actinopteri; order Cypriniformes; family Leuciscidae; genus Rhinichthys; species Rhinichthys klamathensis. The sequence continues at coordinate 1,195,898 of NW_026606734.1, forward strand.
TGCCAACTGGTCAGCACACACCTTTAGTGTCCTGCAGCTGATACCATCCGGTCCACAAGCTTTACGGGGATTTACACGTCTAAAATAAGATTTAACCTCATCCATAGAGATGCAAATGCCCGTAGCCTTCATGTCTTTTACTGCTAAAATGGCCTCATTCTGTTCAACATTAAAATCATATGTATCAAATCTGCAATAAAAATTATTTAATTGATTTGCCATATTAAAATTGTTCTCTGCTACCATCGGGTGCTTCTTGGGCTTATATCCTGTGATAGATTGGACTCCCTGCCAGGCTCTCCTAGCATCATTTTTAAAAAGGTTTTCTAACTTGTGTTTATATGCTGCTTTACATTCATTGACAATACCCCGGGTAGAACAGACACTTGCGAGCTATGTCTCCCGGTTCAGTATCGTCCCTGAAGGCGTCGGTTTCTCTCACTAAACCATTAAAGAAAACTATTTTTTAATCTAGTGGGAAAAGCATATATGGCAGTGGGTCTAGCACGAGCCTGCTTGCACACTATAGCAGTGCTCCAAGCATATCAGGCTGACCTGCTGTGGTATTTGGACAGAAGTGAGGGAGTTTGGCCCGATGGGGTTTGAGAACTCCGTCGGGCCTCAGATTTATCTCTCAGGGATGGCAGCCAAAGAAATGTGGTCACTGAGAGACGCCTCTGGCTCAAATTGATGGGAATCATGGAGAAAGATACAAGATAATCTCTCCCTCGCTATGTCCAACCCACTGGGGCTGCTGGGCGTGAGCAGCTCCAGCCGGCTAGTTTCTCATACACAACTCAGCAGCCAAAGCCTTCAAAGCAGAAGCCGGATCCGAGGACCGTTCTTCATGCTGAGAAGGCTGCGGCTCAAAAGAAAAGGTCTGGCGCCACGGCGTCAGACCGGTGAGGGCAGCCCCAACCGGGGTGGAATGGTGTACACCTCATTATACGGTGCCCTTTCCATCTCTGTGCCCTCAGGGGACCGTTCTGCCAACCCCGCCACCCTTGGTGCTTCGGGGCGCAGCGTTCTCCAGCGAGCTTCTGGCGCAGCGTCAACTCGACATTGCGTCGGACTCGCGCCCTCTGAGGGGGGTTCGAAAACAGTCAGTTCGGGTGGTTCCTGCCAGTATGTTTCAGGTCCCCGAACTGGCTGTCTTTATTACACCAGAGGCCAGCCTCGAGGGGCTGGTTCCCTTGGTAGGTTTTCTGGCAGCGCGGAAGCTACTGCCAGATATATCTCTATGGGTAATGGTAATCTCTCTGGTAATGGAGCAAGGGGTAAAGGCCCTGTTAGCAAAGAAAGCTATAGAGCAGGTGTACTCACCCGACATTGCGTCGGGTCTTTACAGTCGTTATCTCATTGTTCCAAAAAAGGATGGAGAGCAGCGTCACATACTAGATCTTCGTCTGTTGGAGTGTTTGGTGCTGGAACTCAAGTCCAAGATGCTGACACTCAAACAGATCGTGACTCAAATCAGATCCGAGGACTGGTTTGTCACGATAGATCTAAAAGACGTATACTTCCATATCTCCATCCTCCCTCAGCACAGGAGGTTCCTGAGGTTTTCTTTGGGGCAAAGAACACCAGTATCAGGCACTTCCTTTCGGTCTAGCTCTATCACCCCCCACGTTCACGAAGTGTATAGACGCAGCTCTGGCCCCGCCAGGCTGCAGTGTATACGCATTCTGAATTGCATAGATGACTGGCTGATTCTAGCGGAATCAGAACAGTTAGCGGTTCGGCACCGAGGTGTCGTTCTCGCTCATATGCAGATGTTGGGGTTGAGGCTCAATGCCAAGAAGAGTGTTCTTTCTCCAGTACAGAGAACCACTTTCCTTGGTGTGGTATGGGATTCAGTGACGATGCGGGCCACTTTATCGCCCGTTCGTGTAGCTGCTATCCTGACAGCCACCATAGAGCTAAAGCTAGGCCAGTCACCCACTGTAAAACAGTTCGAGAGACTGTTGGGTCTTGTGGCAGTAGCGTCCAACGGGATACCTTTTGGCCTGCTGTACATGAGACCTTTGCAGTGGTGGCGCAGGACCAGAGGGTTCTCCCCGAGGGGAAACCCACTTCGTATGATCAAGATCACGCGGCCGTGCCTTCGTGCCTTGGTTATATGGAGGAAACACTGGTTCTTAACCCAGGGTTCGGTGTTGGGAGCTCTTTGCCATCGAGTTGCTATCTCGACAGATGCTTCCCTCACCGGCTGGGGAGCGGTATTGGAAGGCCGCTCAGCTCAGGGCTTGGGAGGAGTCATCATCTCGCTTGGCACATGAATTGCCTAGAGATGATGGTCGTCTTCAATGCGTTGAGACATCTCCTCCCAGACCTGAGGGGCCATCTTGTGTTGTTCTGAAACAGTGACTGTTAGGCCTCAGGGCAGCAGCGTTCAATGTGATACCCTTTGACCTGCTGTACGTGAGACCTTTACAGTGGTGGCTCAGGACCAGAGGGTTCTCCCTGAGGGGAAACCCACTCCGTACGATCAAGATCACGCGGCAGTATCCCCGCGCCTTGGTTATATGGAGGTAACTCTGGTTCTTGACCCACAGACAACACGTTGGTGGCCTATTATTTTGGTCCCTCAGGAAATTACGCTGTCTGAGGGCAGTGTATATTCCAGGGGGGCCAGAATATTGGAGCAGACACCCTGTCGAGGCAGGGGCTGAGGCCAGGGGACTCCACCCCGAGGCGGTGGAGCAAATATGGGAGTTTTATGGCCAGGCAGAAGTGGATTTGTTCTCGTCTCAGCATACGACGCACTGTCCACTCTGGTTATCCCTCACTCAACCAGTCCCCACGGGGCTGGTTGCTATGGTGCAGACGTGGCTGAGGCTACGTCTGTACGCATTTCCCCCTGTTGCTCTGCTCCCAGGAGTTCTGGAGTGATTCCGCCAGGATGGAATAAGCCTATTTAGTAGCACCACCCTGGCCGAGCTGAATTTGGTTTGCGGACCTAATTTTTCTCCTCGACGGACCTCCCTTGGAGGTCCCGATCAGGAGAGACCTTCCGTCTCAGGCAGGGGATGCAATATTGCACCCCCGGCAGGGGATTTGGAAACTGTGGGTTTGGCCTCTGAGGGGGCCCAACTCATAGAGAGTGGTCTCTCAACCGAGGTTGTTGAGACCATTCTAAGCTCCAGAGCTCCCGCTACGAGGAAACTATATTCACTATTTCGAGAGTTTTTCACTTCTTGGTGTTACCAGCGTCAGTGGGATCCGGCTAACTGTTCAGTAAACACAGTATTCGAGTTTCTGCAAGAACGCTTTGTATCAGGTCTATGTCCTTCCACGCTTAAGGTATACGTGGCGGCCATTGCGGCTTTCCACGCCCTGGTGGGTAGTACATTTTTGGGTCGAGACCCCCTGATCACTCGTTTCCTTCGTGGCACTTTGAGGCTGAGGCCTGCAACTTGCACTAGGGTGCTGGCTTGGGACCTTGCAATAGTTCTAGAAGGCCTATCTGGGGCTCCCTTCGAGCCCTTAGATTTGGTCTCAGAGAAGTTCCTTTCTTTTAAGACTATTTTCTGCTAGCTATTTCGTCCCTATTAGAGTCAGACCTTCAGGCCCTTTCGGTCCCCACCTGCCCTGAGTGCACCGGGGATGGCCAAGGCATTCTTACCCGAAACATGGATATGTTCCAAAGGTGCCTACCATTATTCAGAGGCCTATTGTGCTGCAGGTTTCTGTCCTCCTTTTACATCTGCGGACCAGGAAAGGCTGAACCTCTTGTGTCCAGTGCGAGCACTGGATACTTATGTTCATCGGACATCTTCAATGAGGAAGTCCGACCAGTTATTTATTTGCTTTGGATCACCTAAGAAGGGTCTTCCTGCTTCTAAACAGACGGTTAGTAAGTGGATAGTCGAGGCTATTTCACTTGCATACGAGTACTCTGACCATCCGTGTCCCTTGGTGGTCAGAGCTCACTCAACGAGGGGTATGGCGGCCTCTAAAGCCTTGTTATTTGGGGTTTCTCTCCAAGACGTTTGTGATGCGGCAGGCTGGTCTTCACCGCTCACATTCGTCAGGTTTTACAGTTTGGACCTGGATGCTGCCCCAGGTTCTCAGGTGCTTAGTGCTTAGTTCCAACAGACTGACACTCAGGTACTTGGAATTCTGGCGGTTTGGGTATTCTCGTTCCCAAAGCGTCAAGTGACGCATCGCGAGTTCCCTCGAAAGGGAACGTCTCAGGTTACTACTGTAACCATAGTTCCCTGAGAAAGGGAACGAGACGATGCGTCACCCTGCCATACTTCCTGCATCCCTGTGATCGGCTTGCTTCGACTTTTTGAAGCTAATGCCGCGTTTCACCGGATGTGCTCTTATGCCTTCCTGGTCATGACGTCACCCGCCCGTGACGCTCATTCTTTCCATTGGACTAGTTGACATTGATGCTCAGACGCATTCACGCTGGGGGCGTTCCCAAAGCGTCAAGTGACGTATCGTCTCGTTCCCTTTCTCAGGGAACTATGGTTACAGTAGTAACCTGAGACGTTTTAGCTTACCTCAAGGGCATCCAAGATGTAGGTGTCTTTGTTTCCGCAGTAGTTTCAATTTTGATATTTTTAGGTCAAACCATTCTTGTCTAGTCATATAATGCAGGTCTATGGTGACCACCTCAAAGAGCATGCACAGAGAAGTCCAAATTAAAGGGTTAGTTCAGCCTTTCTCAAACTTTTTTCAGTCGGGGCACCTTTCAAAAGTGCATAAAATCTCAAGGCACCCCAGTGTAAAATATAAATTAAAAACACTGCATAACCCAAATGTAAATGCAAATGTCCTGTTTATTTAGACAGAACAGTAATGAACAGAGCATAATACGAACTGTAAATAACAATAACAATAATAATAACAACTTTACAGGGCTATCACTTTTGTGAAAAAAATCCTGATCGATTTTTGAGACATAAACGTTCATTGAATCGATTGTAAAATCGATTTTCCATGTCTAAAGACGTTTCCATTTTCAGCGCCAAATATATGCAAATCCACGGACAACTAACAGGCATTAGCACGAGCGTAAAGAGTGCGCTTGAGACGCGCACAAGTCAGCAATATTTCTGATGATTTATTGGCATGAAGTTTCGTGCACAATGACAAACAGGAGTGCAAGATTCTCGAAAAACAATAAGCAGAGTGGACTGCCATAGCATCAATGAAAAACATTACTGCAGGCTTCAACATGGCTGTGTTTACGATTAGAAATGTCAAACAAATTTCGCCTACGTAGGCGATTGTAGGCCGGATCTGTATGCATGGGACTGTCTGAATACCGGCAGAATTCACATTTTTGTTGTAAAAAGAGACACGTTATGCAGAAGTATAGTATAGTTTGTATGTGTGTTTGTCAGAGCCTGCAGTTGCTGTGTGACGCTGAGGGATGCTTTTGAGACTCTTAGCATACTTGAAATCGCATGAAACTCGACAGACACATCACATTTATTAGCAAGTAGACATGTGCAAAGTTTCAGAAACGGGCGTCGTGGATGAGCTCAGTAGCGCCACCTTTTGACAAAAATGGGTAGGGGTTAGTTTTATGTACAGTAACAAAAATCGGTATGTATATGTATATATATATATATATATATATATATATATATATATTGTTCTCTTCGAAGCCGACAACTCTCTAATATACAGACATTAGCTCCTACCAACAGGAAGTCAGATATTTTGGTTTGAATGTGGATTTTTTGCAAAAATCAGCCTCTAAATTTTATTTATTTAGGTTTATTTTTATTCCCACCAAACTTTTTCAACATGATAAAAATATATTACTGATCCTAAATTGTGAACGGATATTGAGTATCTCAAACGGTTTTGCTATGGCGAGGGATTAAATTCATGTCAAAAAAGGAATCACTAAAAGCCTCATATCTTCTAAACATTTAATTATACACCATTTATTTCTGTATAGAATTATACAAATATCAGACCTAAACCCATTTTATTCTTTTTTTTTTTTCAATTCAAGAAGTATGAAAAGTTAAAAACAGACTGAATGCTGCATTTTGGTTAAACAAAAAATCATACATAAGGCTATACTGCCCTCTTGCGTCGTCACCACTTTTGAATAAGAAACAATATCAAGACTATGAAACACGTCAAAACTCAGCGAATCACAACAAGCGTAGCCTATCAGTGAGAACACTTGTTCAAACAGCGCACATACTCAAACCTGACTTCAAATCACATTTTTACTTTATTGATTCTGCTTTTATTCATAATGCAATGGACCGGTCAACAGGACATAAATTAATCCTAAAGAAAAGTGTTATTGGTCTGTTTACAGTGTCATATACAATAAAAGCCTGCACATCGACAGGAAATAGAAATGAACACAAAAAAAAAAAACGGCCTAGTGCTAACCACACAACACTGACAGTGGACTTGCTCTCAGGAGTAGCTCTGGGGTTTTTTTTTTTGTTTTTTTTGAGCAACTGCGGATAAATCCTTACCCTAGTCTTATTAAATGTATGTTTCATATTTCATTTTTGATTTCTAAATTTGATCAATACATTATCACTCAATCAACAAAATTTATTTCGGTCCTCACACATAATTTTTTTAATTGTTACCCTAGGTCTGATCAAATTAATTATTTTACACTGAAAAATAACAATGCATTAATTCATGTTATGATATTGTTTTAAATATAAGTTAATCAACAATCGTTGGAAAGAATGATACTTTCAAACATAACACTAATCCTCCTTTAGGTGTCGCCAGGCGACTGTCTTACTGTAATGAGCGATTTATTGATTCATTCGTTCAAACGAGTCTTTCGAACGACTGAATCATTCATGAATCACAGATGTTTATGGATTGATCATTGAATCTTTGAGTCAACCGATTTGTTAAAAATGCTGAATCATTCACTAATGAGAAAACGTACTCGGTGACCTAACGTAACCTCTGTTCTCTCTAGAGAGGGAACGAGTACTGCGTAATATCTTACGCTATGGGGAAAACCTCTTTTCCACGAGATATTGAAGCCAAAAATTATCCTTAATTTTTAATCAATGTAAAACACTTTGCAGAAGCATGCAGACATAGGCGAGGCAGCTTGCGCGCCTATTGGCTGCCCTGCGGCAAAAGCAGCAGCCTATCGACAGCGGCTCTGCGTGACGTCATGACCAATGGGGGCACTTCACGCCAACTTTGTTACGTCCCGCCAGAAAGGGCGTGGTCTTGCCCTATAAAGCAGGACGATAGGCTGATACAAACTGGTTTTCATCGCCGAAGCGAACCAGAGCGTATTTTAAGCACGGCAAGATACGCAGTACTCGTTCCCTCTCTAGAGAGAACAGAGGTTACGTTAGTAACCGAGTACGTTCTCTTACGAGAGTATCTCTCGTACTGCGTAATATCTTACGCTATGGGGAACACAGTGCAACACGCCGTGCGTACAGGGATCCAACACCAAAGTCCCAAGGGCAGAAGCCCAGGGCGCATGTACTGCATAATCACCATAGACTCACAGAGAGTGAAGGAAGAGGGGCTAGAAGCGTCATTCCTTATAAAGTAGCATCCAGAGGAGCTAATCATATAAATATTAAACCACGCAGCCAGGGTGAAAGCTTTCAGCCTAAACTGGGTGCCATACGTGTGTCAAGCATATGTGGAGCTGCTGTATCGGTGAGTGAGCGATACGCGGGCCAAACTCAGCATCTGGGCCGGCACAGCGGGGCAGATAGCACTGAATTCTAGACCGCCAAAAGCTTAGCTTGTAAGGTGGGGACCTCCAGGTTATAGTATTTTATAAATGTAGACGGCGAGGCCCAGCCCGCGGCCGTACAGATATCTTGCAGGGTAATCCCGCTAGACCATGCCCACGAAGAGGCCACGCCTCTCGTGGAGTGCGCTCTGACACCCAAGGGGCACTGCAGGCCCTTAGAGGTGTAAGCCAGTGCTATGGCATCGACTATCCATCTGGATAGGCTCTGTTTTGATGCGACAAGTCCCTTAGAACGTCCACCAAACAAAACGAAAAGCTGCTCAGTCTGTCTAAAACCAGACGAGCGGGACACATAAGCTCTTAGTGCCCTGACAGGGCAAAGGAGACTCGCGTCCCTCTCCTCATTGAGAACCGGAAGGGCGGACAGGGAAATCACCTGGGCCCTAAACGGTGTGTTGAGGGATTTCGGCACGTACCCATGCCTAGGTTTGAGAATGACCTTTGAGTCATTAGGCCCAAACTCCATACACGACGCGCTCACCGAGAGCGCTTGCAAGTCCCCTACGCGCTTCAATGAAGCGAGAGCCATAAGAAACACTGTTTTGAAAGACAGGTGCTTCATGTCTGACAAATGGATTGGCTCGAATGGGGCACCTTTCATGGCTTCCAGAATCATGGAAAGGTCCCACATCGGGACTGAAGGGGGCCTGGGAGGGTTCAATCTCCGAGCTCCCCTGAGGAAACGCACGACTAAGTCGTTCTTCCCCAATGACTGGCCAAACACCAGTTTAGCAAATGTTGCTATGGCCGCCACGTATACTTTGAGCATGGATGGGGTTCTGCCCTTATCCAGCAGCTCTTGTAGGAAGGAAAGCACTTCCGTAACCCCGCAGTCTACGGGTGAAAAGCCCTGAGCTTGACACCAAGCAGAGAACACAGACCATTTCGAGGAGTAGAGCCGTCTAGTAGACGGAGCTCTAGCCTGCGTGATCGTGTTTAACACTCCCTCCTGGAGGTTAGCGGGTACCCGTTGATGGCCCATGCGTGCAGGGACCACAGATCCGGGCGAGGATGCCAAATCAAGCCCCCTGCCTAAGAGAGGAGGTCTCTCCTCAGTGGTACAGGCCATGGGGCAGTGCTGGCCAGCTGCATCAGGACTGGGAACCAGGTCTGGTTTGTCCAGAGTGGAGCCACGAGCAGCACTGGGCATCCGTTTTCCCTGATTCGTTCCAACACTTGAGGCAGGAGCGAGACAGGGGGAAAAGCATATAAGGGAACACGGGGCCAGACGTGGGCCAGCGCATCCTTGCTCTTCGAGAAAAAGTTCGGACAATGAGCGTTTTCGTGGGACGCGAACAGGTCCACCTGCGCTCTGCCTAACGTTTCCCACAGCAGTTGGATCGTCTGCGGGTGCCATGACCATTCCCCTGCTGGGACATTGTTTCTGGACAGTCTGTCTTGTCCCACATTCAGGTGACCAGGCACATGCGCTGCTCTCAGCGAGAGTAGGTTGTGCTGAGCCCAGACCAGGAGGCGTTCCGTCAGCCTGTTAAGGTTTCGAGACCTGGTGCCGCCCTGGCGATTTATGTATGCCACCACTGACATGTTGTCCGACCGGACCAGGACGTGGTGACCTTTTATCTGGGGACAGAAGCACCGTAGCGTTTTGTCGACTGCTATCATTTCCAAGCAGTTTATGTGAAGGAGCTTTTCCCGTTCTGACCACGGGCCAGCAAACGGTCTGCCCTTGAGCAGCGCTCCCCATCCCGAGGTGGAAGCGTCCGTAGACACCACCTGCACACTCGAGGAGGTCCCCAGACTCACACCTGACTGATACCAGTCGGTTACTTTCCAAGGTTACAGAGCTGAAATGCACTTTAGATTGACCCTGAGGCGAAACAGACCAGCGGTCCATGCCCGGGGCGGAACTCGCACTTTCAACCACATCTGCAGTGGGCGCATGCGAAGCAGGCCCAGCTGGAGTACAGAGGCTGCTGAGGCCATCAGGCCCAGCATCTTCTGAAAACTGTTGAGCGGGACTATAGAGCCGTGGCGGAAAGATTTCGCGATGCACTGAATGTCTAGTCCGCGCTCCGGTGACAGGCGTGCTGTCATGGATAGCGAGTCCAGCACTGTTCCCAGAAAAAAAAATGTCTGACTGGGGAACAGTGAGCTCTTCGCCCAATTGACTGTGAGGCCCAGATTCTTGAGGTGCTCGAGTAATGTGGCCCTGTGTTCTATGAGCTCTGAGTGTGATCGAGCTAGAATCAGCCAATCGTCCAAGTAGTTCAAAACTCGCATGCCCCGGAGTCTTAGGGGTGCGAGAGCCACGTCCATGCACTTCGGGAATGTACGGGGTGCTAGGGACAGGCCGAACGGCAGGACTGTGTATTGATATGCCTGGCCCTCGAAGGCGAATCTCAAGAATCGCCTGTGATGGGACGCTATTTGTATCTGGAAATAGGCGTATTTCAGATCTATTGACATAAACCAGTCCTCTTGGCAAACTTGCGCGAGGATTTTCCTGGTTGTAAGCATTTTGAACTGGCGCTTCACAAGTGCTCTGTTCAGCTGTTGCAGATCTAAAATGGGCCTGAGACCTCCTTTTTTCGGTACCAGAAAATATCTGCTGTATAGGCCCCCTTCGCTCTGAGCCTGAGATCAAGTTTCTATAGCACCTTTGCTGAGTAGTTTCGCTATCTCGGCTCGAAGTAGATGAGATACTTTGTTTTTCACCGTCGTTTCGACGCGCGCCGCATAACGGCGGGGACGTCGAGCGAACTGTAGCGAGTAGCCTCTCTTTATAGTGTTCAGCACCCATTCTGATACCCCGGGGAGCTTTGACCACGCATCTGCGTGAATAGCTAGAGGTAGAATGAAATCTGGGCTCTGGCCGCGGCATGACGGCGGCTCGAGAGCCTCAGTGTGTTGAGAACTCAACGCTGTGTTTACAGCGTGCGAGGCGGGGGGCGCACTGATCACAGCGGGCAGCCTGGCCGCGCTCAGCTTCTCTATGCTGGGTTGTGCAGAGAAGGCGAGCGGGGCGAATCCCGTGGGATTCGGCGTGTCTGTAAGAGAATGTGGGCGCGGGACAGCGGGCACATCTACTGCACTGAGAACACTGTCGGCTCGCGCCGACTGAATGTGTGATGGTTTCGTTTTTACAGAAACCAAGGGACACACATCGTTTAGTGTTTAGGCACTGTGTTGTGGGCACATTCACTAAATTTTTTGCACAATCGACACGAGTCGATTTTATTTGTGCTAGCCCTGCACTGTGGCGGGCTGTGTCCGGGTGTGGGAATGGGCACTGGGCCGTAGGCATTCTTACAACACTCATAACACCAACGGCCGTGGCCGAAACACCAGAAAATGCACTCTTTATTGGATTTATCTGGGTAGCCGTAAAAACGGCTTTTGTGTGAAGGCAAGCGGGCTGTGGCACCGGCTTGTTTACTGCGAAATACACTGGAACAGTCACATTGCTTGGAACTGAACGAGCGAGAAGTTTTGGTGAAAAACCGGCCGCAGCGGGATTTGAACACCGTCGCTTTCCTAGAGAGGCTAGGAAGGCTTTGAGACCTCGGGCTTGATCTCAATCCTCAGCCGGGGCCCACGCTGAGGGGGGCAGCGTCCAGCAGAGCGAGAGCATGGTCTTTGGGCTCGGGCCTGGCGGCGCTGTGAAGCGGCGGCGGCGAGTGGTGCAGGCTGCGGCTGAGAGCTTCGGGCAGACGGTTGTTTCGGGCGGCCCGTAGCGGAGCTCGAGCACGTTTTCTGCACCTCGACGAATCTGTCCGCGAAGTCTTTGACGGCAGATCCGAAAAGACCCGCTGGCGAAATGGGCGCGTCGAGGAACACGAAGCGCTCAGCTTCCGTCATCTCGGATAGCGTCAGCCACAAATGTCTCTCAGCCACGGTGAGAGAGGCCATATTCCGCCCAACCGCTTGTGTGGCGGCTTTTGCAGTGCGTAGAGCAAAGTCTGTAGCGCTTCTTAAGTCCGCCACGCAAGACGCTACAGCTGCTTCCACAGGAGGAATGGAAAGGTATCCTCTATCTTTCGCACCGTCCACAGTGGAGAATGCAGCAGAGGTAGAGGTATGCAGTCTGGCGGAGAAGGGGGCGTTCCACGATTTCCTCGTGAAGTTCAGGGAGGAAGGGCGCGGATCTCGACTGTGACGGGGCTTCTTCTTTTCTGAGAAAGCGACCGTCAAGTCTGTTGCGCGGTGGTGGCGCGGGCACCTCCCAGTCGAGGCCGATGGTATCCACGGCTTGAGAGAGCAGACGCATCAGCTCAGCTTCAATGCCGGCTCGTCTCCCAGAGGGCTGGCGGGTAGCGGGGGGGAAGGTCCACAGAGCTCGCCCAATCCTCACTGTCCGATGCCAGGAGAGAACATTCCTCGGTAGGTTCGTCGAGCTCAAGGGCGGACGCGGCGGCAGACGGCGGTCGTTGTCCATTTTGAGCGACCCGAGCGATGCCGGCGAAGCTGGTGGCATGACATGGCGGTCCCCGTCGCTGAGTTGGGCTCGGCACGAGCCACAGGAAGGCATCTTGAAAAAGACGCTAGCTCTTTTAGAGTTTAAGAGAAGTGTGAGTTGCAGCGGCGAACAAACACTCTCAGTAGAGTAAAGGATATAGACGCCGGAAAGCGCAGCAGGTATGGCGGCTGAATGCGGCGAGGTGAAGGCCAGCGACTTCAGACTCGAGGGCTCGTCCCGTTGAAGGCTTGCGTCGACGGCGCGGCTTCTCACTCTGGATCCAGCGATGCGTGAGCTTCGCTGAAGAGATGAAAATCAGTTTGTATCAGCCTATCGTCCTGCTTTATAGGGCAAGACCACGCCCTTTCTGGCGGGACGTGACGAAGTGGGCGCGAAGTGGCCCCATTGGTCATGACGTCACGCAGAGCCGCTCTCGATAGGCTGCTGCTTTTGCCTCAGGGCAGCCAATAGTCGCGCGAGCTGCCTCACCTATGTCTGCATGCTGCCGCAAAGTATTTTACATTGATTAAAAATTAAGGATAATTTTTGGCTTCAATATCTCGTGGAAAAGAGGTTTTACCCATAGCGTAAGATATTACGCAGTACGAGAGATACTCTCGTAAGAGAACCTTGGTTCTCTCTAGAAGAGGGAACGAGCATTGCGTAAGTTGCTTACGCTACGGGAAAGTTGTCTTTCCTCGAGATCTGAGGCCAAAAATTATCCTTAATTTTGTATTTATTGTCAACGCAGTGCGGCAGACAGCAGACCATAGCAGGCTGTATCAGCGTGCTCATTGGCTGTCCTGCGGCAACTGCAGCAGCCTACCAGTGAGCCTTGCGTGACGTCGCGCACTACACGCACCTCAGCCCGCCAGAATGGGTGTGGCTAGCGTGTATAAAAGAAGGGCTCACAGGCTGAAACTCTGGTTTTCATAGACTGAAGCTAATAAGCTCGTGGTGCGACACGGCAGGTTACGCTATACTCGTTCCCTCTTCTAGAAAGAACCAAGGTTACGTTCGGTAACCGAAGACGTTCTCTTACGAGAGGTTCTCTCGTATTGCGTAAGTTGCTTACACTACAGGAACCCCTTGTCAACGCCGTGCGCACCGAGCATCCACTGCATGAGTCCCAGGGGAGCCCGGGGAACACAACATGCGGGAAGAAGCGGCCAGCAACGCGGGCCGGCACAAGTCATAAGCACTTCATAGGAATACAGAGCGGCTCTGCCGGTCTATGTATAAACGTGTAAAATGTGGCCAGCAGCGACGGGCCAGCACATTACATAAGCCCATTATAGGGAGAATATAGAGCGGCCCCGCCGGTCTATGTATAGAGATTATAAACCCCTAGCGCAGCAGAGTAGAGAAAAGGCGGCCAGCAACGCGGGCCAGCACCAGTGCACAAGCGTGTGATGGGGAAAACACAGAGCGGCTGTACATGGAAATCTCATCCCTTAGTGCAGCTCACCAGAGAAGCTAGCAGTATACAAGAGTAGTCTGCACATGATCACTGGGCAGAACATACATGACACTTAAACTGCTAACATTTTAGACTGCAAGGTGAGAACTTCCAGGTTATAAAATCTCACGAATGTAGAGGGGGAGGCCCAGCCTGCCGCCATACAGATTTCGTGAATAGAAATCCCGCTAGACCAAGCCCACGATGAGGCCATGCCTTTAGTGGAATGGGCTCTGATGCCCATAGGGCACTGCAGGTGTTTGGACACATACGCTGCTGCGATAGCGTCCACTATCCATGGCTATGTTTAGAGGTGGCGAGACCCTCTGTGCGCCCACCAAACAAAACAAAGAGCTGCTCAGAACGCCCGATACCGGCGGAGCGTGTGATGTAAACTCTCAGCGCCGACGGGGCATAAGAGGTTATCACTGTCCTCGCTATCGGATGCTGGCAGAGCCAACAGGGAGATGATCTGCGCCCTGAAGGGGGTGCCAATCGCTTTGGGGACGTAACCGTGTCTCGGTTTGAGGATGACGTTGGAGTCATTTGGTCCGAACTCGAGACATGCGGGGCTAACAGATAGCGCGTGTAGATCCCCCATACGTTTTACTGAAGACAGAGCCGTCATAAAAACGGTTTTGAGCGAAAGGTATTTCAGATCCACAGATTCTAGCGGTTCAAGGGGAAACGCTTTCAGAGCCTCTGGGACCAAAGAAAGATCCCAAATAGGAACCGAAGGGGACCGTGGGGGGTTAATCCTCCTGGCTCCTCTAAGGAAGCGGATGATAAGCCCGTTCCTTCCTATTGCACGGCTGCGAGTCGCCTCCACGAACGCTGTGATGGCCGCGACGTACACTTTGAGAGTGGAAGGGGACCAGCCCTTATCCAACAGCTCTAGTAGGAAGGAGAGCATCCGCGAAACCCCACACGTGTGTGGATCCAGGCTCTTAGTAGCGCACCATTTGGAAAAAACAGACCATTTAGACGCGTGGTCTTCAGTCTTCTCGTGGAAGGAGCTCTAGACTGCGTGATCGTGTTCACGACCCCTTCTGGCAAATCAGCGGGCATCCGTTGATTATCCACGCATGCAGATACCAGTGCTCTGGATGGGGATGCCAAATCGATCTACCGGCTTGAGAGAGAGAAGATCTTTCCTCACCGGGATCGGCCATGGGGCTGAGTGCGACAGCCTCACATTTGGTTCTCCCATCGCGGGGCTATGAGGAGCACTGAGTGGCACGTGTCCCTGATCCTCTTGATTACCTGTGGTAACAGCGAGATCGGAGGGAAAGCATACAGTGGGCAGCTGGGCCAGGTTTGGGCCAGCTCGTCCTCGCTCTTTGAGAAGAACCCCGGGCAATGAGAGTTGTCTTTTGATGCAAAAAGGTTGATTTCCGCCTTGCCGAACAGGCGCCACAGTAGCTGGACTTTCTAGGGGTGCAGGGACCATTCTCCCTGGGGAATGTTGTCTCTGGACAGTCTGTCTGGGCCGACATTCATGTGGCCAGGCACGTGCGCGGCTCTCAGCGAGCGCAACGAGCGATGAGCCCACACAAGAAGGCGTTCTGTCAGTTTGCAGAGATTCCTGGATCTGACACCGCCTTGTCGGTTCACATAGGACACCACAGACAGGCTGTCTGAGCAGACTAGCACATGGTGGTCCCATATATGTGGGAGGAAGCGCTTGAGCGTGTTCTCGACCGCTATCATCTCCAAACAGTTTATGTGGAGGCATTTCTCCTGGTCTGACCACAGGCCAAAGACCGGTTTGCCCTCGAAAAGAGCGCCCCAACCCAAGTTGGATGCGTCTGTCGAGATAACTTTTCGGTGCGAGACGGCTCCCATTGTCACTCCCCGCTGGTACCAGTCGGCCGCTAACCAGGGTCTCAGTGCTGAAACGCAGCTCTGAGTCACTCTGATTCGTATGCCGCCGGACGCCCAGACTCGGTGAGGCACTCGAGCGTTCAACCAGCGTTGTAGCGGGCACATACGCAGTAGACCCAGCTGAAGCACTGCTGCAACTGATGCCATACAACCCAGCATCCTCTGAAATGTTTTTAGAGGTGTGGCGCTGCCCATCTGGAAAGACGCGGCCAGGCATTGAATACAGCACGCGAGCTTGGGCCCTATATATATAAAGGATCCTGAAAATGCCTGTATTTTTCTCCTTTGTAAGTTGCTTATAATAAACAGAATCTACTAAATTAGCAAATGTCAGAAAGACTATAATATTGTTATTTCTTGTTATTTGAAATTAACTGCAGCACAATGCAAATAGTTTCTGCAGTAAGAAACAGTTCTGCTGCCTAATATATTTGATGAATAAAAGGTTAAAAAAACAATAAAAAGGTTAAAAAGAACTGCATTTATAAAAAAAAAAAAATTATAATAATGTAAATCTTCTTTACTATCACTTTTTATCAATTTTGTACATCCTTGCTGAATAAAAGTATTGATTTATTTCAAATAAAGAAATAAAAAAAAATTACTGACCAGTTGTCACAGAACACACACGGGAAAAGGGTAGATCCAAAAGCAGTATTTAAGTGTAATCCAATCTCGTAGTCATCAAAATCCAAATAAGCAATCCAATAAACAAGAAACAAAACAAGAACAGACTAGAAAACAGACCTCAAAAGTGTAGCGACATTAAACAACGACTCCGTGACAAACACTAAACAGGCAGGGTATATATATCTCAGAAGTAACAATGATAATGGGGAACAGCTGAGTGCAATGATGATGGGGAACAGCTGAGTGCAATGATACAGTGATGGGTACAGACAAGGATTGTGGGGAATGCAGTTCCTAATGTGAATGACACCGTGGGGGAAGAGGACCTCTAATGGTTACCCAGGGAACACAAACCAGACACTGTGAAGCCCCGTTCACACTACACGCGACGCGATACCATTCATTTCAATGGGGAGCTGGCGATTTCTGGCGATTTTCGGCGACACGCGCGACAGCGACCGTTGGCGACCGGATGGGGCGTGTCTGGCGACGCGACAAAGTTGAGACAAAGCCCGTCTACGGAAAGCCTGGCCACTCCCTATTAAGTCCTATTGTACCGACTTTTTGGTTGTAGTTCCACCAGAGTTCCACTGGGGGCAATAGTCCGAGTGCAAAATGAATGGGAGTCTATGGGGCTAAAC
The DNA here is from genome assembly GCF_029890125.1 of Rhinichthys klamathensis goyatoka. Classification (NCBI taxonomy): domain Eukaryota; kingdom Metazoa; phylum Chordata; class Actinopteri; order Cypriniformes; family Leuciscidae; genus Rhinichthys; species Rhinichthys klamathensis. Next base: position 1,212,673 of record NW_026606734.1, read on the forward strand.
GGCTAAATTTGTCTTTTTCACCCGATTGTCATTGAGAAATCTTAGATTTGAATGTAGGTTTTGCAAGTCCAACATGGGTTATAGGTCGAAAGTTGAATGAACGAGTACTTATGTCCTTTCGATTTCTTACAGGTTGAGTTGTTGTTGCCCATAACACGCTAGCATTCTGCTAATGGACGCTGATTGGTCAGTGAAGGATGACCAATTTACGACCAGAGATAACGCTTGATGGCATCGTGGCATCCGAAGCGGGACCACACATGTATTTACCTGTGTCAGTTGTGTAGTAGATGCCGCGAGAGAAAAGAAAGTGCAGAACGCAAAAGCATAGACATAATAAATACATAGACGCCCTATTGGCCGCTTTGGAGCTTTGCTGCGATAGTTTTCTTATTGTGGAAAAAGCATTTTCTGTGGTTGACCCGATTTTAGCAATAACAAAGATAACTGATGGATGCTTTATCTATGGTAATACGATATGGTACAACTACAGTGCAGTGCAAATAGTAAATATAATATAAAGTGAGAAGTAATAGTAAATAGTTTAGTCAATAAAATAAACAAACAGTATAATAAAATAGTAATGAAAAGGCTATATAAAATATAGGCTATATAAAATAAAATGACACAACCCTGTCTATTTTTCAGTTTTATTGATCAGTAAGAGACATTATAACAGTATAAGTAGCCTAAAAGGTATAAGAAGAGTTATACAAGACAAGAAATAAAGTAAACGATTCAGACACAGCAGGATACAACGTTAAAATAGCCACAATATAAAGTTATGAAACTTCACTTTACCGTCAGCCAAACCGATTTGCCAGGGAACAAGATTAATGAGACCAAAGATCGCCCGTTAGATATACACAAGACGAATTATATGTCATGCTTAACCACAAGACGAGACTTCAGAGCCAGCGGCAAACGTCTCGTCTTGTGCTAACCGAGTAAAGGCTGTTCCAGGCGGGGTGCAGAGCACTGAGACCCCGGTAAAGGCTTGGATATCACAACTCCGAAAACGTCAGATCAAATTTTTAAATAAGCGCTATCTTTATAAATAAACCACAGATTTTAGATTTCAACAACTACATTGTCGACTGAAAAACTATTAAAACTACATTTCGTGACACAATAACAGTAGTATTTTTAAATTTCGCGGTTTCTCTAGTCTGTCTATGCGCGTAAGCACCAAAGTGACTGAAGGATTGCCGTAAAGCAGGTCTCTGGTCGTACGATGTGTATGACGTCATTGACATTTTGAAATACTTTTTAAAGCAAATAAGTGACTCTAAAAAATCTAACACCCAGTAATGTGTAATTTCTTTGCATCTTCTTTCGAATACAACATTCGAATTACTACACAAAAAATTATATCCTGAGAAAAGTGGATTTTTAGGGGTATTGCTCCATAGACCTCCATTCATTCTGCACTCCGCCTGTGAGCGCCCTCATATGGACCCAGAGTGGAACTGCAACAGTTCAGAACCCGGAAGTTTAATGTGAGTGGGAGTTCTCCCCATATTAGACTTTCTCTGGTTGAGATCTGTTTAACTTTATGCAAATGAGGAGCGACTTTCGGGAGCGACAACCAATAGGAGCGGAGCGCGTATGATCCTTCTCCACATCATTGGATGTCATTCATAAAGGCAACCAGTAGTGGGAACTCCCACTAGCGACCTCATCGCCAGCCACTGGCGACATGCAGCGACAAAGTCGCTTGTAGTGTGAACGGGGCTTGACAAGTATTAGTAGACTGATAGGGTTAGGGTTAGAATAAGTTGACATGTAGTTCCAAAGTTACTTAAAGTCAGAGTGTCTGGAGGACCATTACAATAAAGAGTTATCAGATATTAAGCAGACAGTACACTAATACTCTAATGACAGTTAGTTGACATGTAGTTGCAAAGTTACTTATAGTCAACAGAATGTTCAAAAGGGTAACCCATAATTGTTTACTAGTAAGAATTTAGTTGTAGAGCCCTCTAATTGAATTTTGAATTGAATTTACTAGTAAAACGCTGGGAACATTTTAAGTGCAAATAGTTTGATATAGTATAGAGCCTAAAACAAACTTTTTGCCAAGCCTGTCAATGGCACGTCTACGTGCAAAAACCCACAGGATGTAGCTATAAGATCAATGAACATCAAACCTGCTACATACACAGAACTCCAGAAGAAGCATGCATTTGCACTGACATATGTTTTTGACATATTAACATTTTTATTATAACATTTTAAATTTACTCAGAGTAGTTGTACTACCATCTCTTTGATACAACAGAGTGAGACCCAAAAATGCTGTGACTCATATATTCTGAAAGTAAAATAAAAAATAAAATAAAAAAGCGTATATGCAAAAAACTTTCAACTGTTGTATCCAGTTATACACACAGAGAGATCAGCAATCAACAATAAAAAATACATAATAAAATAATAAAAACCTTTTTGCTACAATGATGCTGGGTGCAGAGTACAAAACTTATTCATACCTGCAGGATGTATAAAGAACAATTTATTCAGCTGAATTGTCTTGTTATTCTCTGCTTTTATTTTTTTTCAAACAAAACTTATGTTCCACAAAACATCAAATTGGCATTAAACCTTCTTTAATTCTCAATAATAACTTTTGGACACGTATGAAAGAAAGTCAATCTGGTTAGTAATAAGTGCAGCTGGTAATGCTGTTTAATCCTCTTCTGCTGAGATCTTCAGAGATTTAATGTTTTCTTTTATTTGCAGCTGATCTCAGGCTGTGTGGCAGAACAGCCTTGATTAAAAAATCAAGAGTGAACCTGACGCGCGTAAAAACAAAAGTTTGAAGCGAAATTTACGCGCGTCAGATGCGAAATCCGGAGGCGGCCATCTTTTTTAGATGTTTATCGAGCATTAGCATTAGCATTAATCGAGAGAGTCACCACTCGTATTTGCTCTGGAGAGCAGAAACAGCTGCGTAGGGGACATCGTCGCTGTACTCGGATCCACCAGACCCTCTGGAGGGTTTCAGGAGTTTCACCATTTGCTCCAGGAGCTAGGTTTGGTGGACCTAACGGTGAGGACGCTGACGAGGACACCGTAGGCCGTGTAAAGCCTCGGCCTCGAGTGGTCTATGCCTGTCGAGCCTGCGCTCTACAACCCGGCGCGAGGTTCACCCTCGCCCGCACCCACCTAATCTGTCATTTATTTTTGTTTTGATAATAAATGGAGCCAGCCTCCAAAAGTGAAACCTGTTCTGTGATTTTTTTTATTCCTTACACTAAGTGTTTGTTGTGTTTACATTAAAATAATAATGTTTCATATAATATAGAATAGATATGGAATAAATAGCATTCAATACAAAATGAGTACTATCTCTCATATATTAAAATCGAGTTTTTATGTGAAAGATTTGCTTTGTTTTGCATCACACCAGGCATTTTAGTCATATTACAAAATAATTTATTGAGGCCAAACATAAAAGAACATTACTGTCACTTCACCACGTGACAGCAGCAAGCAGGCTCCTGATTGGTTAACGCGGCGCGAATTGACGCAGAAGTTCAGATTTTTCAACTCGGGTGGCAGACGCGAATTCGCGTCAAACGCGAGAATGCACAAATAGCACTAACTGAATCATTCGCGCTTAACGCGCCAAACGCTCAAGACGCGCGAATGAGGCGTATTCGCGTCTACCGCGCCGCGCTCTACGCCTCAAGCCCCGTTCACACTACACGCGACTTTGTCGCTGCAAGTCGCCAGTCACTGGCGATGAGGTCGCTAGTGGGCGTTCCCACTACTGGTTGACTAGTATGACATCCAAAAGACAGCGAATCAGCTGAGGGTGCAGTTCCCTGGCAGCTGGCAGCCACCGGTGTGATCACGTGCGCTCCACTCCTATTGGTTGTCGCTCGCGAAAATCGCTCTTCATTTGCATAAAGTAAAAAATTTCTCAACTTTGTCGCGTCGCCAGACACGCCCCATCTAGTCGCCAACGGTCGCTGTCGCGCGTGTCGCCGGAAGTCGCCCGCTCACCATTGAAATGAATGGTATCGCGTCGCTTGGTCGCGTGTAGTGTGAACGGGGCTTCATTCGCGCCGCAGGAATTTTTTACGCGCGTAACGCGTCTTTGCATTGACTTAACATTGAAATCACTCGCGCCTGACGCGCTATTCGCGTCCGGTGTGAACGCACCATAAGGTTTACACTCAGGATACATTACGGCATGTTTTCTATGTATGATGTTCTCAACATAATTTATAATCCCACGTTTATACTGAACAACATGTTATGGTTATTGTGTTATTGTGTTACAAACAGTGTACGCATAGAACAGAGAGGCGGAGTCAGCAGAGCTCATTATCATTTAAAGTCATATAAACTGAAACGACGTGCTGAAAACAGAGCTGTTTTTGACCAGGTAAAATAAGTGTTTTCTTACAACACTAATGAGAATTTTTAATTAAAGTATATTACAAACTTTTAATTTAGACCCTAAAGAATCATATTAGCTTGTACAAAAATGGCATTATATGACCCCTTTAATGCAGACATGTGTTTTTATATATCTTTTTTTTCTTATAAAAATGACATCACATAACCTATATAGAGATCACACTGTCAGAGAGTTTGGGAATATTCACACATAAATTATAGGACATAAAACATATCAGAGTTTTAAAATCAAACATTTTCATAGAGAACAATACTTCACGGTTGTTCAAACCAATGAGCAATAAGCCATTAAGCTGTGTCGTCTGCAAGTCATTTCCCATCATGTTTTTGATCAGCGCAGTTGGTGCAGAGAAACTGCGCTCGACTGCAGAATCCGACACGTCCGCCTCGCCGGAGCCTGTCTCTAGCGGCCAGTCGATGAATTGCAGCTTAAGTCACTTCCATATTGGCTTCAAGAAAGAGGTTGCCGCTCGGTTACAATTTTTTTTTCCCCCACAGTCTATGGTTGTAAGTCAATGGGAGAAAATAACTAATAAAGGAAAAATAAAGATTCAAAGTTTCAACGTAATACAAAAACAACAAACCACCAGGGGGAAAAAAACTACAAGCTTAAAACAAAAATCATACACTGAAAAAGCTGAAACACTGAAATGATGACTGACAGCATTACCAGCCAATTGCACCGCCATAAGAGATGATAGCGGAGAAAGTGAAAGTAAAAAACAACAACAGGGTTTTCCTAAAAATCACATGACTTTCAGAAAATGGGCGTTGACTATAAATAAGCATTGTGATCCAATTATTCGTCTTTCTCCTTATCAGCTGAGGAAGGACGGACTGTTTAACACAGCCTATTGTAAGTAGATCCATTTTACTAAATTATGATCTTAAACTAAATTATGTCTGACTTGTCAAGACATACTTTGCATATGACTTAATAACATTTTATAGCCCTACATAAAGTAGATAACAGTGTATATGTGTATGCTAAGAATTTGCAATGCTCTTCATAGTGTATTATTAAATTACATTTATTGATGTAAATGTTATATTTACATACCCAGCCACTATCATTACATCTTCCTTTTCTTTCTTTTTTTTTCTTTTCTTTTCTTTTCTCTTTTTTTTTTTTACATTACTAATAGACATTAATTGCAACCTTCCATTAAAGATAAACTTCTAAGCAAAATACAAAAGCACAAACATGATTCGACATATCCAATTACACCACTGTGATTATTTCAGTCTTTTGCAACAGTCTTTCAGCATGTTTCAATAAGTCTTTCAGGGCATTTCCGTTGATGCAATGTTTTGTTGATTGAATGTTATAAATAATTGTTTTATTTGATTTCTATTTTTGTATTATTTAGCATCAAATTGCTTTGTAAGCTGAAAGACCCCTATCTTCTGAACCAGTTAAGACAGAATCTCAGTTGTTATCAGAAAGGTAAGACTATCATTATTCAGTGTCATCTGTCTTAAATTGTAACATTCTGTTACAATTTAAACTTCTGAGTTAGCCTATAATTTGATTTGAACAGAACAGAAGGAACAGATGTAAGAAACAGATTATTATTTCTAGAATGAGGATTGGTCACACGTTTTTGAATAGCACTTTATTTATTTTAGGAAAACACCAGAGTAGCTTGTGTTCATGTATGGAACCTACAGCAGAGTAGCTGAACACCAGTGTTCATGTCTGGAACCTGAGACAGTGCAACATGTTTTGATTTCTTGTAGAAATTATGACCACCAAAGACAAGATCTAACAGAGACTTGTGAGAAATTGGCTTGGAAGAAGTATCTCTAAAGTATTTTAGAAGTACGATTAAATGAGAGGGGAAAACGCTGTTTTTTTATTTTTAATAGACACTGGACTGTATAGCAGGATATAGTGCACTAAGGTGCTAGTTCCATAAATGGCAGCAATGCAACTTATTGGATGCCGGCTGCCGTAAAACCCCAAAGAAGAAGAATAGGCTATATAACAGTGTATATGTGTATGCTAAGAATTTGCAATGCTCTTCATAGTGTATTATTAAATTACATTTATTTGATGTTGAACTTAATCAATATTGAAGTTCTACAAGTATATGTGCAAATACCCGACACTAATAAAAAAAAAAAAGCAATAAAGGTTAGAGGAAGATATATTTATCTCAAAATCAAACTGGCGGCGGGGATTCCTCCGAGGGGAAGTGCTTAGAGAAGTTTGCAATTCCGTGTTTAAAAGTGGACTGGAACGCAGCCTAGAACTCTATGGGTGTTTCTCAATTCTTATTTGTGCCTCCTCATTTCCTTTCCTCGCGTCTCAGCTCCACTCATGTAGGATGCGAGGGAAGGCTGCAAGGAAAGAAAATGAGGACGGAGGAATTGAATGAAAGCTTTTTTATACATTGGAAAACTTGATCACTCGAGCATCACTTCACTGCGTCATCAGCAGCGCTCAAAGGATCTGCCCTTCTGTTGTATTAGTTTGGTTAAGAAATTCATAATAAATAATAATAAAGCAAGATACCCTGTTAAAATATGTGAGATGTGTGGTTTATATAAACTGCAAAGGTAAAGTATAAATTAAAATTATTGTGACCGATGTGAATGGGGAGGAGAATGTATACGTGCATCACATTTAGTCGATACAACTCTTCCGCATAGGATACACCTGTGTACCCTCGCTCATGACTCCTCAGGAAGCCTCCTCACTCCTCGATCCTCGACTCCTCGCAGTGCAATTAGAGAATTGAGATGTCCTTCAAAATGGCTGAGCTCGATCGGTTTCCGTGTCATAGGATGAAGGACGGAGGAGCGAGGAGACGAGGAGGGATATTGAGAAGCACCCAATGCATAGAACGTATGCTGCGTCCGAAATCGAATAATTCCCTACTATATAGTATGCGAAAAACAGTACGGGAGCAGATATGTCCGAATTCATAGAATTCGAAAAACAGTAAGCGAAAAGTACCCGAATGACCTACTCCGGCGAGATTCTGCAGTGTGCATACGATGGACACTTTACTATGGAGAGGAGTTGTCGTCATGGTATTTGAAAATGGCGGAAAACACGGCTGTTTTCAAGTGTAAGTACTTTATAAAACACTTTTTTTCTTTGTGGTCAAATTGTATTTGTTTAACATCATATAAGTAAACGATTGACTTGTTAAAAGTTTAAATAATGTAAATCGAGGGTACAATTTTGTGAAATTACAATTTTATCATTATTATTACCGAACAGAACGAGCTAATGCCTGTCAGCTAACGTTAGCTAACACTGTTTTCTTTAAACGACGTTCGTTGTTTTGCAGTTAAATGAGATGGTTACAACATTTTTTTTATTTTTTTTTATAACGATTTTAATTCTCCTTTACCAGTGTTGATATTATATAATATTGGTTGGCTATTTAGCAAGCTACTGTTAACAAGTGTACCTCAGCTTGTCCATGTAACATTAATATTAATAATATAGATTGACCATGGTTCATCACTAATGTTTAATTCTGTTGATTTTGAAGGGGGCTGATGAACACACCTGTGTTCTTATAGAGTGTAGAGTGGCTAATGAAAGGGAGGAAAGAAAAGAAAGAGAACGACGAGAGCATGAGGAGAGACAAGAACAGGAGGCCAGAGGGAGAGAGAGACAAAAGAGAGAGAGGAAAAGAGGAAAGATTCCTTCAGCTTTTAGAAATAATTGCAAAAAAAATATTAATAAATAAAACAAATGTTACACTCTCTTTCCATGTATTTGTTAGTATGCTAATTTTGTCATGCTGTTTTAGCAAGTTTTATTACAAAACACTTAATTCCCAGGGATTTACAGTAGCTAGATTGTCAGTTGTAAAGTGTTTAATATGTGGCATTGAGTAATTCATATTTTTAAAGTGTGTTGTGTGTGCACTTATTTTGTGGCAGATTCCAGATGGTTTTTGAAACAAGCAAATTGCAGGTATATCTGAAAAAATGTTGTCTGAATATGAGTAGAGAAAATACCTGTAGAGAAATACCCACACACTCCAGACGCCTTTAAAATGTATTTTCTTTATTTTAGTGTATTATTTAACTTTTAAATGGATACAGAATACAAAGCTTAAAACAAAATCACAAAACTCTGGCACAAAGTAGTATAATAGAGCTTAAAGCACCACCAAAAGCAAAAGCTTTAAAACATTTGTATAGTGTCATCTTGAGGGAAGAAAATGAACGTCAGCAGCTTCAGTAAGGTAACCTTCACAGGTTTCTAAAATATCTAAAGGGACGTTTATACTAGCAATCTCATTTGTAGGGCATCACTTTAAAATAATTCAAAATCTGTTTCTTTCAAAGCATGTGTACAAGATTCCACTTGAATTTTTCCTATCCAAATTTAAAGGTGCTCTAAGCGATGTCACGCGTTTTTTAGGGCAAAATTTTTTTTGTCACATACAGTAAACATCTCCTCACTAACCGCTGGCTGCCTGTCCCCTGAACACACTGTAAAGAAACGCGATCTCTGTAGACAGCCCAGGCTCCACAAACAGCAACAAAAGCAAACTGCGGCGACCCGCTCCCTGAAACATAACAAACTGTTCCAGCCAATGACCGACAAGAAGGGTTTGGGGGTGTGGTTTGGGGGGTTAGTGTGCGGATGAGGAGGAGGGAGGGTCTAGCTAGCCTCCGTTTTGTTTGACAATAGTTCGAACGTCAACAAGAAGTGACGTCACCCAGGATCGCTTAGAGAACCTTTAAAGTAAATAATTTGTCCCATATTGTACACCTTTTTGAAGTTTTATTTTAGGTTTTGATGTCCTTAAGAATATATGTTTGGGGTATAAGTACCAAAAACCATCTCAATAAATTTCTACAGCTCTTTCTCAGGAGCTCTGCCAAGAACAGGTCAGTTTTGGCCTGTCTACTTAATATTCATGAACCTCTCTTCTGATTGGCCTGTTGTTTTCTGAGTGACCCACCATTGGTGGGGGTAGTGACTGAAGGCGGTGACTGAGTTGTTCTGACAAAAGGCACAGCTACTTTATGCAGGCTGTGTGCAATTTTCTTGTGGATTCACTCTTTTGAAACTTATTTGGAAGTTTCATAGCACCAAGACCTCTGTTATCATAAAAAAAAGCCAGGAAATTTCAGTTTTGACAATATGAGACCTTTAAAATATAGATGAAGAATTGGCACAGTAGCATTCAGGTGGCAGAAAATTGTAGGGCTCACAATCTAAACGATTGGGCTAACAAAGTATTGTTAGAGAATACTTTGAAACATTATTTGAATATCAAAATCGAAATATTAAATTGAATATTAACCTTTAAATTCACCCTTTGTTTAACAAATAAATAAGGTAGCACACCAGCAATTATCTACAGAACCTGTAGGAATCTGTATCTTCAGGCTGAATGAACTGCCGTATTTTAACAATATAAACCTGGCTCCAGCACATGCCTAAATCCTGCGTGCTTGCATGTCTGGACTAAACTCTTTTGAACTAGAAGTTGTATTTTGAATCGGAAAACCGAATGTACTGTAAGAAAGTGCTTTTCTTATTTTCAAATATAATTTTTAGTGCTTAATCTCAGCTTTCATGTTCTGTTTGCAATAATCAAATTTTAAGTTTACAAATGTAAACTTTCAAATTATTTTTGACAAACATTTAATCTTATAGATGTTAGAGTTTGAAGTAAAAATTCTGAAGTCTACTTCATCCAGCACTGATTGTTCCCTTTCGAGGCAATTCGCACTGTGTAGGAACGCCACTTTGGGAAATGCCCAAATAGTGCTGCGGTCCCACCTGCCCGTGTTTGACGTGGTTTGGTCGTTTCAGATCATGGGGTTCGCAGAGGACCCTGAGACTGCTGAGGCACTTTCTCAGTCTTCATCTGCCAGCACTGATGTTCTCCCTCCCCGTGCGGAAGCCCACCCAGCGGCTTCTTCCACCCGGGAGGAGAACCCGATGTTTGAGCTATCTGCTTCTGAGGCGGTGGATGTGCTCAGGATCAAGGGCGGGGACTTTGAAGAAACCTCGCTGCTTCCTGTCCCCGTGTATGAGGAGCTTGTTGAGGTTGAGTCTCGTGCCGTGGACAGGCTTAATATCAGCTGGCTTAATATCAAATTATTACCCCCCACCCCATCCCATATTGTGTATATCCCATATAAACACCTGACGATATTCCTGAGCTTCGTAGGGCTGCAGACTAGGGCTTTTCTCCTTAATGCCCCGATTTCGCCTTCTGGCCTTTTCGGCGTCAGTTGTCCTGGCCTGTTCGAACTGGTCAGTTCGGTCATCGAGAGGTTTCAGGAGGTGAAGAAACAATCCACAGCCTTTAAGCAGTATCTCCCTTGCCACTTTAAGTCTAAGAAGCCCCCAGCTCATCATACCGGCAGGCACAAAAAGAGTGTGTCGCATTTAGGGCCCCCCCCTCAAGGAGGTTGGGGGCATAGACGCTCTCACCCGAAGTCTTCAGCGAGACAGGTCGACCTGAGGGCCGTCCTGCAACCTGTATTAATTTACTGTCAAACACTTAAATCAATGGGGAGAGTATTCTCATACTTAAAGGCAGAACTGCAAGGACATGCCTGGGAAGACTGTGATCCATCCTGTAGAAGTGACAACCTCCTCATTGGCATGTACCACAGCAAAACCCTCCCCCAAAACAAGGAGAGAGTGTTGGCTTCACTGAGGGGGGGAAAGGAAGTGCCGGGTAGTTGTTGCAACTACAGCTTTGGGGATGGGGTTGAATTTCCCTAATGTTTCACATGTGGTAATGTATGGGGCTCCAGGGGACCTAAAGGCAATTTTACAACAGGTTGGCAGGGCTGGAAGGCATGGTCAGCCATCACATGCCATCCTCAACAACACCGGACGGTATTTCAAGGTGGATGAAGAGGTAAAACAACTGCTTGATCTTGGAAAAAACACTTGTTTTAGGAATTGTCTCTATGCACATTTTGAAGTAGAACCCAGCCATGTAGAGCCACGCCATCTCTGTTGTACAAACTGTTAGAATGTTTGCTCTTGTTCGTCTGGAACATGTACAGAACCAACGCCAAGTTATGAACTGATTGAAGATGAACCAATCAATCTGAGATGTAGGCATGTGAATGCAAAAGACAAATCGTTGATTGCAGAATTGCTCAAGGACTACAGTGGTAGTTTAATCAATTCCTACAATCGACTGTACACCTCACATGCAGCTTGCACTGGATTCAGTCAACAACTGGTGGATGCGGTTTTGGACCATTGTCAACACATATTTGACCTGACATACATTACTGCTAACCTTCCCGTGTTTAGATTGGACCATGCAAGAGAGATTTTAATTATCATTAATGATGTTTTTGGTGATATTCATGTGGATCTGCAAGATGATTCAGGGGGGTATTTATCTGATCCAGATCTTTATTACAGTAACTACTTTGATGATGATGAAGATGCTGTTGTTGAAGATGCACTCAGGAGTCATGTCCGTAGCTCAGATTCCGAACAGTAAATTTAGTGATTCTTGTGATGAATAGAACACTTTAAGCCCCTTTGTGTACTCGTGCAGGAGCATGGTTGGTGTGTCAGTTTTACATGTTGTAAATAGTTAATTTGTTTTACTAAAAAAAAATTACATTTCATAAATAAAAATTTGAAAACACATACTTTGAAGACCATCATTTGTGTTTCAGTTTTACATGTTGTAAATAGTTAATTTCTTTTAATAAAAAAAAAACTAAATGTCAAATAAAAATGTACAAACACATACTTTGAAAACCATAACTAATTAAGGAAATTAAGAAACAATAAGACATAATATGATTTTTTTTTTGTTTATTACACATCTGCAGATAGAGAAAGATTATTCATTGCAAATTAGTTAAACTATAATAAAATAACATCATTATATACAGGGACACTTAGTGTATAGATGTTATTTAAATATTTACTCCTTGTCTGTACATAACACAAACTATTTAAACACGTACACCAACATTCAAAGTAGGCATTCTATGACAGCTTCAAAGCTGGACCATTATAAACCACGCAAGTAACTGGTTAAAGTGCTACAGCCCTCCAGTCTTTCAGCCTGGCACGCATCCATTGCCATAAGTCCTTGTAATTGAGCTTGGACAGAATGTTTCTGTCAAAGTTAGGGAATGCAGAGAAATGTCTTCCCGATTGGTGTTTGAAAACTTCTGTCTTCCTAAACACTTCTAGTACAGTTAAAATGTTGTTTTTGAGATCAGCTGCATGGTGGATGCCACTAGGCTGGGATAGCTGGAGCTCTCTGTCTGCTGTGTCCATCAGGTTTTTTAATACACCAGCAGATCTGCTGACCCTATCAGCTGTTTGCTCTGTAAGGTTAGTGCCTTTGTTCCTCAAAAACGATTTAAGATAGTTGTTGAGGTGCTCGAGGTGCAGATCAAGAGGCAGGGCTCTAGAGTGCGACCAATTTGGTCACACATGCGACCAAAATTTGTAAGGGTGCGACGAGAATTTTTCCTAGGTCGCACCCATAGACAGTATGGTCGCACCAGTGCACCTAATGTTCTCGCATGATCGCATCCGCTGCCTCTCCAGAAACGAGTCTTTTGTTCTCCTTGCACGCATGGTTGGATCATATCGTGGTCTAAACCAATCAGAGATAGAGATTGGGCGGGTCTTTGCCTCTGATTGGCTGTGGTTCAGATATTCCTGTGTGATTGAAATAAATTGCGATCTGTCACCTGAGCACCGGAGAATCAGTTACGGCAATCAGCAGCATCAGCTAAATAAACGCAAGAAAACAGACGACGAAGAAACTTTTAAAAATGTAGGCTACTTGAAAAAAATATTGATTTCTCGATTTTAATCGATTCTCATTGATTTTTACGAACCGTTGGGCTATGCTGTTTTCAGTTGATGAATGAATGGAACATTGTAGCGCGCATCCCATCCAATAAATCGCAATAATCTTTGTGCTTTGTTACTATTGATATGAAACAAAACCTCAGATTTCAAATTAGGTCCATTTTCTTACGAAATTCAAAAACATAAATACCGTTTTGGCGCTGTGGCGTGAGATCGCTCTGGCTCTGCTCAGCTCAAGAGAAGCAGCAGCAGCGGAGCGCACATGATCTCCTCTTCTGCCTTAATAATACCAGTTACAGCGCCAAATAAACATGAATGAACGTCTGAAAGTGTGTTAAAAGATAGAGTACAACTTATCGAAATCCGTATCATGTCACATGGAATCGCTCAATCAGTGTTTCAACCGTGGAAAGACGTCAGTAAAACGCTTGTAAACAATGTCATGTAACGTCACATTTACCTCAGAAAAAAACATATCCAGTGACCATAAACCCGTTAGTCAGCTAGAAATATTAACTATAGAGGAGCATTTTGCCTAATATATGCACCATATTACATATTCATTATAATTTTTTATGTTTTTCAATATTGAATGCATGTTGTTTGAAAAAAATCTGGTAAGTTTTTATGCAGCCACCATTTAAATGTTTATATTTCATATAACTTTATTATTATAAAAATAAATTAAAGTGTAATTAAAGTGTTTGTGTACAAATCAGGTCATTTTTACCTTCAATATTATAGTAAGCTAATGAAGCCTATAGGCTACGACTCCCAGTTTACAGCATTAGTTTTGATTTGTTTTTCTTGAGAAAATTTGCCATGTATTGTACCTGATATCCAAAATAATCAATATTGAATCGAATTGTGAAATTTGTGTCAATACCCTGCCCTAACTTGAACAATGTAAAAACAGCGCTTTCATTTTTTTTTTTTTTTTTTGATTTATATTTTTATATAGACAGTATAATTGTGCTTCAAATAAAATAAAAAAACTACACCTTATTCTTGTTTAAAAGCATATGTACATGTATATGGAGCGTGATAAAAAGGTGACCTTGAAATTGTGGCGTTAAAGGCGACGCGAGACGAGGAAAAATTTGAGTGCACCTAAATTTTGTGCTGGTGCACCTAAATAAAAAAGTTAGGCGCACCAGTGCAACCAAGGCAAAAAGTTAGTCTGGAGCCCTGAGAGGTATATTTTTCCCTTTCCCACCCCCGTTAATCCAGAATCGATTCCAGGTTACATCGTAAGCAACTCGAGGAGACAGTGTTGCATTGACTTGTACTGTTAAGAGAAAAGTGCTGTATGCATATTGAGTGTGCCCGTAAGTCTTGTAAGGGTGTACTCACACTAGCCAGTTTGAACCGTGCCCGAGTGCGTTTGACCACCAAAGCGCGGTTCGTTTGACTAGTGTGAGTGCTCCGAACCGTGCCCGGGCGCGGCTCGATTAGCCGGCCCTGGCCCGCTTGGAAGAGGTGGGCCAGAGCACGGTTCAGTTGGACTCGGGCGCGGTTCGCATGCAGTGTGAGCGCTAACCGTGCTGGAGCACGGAACAGGAGCGCGTGACGTCATGGTTTTGCGACGCTCCAAAACCAACACAGTCCGTAATCAAAGCTGCAAAGTCCTTGCTGCACTTCAGCTGGTACCTTGCAAACCTCCTCATACGAGCAGCACGATTATGTGAAAATTTTCGCGCCACTAAGGCGACGCATCTGTTTAACAACAGGCTGTGAGAGGGCTGTGGACCACCGTGGACCAAACGACACAAAATTATCCACAAAGAAAACAGAGCGATGGACTCCATTGTGTTCAGAGAGCGCCGCTCTTCTTGTTTATCCCGAAACCGTCGCACGCACCATAATGACGTAAGCGTGCTCCGGCACGAATGCTGAAACCCTATGTGAGTGCAGGCCAGAGGGGGAGTGGGGAGGGGGGACAATCGTACTCGGGCCGGGTTCATGGCAACCGTGCCTAGTGTGAGTACACCCTAAATCAGTAGTGCCACCTTGTACAGCCTTATCATGCTGTATAACCATCTCCCTCTTTCACCGCATCCAACATATCAAAAAGCAGAAATCCAAAGCTAAGTCTGGCCTCAGTATGCTCTTTTTGTGGTCAATCGAACCAAAGGAAGCATGCTCAACAACTGGACTGTGGAAGCATGCTCACCACAAGACTGTGGACTTTCTTCTCGTGGGTCTCTCTGGCTTTTTTATAAATGAACACTTTGGTGCAACCTGGCTCACGACAATGGCAGGGCTCCAGACTGCGACCAAATGGTTGCATTTTGCGACCTAAATTTGAGAGTGTGCGACTAAATTTGACATGCAGTCGCACATGTGCGACCAGTAATTTTGCCACACGTTAAACGCATGGTTAAGCGTGGAAGGGGCGCGTCAATGAATCCAGAATGAGTGAGTGTGACAAGAATAGGGAGAGCGCGTAAACATCTGTGGGAAGGAGACGGAGACAAATATCACAACCTGCAATGTGCGTGTAGCGCTCCCCTCAGTATGTACCGTAAAACTTCAAATAATAGCCGAGTCCCAAATAGACGCCTGTCTCTTTTACACGCCTGGTGTGGCTGGTTTGGGTAAATAAAGGCCGGTCTCAAATAGAGGCCGGGTCTGTTTTTTTAGTTTCGGGTTGTATTTAATCCTCTAAAACCGTCAGATCGTCCGCTTTTTGGCGGCGGCCAAAGCAAATTTTCGTCCCCCCAAAGCCTTTTTTGATCGGTGAGTGATGTAGAATGACTGCTGCGCCTGACAGGGCGCGTAACGAGCAGAGAGAAGCCTTGTTTATACTCGACGCGTCCGCACGAGCGCGAGTCTCCGCTGACTGCGCGCGGACCTCTCCATTTGGACGAGGCGTTTATACTTGACGCGCTCGCAGTTGTGCTATTCTGTGAAACGACAGGGGGCGACTCGGAGTAATTCTCCTCTAAACCACCAGGAATCAGCAGTGAAGAAGTAGTTTGCCATTTATTAGTAGTTTATTAATTTCTGATTCATATAAAAAGAGTAATAAATGCAGTAGGTTTATTGCACTTTCACTGCATGTAAACTAGTAAACAACTGAAGCCTTATTGAAGAGTGTTTAAATCTTAATTTCATCAGCAGGGCTTAATTCTGCTATTGTAGGCTTATTTTGTAAATGTAAGCAGTTACTTTATACAAGTGCAAACTGGGTGCTTAATGTGTTCCTATTCACAAAATGAGAGGCTTTTATGGTCGCCCATCAATGCAAATGTCTCTGTGTATAGAAGGATCATAAACATGGTGGTACAGACGTACTAGTTCGGCCTGATTCGGCTCGAAGTCGTTCATCTTCGGATGCGGCGCCGCGCGCGATGTTACAAAAAGTGCCGTGCACACCGCCAGGCGAAATGGGGTCTTGCGCACCCAACGCGCACGACCGCCCACGCCGCAATGACGTCATTTTTGCCGCGCGCACTTCGCGCTCTTGCGGACGCGTCGAGTATAAACAAGGCTAGAGAGAGAGAGCGCCCCGGCCGCGCGCGCGCACTCTCACGTCTTCAAACAACACGAGCGCTGTCTTGCTCTCTCTCCCTCGCGCATATTAATCAAAATCAATTGACGCGATAGTAAAAGGTCGGAAGACCGCAGTTTCACGTGGAGCATTTGGAGATTTTTAGAGATTAGAGACAGGCCTATACACTCAATGAACAACATCTAAACACTAAATTATAAAGGCCTGTCTCATATAGACGCCTGTCTCAAATACAAGCCGGTGCAGTTCGACGATTTGGGAAAATAAAAGCCCGGGCTACTATTTGAAGTTTTACGGTATATTGATAAGGGTAGGGCTTTTGGGTTCTTTTAATGTATTTATCAAATGTATGTTAACCCTGATTAACTCAGTTTTAGATGTTATCTTGGATCTCTCTTTTTAAATACCTATCTATGAATTTACCCTTTTTAAATTATAGTTTTTAATAAAGATTTTTAACCACAAGGGTCTGTATATATCTCTCTCAGAATAAAAAGATAACCTCTTTGCAGATAAGTATTAAAATAACACACCACAAGGTTTTAGAAAAATATATCCCAATTATTTACTCAAAGAAATTATTATATCCAACAAAATAAGAAATAAAATAAAATGTGATTGTCCTTTTTTAAACCTTCAACACAAAATGTCCCTCTTTCGTAGGCCTAAATGAAAATATAGTCAATACTATATCTTACATAAATACACAGACACAAGTTAAACTCTAATAACCTGCAAATGCATTAACTCAGAAAAACTCAATTACCACATCAAAGTCACTTAAACCAATATATTTTGTGGGCCCACACACACCTTAATTCAATCTAAAGCCGGCAACCAAAATGATTATAAACTAAAATACCGTAGCAGGCCTGATGCGGTGCTTGTGTCCGTTGTGGCCCAAAACTCAATGGCCGCTTCACTCGTTAGCGAGCAAACAAAATAAAAGATACCTTGAGTTAATGTTTCTGTCCCGTCTTTACCCCAGTAATCACCCGAGCAGGCTCAGCATCCAATCAGCATTTCAACACGCCGTTGGTTTCTCTTTTCTCCTCCACGTCTCCAGCAAACTCACGAGAGAAATCCAAGTTGCTCCAAACTCCGTCTGAGTATCTTCCCTGTCTTCAGGTCGAACACAGCAGATAAACCCCTCGAAATGTTCAACGGTGGGACTCAAACTTTAACTAGAAAATGTCCTTCACGTGTACGGACTCCAACCTATACTTTAGCATTAGCAGTAGGCTAGCACAAAAGTAAACAGTCTCTGAACTTCGTGTAGAAATTCCTTCTGTTTCTCAATATACAGCTTGTCACTCTTCTCACTGGTTGTTGTGCAAACAATCATAAGACACAAGTTATACACTGGGTTGTACACTACTAATTCACAAATTAACTAAGAAAATCTATGCATCACGCTCACTCGTTTGCTTCACTTTCTCGTACTTTTTCTTTTTTTCTCCAACTCGTAGCGCTGACTCCACCCACCAGCTCTTAACCCCATAAATGCTGGTTTAGACAGTTTTCAGAAATACATTATCTCTAACCTAAAACAACAATAAACATAAATCAATTTTAAAACTGCTTTTAAAGGCACACTGTGGAACTTTTCAACCTTTATAATATATTACCAAAACCCATTGAGATGGTACATCGACTTACGATAGGTTGAATGACACGTCTGCCGTAGCCTGAAGGTGTCTGTATCGCTTTTCCTAGCACTATGTAACTTGGTTCGGGTAGGAACCCGAGCACAAAAAGAACTACAAAATTCGACCGCTTTACGGCATACGTCACTTCCCCCACCACCCACAACTTCCTCAGATTCTGACGTGAGTGCTCAACTCGCGTTTGATTGCCGTCTGTATGTTTTCGTCATGGCCGAACCAACAGCTACAAGGAAGAAGGCAAAGGTTTTGTCAGAGGACACTAAAAAAAAGTAAAAGGCATAGTGACAAATGAAAAGCCAGGACGAGGATCACCATGGTCCATTGGTCCAGCGTTCGCTCGCTGGCGTGAGCTACAGGAGGAGGATGGGTGCCCGACCGATTGGCCGGAGACACACTGGCTGCGTGGCGTGAGCGTCTCAGCTGCGTGGCGTGTCCGTTTTTATTTCGGCTCCCATGTTAACGCCGGGTTCACACCGGACGCTGAAGCGACCCGGAAGCGGCGCGGAACGGAAATTCACGCGCGGTCCGGCGCGTGCCTGGTCACACCAGACGCGTGTTCTTCGCGGAGGTCGACAAGCGCTTCTGCTCAGTTGTTTATTCAGAGCTATTTTTTTTTTTACATCATGGGTAAGTAAATAACCTCATAATATAAATACACCATGTTTCTGTAACCAAGAAGTTTGTGCCTCTCCCTCTCGTTGTTTCCCTGTTTGTTTGTGTGTTCGCATTTGTCACTCGCGGTATTTTAATTTGAAAATTGCTTTTATTTTGACAATTGACCGGATAGTCGAGTGTTTCTTGGTGTAACTTCCTTCCGGAATTGACGCGGATCACTCGCGGCTCGCGGAAAAAATAGACCAGACGCCGAAACTGGCGCTTCACGGCGCGTGCCGCCTGCGCCGCGCCGCGGCGCTCCGCGTCTGGTGTGAACGACACCATAGGTTAACATGGGCGCCGAAAGGAAGCGGCCTCCGTTCCGCGCCGCTTCCGCGGCGCTTCAGCGTCCGGTGTGAACCCGGCGTTAACAGGTTAGAGCTTGCACACTGCTTGCGTGACACGCGCGTCTCAAGGCCAATTTATACTTCTGCGTCGGGTGCGCGCAGTAGGTACGGCGTAGCATACGCACAGACGCGTACCATACGCCGTACCCTTCGCCGTAACCTGACGCGCACCTCCTCAAAAATGTAACTACACGTCGCGACGACGCGGACCGCAAGATCTGTGATTGGTCGGCTTGGTAGCATCGCGTTTCCTCCTATGCATTTCCGGCGTGTTCTTCTGCACCGCCCGCCATTTTTAAATTCTAAGTACAGCGAAACTGTTAAAAAAAACTAAAAATTTACCTTTTCCACCTCGATAAGCTCCAACTCCAACATGATCTGCTCTCTTTCAGTCGCCATTGCTTGTAGTAACCTAAACTCAAAACAGCCGCGAGGAATCTTCTTCTTCTTGCCGCGAGGAATCTAAACACAGTGGAACATTAAAACCCTCCGCCGCCAACTAGCGTTTCGGCGCTGTACTGCAGAGCAACGCAGACCTAAACGCAGAAGTATAAATGCTCATGACGGCGTCGCCTACGTGCGTAGCCCACGCCGTACACTACGGCGTACACTCGACGCAGAAGTATAAATTGGCCTTTAGGCGCGCATGAGCCGCGCGTAAAACGCGTGCATGCTAGAAATAGAACCGACGCCTATTTTTCACGCGACACGCAAGCGTGTTGGAAGCGTTTGCAGGCAAAATAGTATAGGAAAAGATGTTTATATGTCATTTTGTACACGAATACATATTAATAAATTACATTTTGATGTTTGAAAATCTAGGTTTTGACATAAATTCAGATATAAATGTCTTTTTTTTAATCCCATTATTTTTGCCTATATAATTTCATGTCATTTTATTTTTTAAACAGTCGAGTCCTGGTGTCCACTACATATGCTGGAGGTCATAGCATATGAATAAAATATAGCCTATATATATTTTAATTTGTTTCTAATGATCTTAACAATGTGATTACATGAAAAAAAATCAAACAAATTCTTTGAAAAAAACTTTCTGGGCCTCAGGAGGATATAAAGTTAGGATAGGCTACAATAACATCGTAGTGTGTCTTCTGAGTGACGGTCCAACATCAGGTAGGCTAAATATAGGCTCTTTAAGGCTACACAAAATTTGTAAATGTTATTGAAATAAACAGACAGCCGCATGTTTCCCTATTTTTCGGATTTTGGAAGATAAAAGAGGAAATTGTTGTCGTAAAGGCAAGAGCAACAGTAATCCAAATGTAGATTGGTCTGTCGGCGCCCTCCCTCTATGTATAGCGAATATGTATTCGTGTACGCCACGCAGCGCCCCGTCAGACACGCTTCTGGTGTGCAAAGACACAGAAAACGCGACGCAGCCGCCACGCAGCTGACACGCAACAGAAACGCCACGCTCACGCCACGCAGCCAGTGTGTCTCCGGCCTAACGCTTGCCTGCACACAAATGCCGTTTCCAAGGTGACACAGATAAATCATATAAGCAGTGTAGTATTTTCTGGTATTCCGGCCACAGCCGATGGTGTTATGAGTGTAATAAAATGCCCACAGCCCATTGTTCATTTCTACACACAAACACAGCCCGCCACAGTGCAGGGCTCGAACAAATAAAATCGACTCATGTCAAATGTACATTAAATGTAGTGAACGTTCCCACGACTCAGTGCCCACAAACACTACACACAACATGTCCCACGGTTTCTGTAAAACGAAACCAACACACATAAGTTACAGTCAGCTCAGGCCGACGGTGTTTTTAGTGCAGTAAATGTGCCCGGCCCGCCGTCCCGCGCCCACATTCACTCACAGACATGTTAGCACTAAGCCGCTCGCTCTCTCTCAGCAGACTGCTATAAGGGAATCGAGCGCGGCCAGGCTGCCCGCCTCAAACACTGCAAGCACACACAATCTAAAGACACGGGAGGCTGACCCACTGTCTATGGGCTGACCGGTTGACTGTTTGTTGACTTTTGCGACAGTGCTGCGGAGCTTGTGGCCTCTAGGGACGCTAGACGTGAAAGTTACAGGTCGAGCGCCACTAGTGGCCAAAAGTTCCGCAGTGTGCCTTTAACATTTTTATTATAACTTTTCTTTTTGAATGTATTTCAACCTTTTTAATCACACTACTTATTTGCTCTAATTATTAGATGATAGACCTACTACAAACATCACTTATAACCTTATGCATTTTTAACCCGGGTTACATGCGTCTGAGCAAAGAGCGATCTATCGACACGTTACCAAGCAGCGAATGCAAACAAAATGAAAGTGGAACGAAAATACGCTACTCATTTATGCTTCACGGACCGTTTATTAGTTTGGACCAATAATAGACAGAGCAGCGCATAGCCTTTCTTATGTAGGCTATATCTATGGAGCAGCGCCCCGAACCATTGACAGTAAAATAAAGCCCCGAACTTGCCAGTCGCGTGCCAATCTCGATCACGCGACACTGTTACTAGGAGATCCAGTGAAGAAATCAATTGAATTCGCCTCAAAATTAATAACATCATCACTACGAGATCCAGTGAGAAACATTCCGATTCGGCGCAGAGTTCTGTTATAAACCATAGATATCAGATCAAACAGTGCTGACGTGGAAACCAGGAGAAACACTTATAGAACGCTTTCAATCCACAAATCAGCAACATTCACCATGGATTTAGGCTAATGTAGTAACTTAACTCTAACCATAAATATGATAATGTGACAATTTCCCAGCACTTCAAAACTATAATATCATATATAAATGTTTTATTTTTTGTATTTTTTATGTGATGACCAACACATTTTTTGTTCATCCTTCAAAGATTGTCCTAAAACGAAAAATTTTAAGATGTTGGAAAACTCTTATTTAAACACTTATTTAAAAAATAAAAATAAATACCAATGTAAACAGTAGGATGCTTATTGGCTATTTTCACTCCTTAATACGTTTTCACTACTTTTGTTTTTGAATTAATATTAAGACATTATGAATGATAATAACTAAAGTGAATTTCATCTACACCCTAAATTAGGCTTAGTGATTTATTGTCAACCCCAGTGCTACCAGATTTATTTTTTATTTTTTGTAGAACTCAGTGTGAGTTCTCATTTGAGGTGGTGTTGCCCTCAAATTTGAGTCTGGAGCCCTGTGAACTTAAAATAAAACAGCATATCATAATAAAGGTGTTAAAGGTGCAATATGTAACATTTTTGAGTATCTATTAACAGAAATGCAATATGACATCCATAACTATGTGTTCAGTTGTGTATAAAGAACTTACTTAATAAACCGTAATGTTTTTATTACCTTAGAATGAGGCATTTATATCTACATAGGCGCGGGAATCCCCTTCTATGAAGGTCGCCATATTGTGACGTCATGTTTCTACAGTAGCCGAACGCGAACAAACAGCGTTACAGAGCGCGTTTCATCACTACATTGAAAAAGAAGCTGCAGGAAGCTAGAAGAAGCTAGTCATAAACACCGTGAGAAGTGACTTTTCCCTTGTCAGTGGTGTAAATATAGTTGGATTGTTTCATGTAACTTAATTCTTCTCCCTCGCTGTGTTATGGCTTTGCTATGTGGGGATAAATGTGCTGGTTAAGTTCGTGAGACAGCTGATTAGTAGGCTACTCTTGTCATTGACCGTAAAACAGTTACAGGAATCACCAACCCGTCGATCTTGGAAGCATTTTAAGTCTATCGAGTTTCCAAAATCAGAGAAAAAAAGCCTATTGTGTGTAGTAAGTGTGTCTAGGGATGCGGAGGCGCGCGCGCTGTTACAATCACGTCATTTTTTGCCGCGCACACCTTTGGGCTCATGCGGACGCGTCGAGTTTAAACAAGGCTTTACGCTTTAACCAGCTCAGGCACAGTAACCGCTCATATTAGCCAGCTAAACTTTTACTACCCTGTTAGAAAAAATATATAGTTGCATAGTTTCATGTGGTTCTTCTCCCTCGCTGTATTATGGGTTTGCTTTGTGGGGAGAATATGCGGGTTACGTTCGTGAGACAATCAGCTGATTACTATTATTATATTATGTAAGGTGCATTGTGTAATATTTCTGAGGATCTATTGACAGAGATGCAATATAAAATCCATAACTATGTTTTCAGTGGTGTATAAAGACCTTACTTAATGAACCGTTATGTTTTTATTACCTTAGAATGAGACATTTATATCTACATAGGCGCGGGAATCCCCTTCTATGAAGGTCTGAAGGTATGTTTCTACCGTAGCCGAAAGCGAACAAACAGCGCTAAAGAAACCTCATTGCTTGACTTACTACTCTCTGCTGCCGACTCAGACGACGACATATTTTGTCTTACGTCGGCCACCGTAGCTTCTCATTCGAGTTTGAAAACCGAGGGATAGGCCGCGAGTGACTTGCTGTTTGCAATTTGCAAGTTTCACCACTAGATGCCGCTAAAAATCCCACACTGCACCTTTAAGTCTATTTATTATTAAAGAATTTGTCAGTATTAGAGTTATTTTGGGGAAAATTTGAATAATTGCATTGCAAGCTGATTTAAGGTGTGCCCCTAAATTTTCTGCGCTCCTAAAATTTTCAGTCAGGGGCAACCGCGCTCCTAGTAAAAAAAGTTAGTCTGGAGCCCTGAATGGAGCATCTCCTTCTCAGTGTGTTGTGCTCTTGCCGCTTTAGTAATGCCAGCTGACAGTCCAGAAATGTCTGTAGCCATCAAAAACTTGTCAACGACCTCTGCCACAGAGTCATGGAGCCAGGTCCTCTTCTGTTCTGCAGAGCCTTGATGGATGTGGTCTGGTATTACCCTGTCAGGGGTGGCTGTGGCAAAAAAAAAAAAAAAACACAATAAAATTATATCTGCAGACAAGAAAAAAATGTGCTGGATTCCTTAATGTAATCCTTTAAACACAATGTAGCAAACAAACCTGTGACATCATCCAAATGGAAATGTTCCATTGCTGCCGCAAGGAAAAGGGCTGTCGTGTCAATCTGCACAAACTGTTTGTAAGCTGTTTGTATATCTACTATGTGGGCCTTTTTTCGCATTGCTGCATCTGTAAATCACATAGCAGTTATTAAAATGGTGTATGAAACATATCCTCTAAAGATTAAATTCATAGTTCATAAATTCATGATGGCATGTTTTTGTTAGTAGTACTAATAACCCCAGTTTCCCTTAAACGACCAACGGAAAGCAGCCGAATTCATGGTGGCTGTCCTTTTCCAGAAAATTGCACAGTTCATATATCCACGCCAAATTCATGGTTGGCAAAGATCATCTTTAGGGGAGGACTCCTTGGGAAACATGTAGAGAGAAATGTATTTTATGATAAGATACACGGTAATGACTGGAAATATGACCTTAATATGAAGACACATTTTTTTTTGGTTTAGTGAAATAGTACCTCAAGAGATTCATGTTGGCGAGTATTGTGCCATGGTCTTTGGCAGATGCTTTGTTAAAGAAGATCTGATGATATATCTGTAATGCATATAAAAAATAAAAAATAATCTATGAACCAGTCCTTATAAAACCTAAAACATGATTAATTCTATAAGCCTTGAATTTAAAGTGTAGGCTACTTTTAGTAAATGACAATAGTGTATCAGGGTGCATGTAGTTAATTATTAAAGTATACTGACCTCAAAGAGATTTCTAATTGCGTGCCAGTCTTCAAATTTGAAAACGAGGCCTTCCAGACGGTCCTCCTCTGTCTCCCCATCAGCAAACGCCAGCTGGATATTATGGCAATTGCCCTCTGTGAGCCTGTCACCACCGATCAAAATCTTCTCAAGCCCATCAGGACATCTTGGCACATACCTAGACAGAACTTACATTAGATTATCAAATTTTAACACAATCGATCATTTTCTTGTATAGTGTTTTGAATTTTGTGATCGTTCCAGCAAACTTTGAATTGATTTCTGTTGTATTTTTTTGTTTCTTTGGGTTAGGGTGAGTTAGGGTTAGGGTTAGGGTTAGGGAACAGCATGTTTTAATATGCTGTTCATATTCTGTATAGTCGTCCAATCGCGTCTCGCTCAGTGTTGCCAGATTGGGCGGGTTCCCGCCCAATTGGGCGGTTTTCAATTTGATTGTGCGGGTAAAAAAGGGTTTGGGCGGGTGGTAAAAATTTGGGCTGGTTTGGGATCATTTCGGCGGTTTTCAAACATCTACATTTTAAAGTCTAATTGGTTAAAAAAACTAAACTAAAGTGCATGTAGTCCATAAAATCAGTCATCATGACATTACTGTACTACACACACACGCTCTTTTTTTTTTTTTTTTTTTTTTTTTTTTGCAGAAAATTAACATACAAATAACAAAATATGAACAGACAAGACAAGACAAAAAAAAAAGCATAGCTCACATTCAATTTTAACAAATAAGGATATTACAAAACACCAGGGGTATTGAAGAGTGTATCATAGCATTTTAAATATTTCACAGATTTTTTGTTTTTTAACAGTCTTATTGAAGAAATGTAACAATCAAAGTCAGAACAAAACAAATTTAACACAGGACATGAATTAAGAAATTTTTGTTTATGTATGTGAAATTTTGCTAATAAAATAAAAAGGTTAACAATAAATTCCAGATCCTTATTGCTTTTATTTTCATAATACACGGTAACATCCTTTAAAGTAAAGCAATAATTAATATTCATCAGATTAAATATAAAATCAGCCAAATCAGTCCAAAACTGGTTCACGACTTTACAGTCAAATACAGTCAGTATCTCTTTCTCATTATTACAAAAACAGCACATATCATCAATATCAGAAAATTTTGATATTAAAGATTTAGAAGGATAAATGGTATGTAGAATTTTGTAGTGTACTTCTTTTATTTTGTTATTAATACAGTATTTGAAGGGAATTAACCAAGCTCTTCTCCATTCAATATTTTCAATCTTAGAGTTCCAAAAAAAATTCCCTCTAGGAGATATTTTGTTTTGTTTTTGGAAGATATTACAAATATGTTTATTGCATTTTTTCTCAAGTAAACCAACACCTTCTAAAATTAAATTTGGGTTTGTCACAGATAAAGAATTGTAACAAATATGACATTTGACAAGTTGACGAAGTGTTACAGGAATAGCTTTAATAACTGAGTTAAATTCTCTAAACTGTACGGGAAAATTGTAAGTTGACATGAATTGTTCGTAAGTTAAAAGATTCCCAGAATTGTCAAACATTTTTATAAGATGATTAATGTCTCTGTTGAACCAATTTGTTAAAAACAAGGATTTATTGGAAACAGTTATATTCCCATTATTCCAAATTAAAGATGTGTGAGGAGAGAAATTGTGACAGTAACAAATTTTCCATGCAAGAAGAGCTTGCTGATGAAATTTGGATAATTTGAGGGGGATTTTAGAAATTTTATAATCACATGTTAACAGAAATTTCAAGCCACCAATTTGATTAAAGAGACTATGGGGAATATGGTTCCAAAGAGAATTAGGGGTGATCAAACATCTCTTAAGCCAGTTAACCTTAAAGGTCTTATTTACATCCTCAAAATAAAGCATCTGCAGGCCTCCTTCAGCCTTCTTATTAGTGAGAACCCTTTTTTAAGTCCTTGGGATTTATTTTTCCAAACAAAAGAGAAGAATAAATTAGTAATATCTTTGCAGTTAGAATCTTTAACATGCAGTGATAGAGAGGGATAAACAAATCGAGATAAGCCTTCCGCTTTGGATAATAAGACACGACCGTAAATGGAAAGATCACGTTGTAACCAGCAATTTAACACTACTTTTGTCTTCTTTAATCTAGAAGAAAAAAATAGTTTTTGCCTTTCATGAAAAATTTTTGTAACAAAAATTCCTAAGTATTTGACAGAGGATTTAACTGGAATGTTCATTATATGTTTATCATTTAAATTGTGTAAAGGGAGGATTTCACATTTAGATAAATTTAACGTTAAACCAGAAGCCCTTGAAAAAAGATTGATGAAGGAAATAGCATGAGGAATAAAGGACATGTTCTTTAAAAACAAAATAGAGTCATCGGCAAATTGGGATATCTTAAGTACCTTATCAAAAATTTTAAGACCTTGGATTTGATCATTATTGACAATACCGATTGATAATAATTCAACTACTAATAAAAAAAAAAACAAGGGGAGATTGGGCAACCTTGACGCACTCCGCGATTAATATTGAATCTTTTAGTGGTGGAGGTATTAAGAATCACAGAGCTAGTGATATCAGTGTAGAACATCTTAACAATATTTAGAAAATTATTTCCAAAACCAAAAAGTTCTATAGTTTTAAATAAAAATTTGTGTTCAACGGTGTCGAATGCCTTAAAAAAATCCAAAAAAAGAATGATAGCACCATCTTCTACACTATCAGCATAGTCCAAAAGGTCAAGCACTATAATATTATTAGTTATATGACGACCTTTTAGAAAGCCTGTTTGATATTCACTGATTATTTTATTTAAGCCTTTTTGTAATCTGTTAGCAAATACTGAAGTAATTAATTTATAATCAACTGTAAGAAGGGAGATCGGCCTCCAATTTTCTACAAGTTGTGGGTCTTTATCAGGTTTGGCAATTAACGAAATAACTCCCTGTTTCATGGTAGCAGACATTTCGCCACTATTAATACATTCAATTAACATATTATAAAGAGGGTTTTCAATTTGGTCCCAAAAATGTAAATAAAATTCTACTGTCAGCCCATCTATACCAGGTGCTTTCCTTTTTTTCATTTTAAAAAGGGCATCTTTAACCTCAAGACGAGTTATGTTTGAATCACATAAATCATGAAGTTCTTTATCAATAGTAGGAATTTTCTGATGAATTGAATTTAGTACAATTAAGCAGATCAAAGTTAGAGTTATATAAATTACTATAAAAAGAAAAAACTGAATCAGATATTTGTTTAGGGTCTGTACAAGAGCTTCCATTAATATTTAGAGCTGATAAAGTATTTCTTTTAAGATTTCTTTTCTCTAGAGCGAAAAAATAGCTGGTATTTTTTTCACCCTCTTCTAGCCATTTTGCCCTTGAACGAATAAAGGGACCTTTAGCTAGATCAAGGTAGATCAGATCTAGTTGAGATTGAATTTTAGCTAATTCAACTTCATCTTCTTTAGTTAGAATTTTCTTCTGTTCCAATATACCTAAATTATCAAGTAATTCTATTTCCTTTTGTTTGTCTATTTTTTTAACTCTTTACTGCGTTTAACTGCAATCTTTCTGACATTATATATAAAAAACTCCCATTTATTTTTAAATCCTTCGTTTAATCCTCCAAAACTATCTTTGGCAATATTTTTAACACAAGCATTAAAGTTATCATCTTTAAGAAGATTATTATTAAATTTCCAGTACCCTCTAAGGCTATAAAATCCTTTCTGAGCCTGTAAGAGTTAAAGAGATAAGTTTATGGTCGGTTAATGGGGCATAACTATGAACAATTTCCTTAACATGATGTAAAGCTGAATTAGTAATTAGAAACAAGTCGATTCTAGATTGCAAAGATTTGTTTTTGTTAGACCATGTATATTCTAACTTTCCAGGGTTATAGAAACGCCAAGCATCAGCAAGTAATAAGTTGGCACAAAGAGATGCCACACCGGATTGAACAGCACCTTGAGAGGAACGAGGAGGGTATCTATCAATCAAATCATCCATGCATTCATTGAAATCACCTGAACATATAACGTATGAAGCCTGGAAATTACTAAGTTTAGACTGAACAACATCAGAAACTTTGGCAAACAGGGTCTTATTTAAAACTCTGGAATTATGACCGTAAACATTACAAAGTATAAACGTTGTGTTGTCCAATTTAACAGTCAAGACTATCCATCTTCCATTTTCATCTGCAACAAAATTAAGTACGTCTCCTTTAAATCGGTGCAACAAAACCATAACTCCTGCTGAATGCGAAGTTCCATGACCGAAATAGATTGAGTTTCCCCATTGAGATTTCCAAAATTTCACATCCAAGTCCGTAGAATGTGTCTCCTGACAGAAAATAATGTCAGCATCACTCCGTTTAAAGTAAAGAAATAAAGCCTTACGCTTCGTGTTTTCGCGAATACCCCTTACATTCAAAGATGCTATGCTCAAAGAATAAAACTTAAAATCCATTAAAAAAACAACAACAACAAAGTAAATAAATCAGTAAGAAAAAAGAACGATGAAGCTTACTTTACAAAGCACCACTCCAAGACCTATAGTCTTGAAGTTGCAAAAAACTTATCTAACTATGAACCAGGGGAAGCAGCATCCAGTAGACCTTTTTTGAAACAGTCAGGGATATTTAGTCATTCGATGCATCATCTTATAATTTAGGCTATTATTCAGAAATTATTCATTGGATTCGATTCTTTTCCCTTCAATGTAAGCAAACGGACCGCGGAACATGGCTCTTTTACCTTCTTCCCGAGCCTTCTTCACCCTTGGCCACAGTTTCTCTCTTGCTGCTTTATCTTCAGGTGACAGTAATTCAGAGATGCGAAGGTTGTTATCCAGTAAGAACTTGGAGTTTTTGGCAGCCCTCCAGACCTCGTCACGGTAGATGCGCATCGAGAAGAGAATGACGATGGCCCGCTTAGAATTCACATTTGACGGAGAAGATTTGCGACCAAGACGATGAACTACATCCACCACCCGATCAAGTTGGACTTGTATTTTCGGAGCAACTTTTGCAAGAGCATCGATAGTCATCCGTCTAACGTCTTCGCCATCAGACTCTTTCAAACCATGCATTTTGAGTGACCATCTTCGACTGTAACGTTGCGCCTCGGCTATATTTTCCTTCAGAGACATATTTTCAGACTTCAAATCTCGCATTTCCTTCTCCATCGCGGATAGTCGTTCATTGTGAGTTTTAACATCAGCGATGAGTTCTTGCACAGAAGTTGCTAATATATATATATATATATATATATATATATACACATATACATATACATATATATATATATATATATATATATATATATATATATATATATATATATATATAACATATGAGCAGTGTCACAGTCTTCGTCTGCACTTGTCTGTCTTAGTCATCTTCACTACACTTCCCAGTATCCTTCTTGTCTCCACACCTGTACTCACTCCCTCATTATCCACCTGTTCCTCGTCATCATCATCTGTGTCACCTGTCTTCACCTCGTTAGTGTTCATTTGGACTTGTATTTAGTTTGCCTGTGTTCAGTCTGTCTTGGTCGGTTCTTGTAAATGCTTAGGTGTTGTTGTGAGTGTTCTGCCTGTCTTCTTGCCTGTAGCTGTTTCCTGTTTTGTTCATAAGTAAACCGTTTATATTGGAGTCTTTTGCCTCAGCCTGTTTTCATTCACACCACACCGTGACAGAAGAACCGACCAAGACATGGATTTCCCTGCAGTAAGACTGCTGTGCCTTGAGCAAGGAAACAGCTCTCTTGAGGAACACCTAGAAGTTTTCCTGGATCTGGTACCTCAAACCAGTTTCCCAGATGACTGCCTTTGCACGTTTCTACGTGTGGGACTGAACAACACCACTCGAGCGCAGTTGTCTGGGGAACCTCAAGGAAGCTTTGCCCAATTTGTGGAGTGGGTGCTGGTATCCTGCGGATCTTCCTTCACTGTCGATGACGTCACCAGCCCCACTCCAACCCCAGTGCCCAGCCTGAATCCTACGGTTGGATTCAAGCAGGCAGAGCTTCCACCACTGATCCCGTCTTGCCCAGAGCCTTCACCGCTGGTCCTGTCCAGTCCAGCTGAGTCTTCCTCACCGCCAGAGACCGTCCAGCCAGAGACCGTCCAGCCAGCTCTGGATGACGCAGTGCTTCTTGTGGGATCCATGGCTGTTGTGTGTGTGTGGGCAGCACACACATTCATTTCAGCCCATGAACCCAGCCCTGAGCTTCCTTCGCCGCTGGTCCCGTCCAGCCCTGAGCTTCCTTCGCCGCTGGTCCAGTCCAGCCCTGAGCTTCCTTCGCCGCTGGTCCCGTCCAGCCCAGAGACCCCTTCGCCACTGGTCCCGTCCAGCCCAGAGACCCCTTCGCCGCTGGTCCCGTCCAGCCCTGAGCTTCCTTCGCCGCTGATCCCGTCCAGCCCTGAGCTTCCTTCGCCGCTGGTCCCGTCCAGCCCAGAGACCCCTTCGCCGCTGGTCCCGTCCAGCCCAGAGACCCCTTCGCCACTGGTCCCGTCCAGCCCAGAGACCCCTTCACCGCTGGTCCCGTCCAGCCCAGAGACCCCTTCACCGCTGGTTCCGTCCAGCCCAGAGACTGGTAATGACTCTGTCACTCTCCCCATTAATTTTTTTGGGGGGGGCCATAGGCCCTCGCCGTGGCCGCCCGAAGGGTCCTCACCGCCATGGCTGCCCGAAGGGTCCGCACCGCCATGGCCGCCCAAAGGGTCTCCACCGCCCTGGCCACGTCCTGCTCCGCCCTGGCCACGCCCACGTCCTGCTCCATCCTGGCCACGCCCACGTCCTGCTTCGCCCTGGCCACGTCCTGCTCCGCCCTGGCCGCCTTCACGTCCTGCTCCGCCCTGGCCACGTCCTGCTCCGCCCTGGCCGCCTTCACGTCCTGCTCCGCCCTGGCCGCCTGCACGTCCTGCCCCGCCCTGGCCGCCTGCACTTCCTGATCCGCCCTGGAGGCTTCCCGTCCCAGTTTGGCCACGCCCTGGCCAGCCTTCAGGGCACCCGCCCCTCCACCCCATTGATGTTCTACGGCGCGAGGTCGCGCCTTGTTGAAGGGGGGCGTTCTGTCACAGTCTTCGTCTGCACTTGTCTGTCTTAGTCATCTTCACTACACTTCCCAGTATCCTTCTTGTCTCCACACCTGTACTCACTCCCTCATTATCCACCTGTCCCTCATCATCATCTGTGTCACCTGTCTTCACCTCGTTAGTGTTCATTTGGACTTGTATTTAGTTTGCCTGTGTTCAGTCTGTCTTTGTCGGTTCTTGTAAATGCTTAGGTGTTGTTGTGAGTGTTCTGCCTGTCTTCCTGCCTGTACCTGTTTGTTGTTTTGTTCATAAGTAAACCGTTTATGTTGGAGCCTCTTGCCTCAGCCTGTTTTCATTCACACTACACCGTGACAAGCAGAAATTGCTAAACAAAAGCTTATTTGATATGGCAGTATATTATACAGTAAAAACTGTACCCAAATCTAGTCAACAAAATGTTGTCTTTCATATTTCGCCTGACTGTAACATTGTTTTTATGAAATATTAGGGCATATAAATGTTAATTTGCAGTTTAATACGTTGCGTATACAAAGACATTTTATTTCAACATATTTCAGTCGATTTTTACTCATCTCAGTAGGCTATAGCAAAGCATTTTAGTTGATTAAAGCGGTTTATTCTTTCACACACAGACACGCGATTCATATTTAGGCTAAACAGTCTTTGCAAATATGTACCCTTCATTCATCTCACAGAAACGCGATTCATATTATAGAAACGCGATTCATCTTTTTGCGGTTTACATAGGCCTACACTAATGTTATTCTATAACGTTATTCCACATTACAACCTACCTCACTCCTCAGCGGGATCTATTGCTCCTCATATCAGCACTGTTCTGAGGAAACTTTTCTCCAGGATTATTAGGTAGGCTATATTATGCCTCACTCGCGGCGCGCTGTGTTTACAGCTCATGTGGGTGTTTCACAGGTCTGAAATGGTTCAGAATTTGCGTTTGAATAGCATGCGCTCTCCGGGGTGTGGTCACATTACATTTGAATGAGCTCGACTGGAATCGCTCTCTTTTAATACAGATTTCACAAGCTGAGAATATTTGTTTTTTATATAAATTACTTCATTTAAAAGATGCGATCTCAAGCTTTATATCCGTGGGTATGTTTGCCTGTTTGTCTGAATTTTCGCGGAGTTACAGATCATTTTCGAACGTGTTTCAAATTGGAGTTCACTGACAGAGAGCATGCAGAACTCACATCATGTTAATTTTTCTTTATTTGGCAAAAAGCAAAACACTTTATTTTTATTGTGAGTATACAGAAAAAAAATAGAAACTGAACAGGATCGATTGATGTATAACACGAAAATGAAAGATCAAAATTAACAGAGCATTTTAAGTTTATCTTGCATTGCTAAAAAAAAAAAACATACACCCGAGGGCAAATGCCACCACTGCGTGCACTGTGATTTCTGACGTAGTGCAGAAACTACAGTCACTCTCCCCAGATGCGCCAAATTTTATCCTAGGTGATTTTAATCATGTAACCCTGAAAAAAACTCTAAGAGACTTTTACCAGTATGTCACCTGTCCTACCAGACGGGGAAAGACACTGGATCTTTGCTATGGCACAATAAGGGACGCTTATAAATCAACGCCACAGACCATAACTGTATACAATTCCTCCCCACTTATCGTACTGTCCTGAGAAGGGAAAAAGTGCAAACCAAGGCAGTACAAGAATGGACTGAGGAATCGGTTATGTGCCTCCAGGAGTGTCACGATTGCACAGACTGGGATATTTTTAAAGAATCATGCAAGGACTTGGATGAAATGACTGATGTTGTTTGTTCATATGTAGTCTTCTGTAGAGATATGATTATACCTAGCAAACAAGTAAAAATATACCCTAATAATAAACCATGGGTAAATAGGTCTATAAAAGATAGTATAAAGAAAAAAAGATATGCTCATAAGCAGGGAAATGCCTTTGACCTACATGTAGCAACCAAAGAGCTTAAAAGTGAGATATATAAGGCAAAACAGATATATAAGTCTAAACTGGAAAAAAAATCTGGCTGAAAATAACCTTGGCTCTGCCTGGTCATGTATGAAAACGATAGCAGGTATGCAGATGCACAGAAATAGTAGTCATGCTTTTCCAGAGGGGTTTGGATCAGATGTTGAGCTTGCCAATGCTTTTAATTCTTTTTTTACACATTTTGACAAGTCTGATTTTAGTCAGGAGGTTCAAGCACTCCAGTATAAACTTAAGGATGATAATCAACATTTAAACATTACATATGAGGATGTTGAAAATGTCTTTAGTAGGACAAAGATTAATAAGAGTCAAGGACCTGATAACATTTGTGGGCGTGTGATCAAAACATGTACAAAAGAGCCGAGTCACATATTCCAATATATTTTTAATAAATCCTTGCAGACGCAACATGTACCAGAAATTTGGAAGGATGCGGTAGTGGTCCCAATTCCAAAATGTAGTAATTCTAAAACACTCAGTGAATTTAGACCTGTCGCTCTCACCTCAATTTTAATGAAAAGTTTTGAAAATTTGATAAAACAACACATTTTAAGGATAACTGAACATGCATTGGATCCCATGCAATTTGCCTACAGGCCACGCAGGGGTGTAGAAGATGCCACTCTCACTCTGCTTCATTTGCTCCTCAAACATCTTGAGGGTAGTGGGTCCTATGCACAAATTCTTTTTATTGATTTTTCATCTGCTTTTAATACAATCCAACCATAGATTTTAGCTAATCGTTGTTACAAAGCAGCTGAAGCAGAGGCAAGAGCAGGATCCACGTGCAGCAGTGTTTTATTTAAATAAACTAGAAACTAAACAGACTTGGTAACCAGACTCAAGAACAGGACAGCGTGCATACAGCATTACAACAATACAAGAACTCACAAAGACTGGACTGAAACACAGGGCTTAAATACAGGGTCAAACGATCTAAACAGGATAACAAGGGGGCGTGGTTAACGGGAAACACCTGGGAAGACTAATAGACAGACAGGGAACCACTAAACATGACAAGACAAACCCACACCGTGACATAGCCCCCTCCCTATGGGCGGCTCCTGACGCCCATAAAACACCAAAAAGTTCAGGAGGGCGGAGAAGCGGAGGCGGACTTGGGGGAGGGATGGAGGGCCAGGTCCGTGCAGGGAACGGGACCAGGGCCTTGCAATGACGGCATGGGCCATGGAATGTGGGCGGACCTGGGCCATGGAACGTGGGTGGAGCTGGACGTGCAGGTGGCCATGGCGGAGCAGGCTGTGGGCGTGTCCATGACAGAGCAGGCCGAGGGCGTGGCCACGGCGGAGCAGGCTGTGGGCGTGTCCACGACGGAGCAGGCTGTGGGCGTGTCCACGATGGAGCAGGCTGAGGACGTGGCCACGGCGGAGCAGGCTGTGGGCCCTCGGGCGTCCAGGGCGGAGCTGTCGGACCCTCGGGCGTCCAGGGCGGAGCTGTCGGACCCTCGGCCGGCCACTGGCGGTGAAGACCCCTCGGGCGGCCACGGCGGAGAAGACCCCTCGGACGGCCACGGCGGAGAAGACCCCTTGGACGGCCACGGCGGAGAAGACCCTTCGGACGGCTACGGCGGAGAAGACCCTTCGGACGGCCACGGCGGAGAAGACCCTTCGGGCGGCCACGGCGGAGAAGACCCTTCCGGCGGCCACGGCGGTGAAGACCCTTCGGGCGGCCACGGCGGAGAAGACCCTTCGGGCGGCCACGGCGGAGAAGACCCTTCGGGCGGCCACGGCGGTGAAGACCCTTCGGGCGGCCACGGCGGAGAAGCCCCCTCGGGTGGCCATGGTGGAGAGGACCCTTCGGCCGGCCATGGCGGTGCGGCCTTCACAGTCCCATCCATGGTCCTACTGCCCCCCCCCCAAATTTTCTTAGGGGCAGCCATGGGGTCATCAGCAGGAACAGACACCGGCGCGGGATCAGCGGGCTCTGGCGCGGGATCAGCGGGCTCTGGCGCAGGATCAGCGGGCTCTGGCGCAGGATCAGCGGGCTCTGGCTCAAGTGTGTGCGCAGCCCACACACACCACATGGCTGTGGCCATAATGGCCAATGTTGCGGTCACTGAGGGCTCAGGCGGCGCATGCGTGGGGTGAACAGTCTCTGACTGGGAAGACGTGACGTGAACGGTCTCTGGCTGGGCAGACGTGACGCGAACAGTCTCTTGCTGGGCAGACGGGACGTGTACAATCTCTGGCTGGGCAGACGGGACGAGAACAGTCTCTGATGGGCAGGTGACTGGTTCAGGCCTTGGCGAGCAGGCGACGGCCTCGGGACTGGACGAGACCAGTGGCTGGACGGGCTCTGGCTGGACGGGCTCTAGAAGACTGGCCCCTTGAACGGTCTTCTTGGCCCTCAACACTGACATCAGCGGTGGCTGTGCCATGGTGGACATCAGTCCTGGACGCCCATAGACTGATGCCATGGCTAGCTTGATGGCTGAAGTGATGAGAAGAACAGGCTGAGGGGGTACTGCGGGCTCACGGAGCTCCTTTTCCTCCCCGCCCACAGTAAACGGAGAACCGCTCAGCAAAAGGGCCAGGTCGATATATTCTTCCAACGAGCCGTGTGGATCATGGGCAGGCATCACAGACCGGAGTGGTTCTGATAATCCTCCACGGAAAAAGATCATCAGGCATTCGGTGCTCATTTGCACGAGATGTGCCAGTTCGACAAAATCTGCCACGTAGTCCTCAATGGATCGATCATCCTGACAGAGACGCAAGATTTGGATATCTGGGCACAGGGTTGGCATGGCTGCTGGATCTCGGTGCGGTGAGTTCTTCTGTTACAAAGCAGCTGAAGCAGAGGCAAAAGCAGGATCCACGTGCAGCAGTGTTTTATTTAAATAAACTAGAAACTAAACAGACTTGGTAACCAGACTCAAGAACAGGACAGCGTGCATACAGCATTACAACAATACAAGAACTCACAAAGACTGGACTGAAACACAGGGCTTAAATACAGGGGCAAACGATCTAAACAGGATAACAAGGGGGCGTGGTTAACGGGAAACACCTGGGAAGACTAATAGACAGACAGGGAACGACTAAACATGACAAGACAAACCCACACCGTGACAATCGTCTTATTGAGCAATTTGATTTTTCTTCTAATCTTGTTGGTTGGATTCTGGATTTTTTAACAAACAGGACACAGAGAGTAAAGGTGAATGGAGCTCTATCTGGTCAGCTTTGCTCTTCTACAGGTTCACCACAGGGGTGTGTACTTTCACCCCTTCTGTTCATTTTATATACAAATATGTGTCAGAGCAAATATGTAAATAGGACCATTATAAAATATGCTGATGACACCGCCATAGTGAGTCTGCTCCTTAAAAATGAAAGAGGCCATGGTCCAATAATTGAAGACTTTGTCAGATGGTGCGAGGAGTCACACCTTCAATTGAACATGTCCAAAACAAAGGATATGTACATTGATTTTGGAAAAACTCCAGGATATGAGGCAATAATAAACGGTCAACTAGTGGACCAAGTACAATCTTATAGATACCTAGGGACAATTATTGACTCTAAATTAAATTTCCAGGAGAATTGTGAGGCTGTCTGTAAAAAAGGACAACAGCGCCTATACTGTTTGAGAAAATTACATAATTTCAATATAGACAAGACTATGATGACCTTATTTTATAAGTCTTTTATTGAAACGATTATATCATTCGACTTGGTGGCATGGTTTGGTTGTCTCAGTCAAGCACAAGAATCGCCTAAACCAAATTGTAAAATGGTCAAGTAAGCTGACCGGGGAATCTCAGCTGCACCCTATGACTCTGTATGCAAAACAATTCCAGAGGTTAGCTATGGCTATCACTAATGATAGTCTACATCCTTTGAATAGGGAAGTCTCCCTTCGGGACGGAGGTTATAAGTCCCTATTTGTAGAACCACTCGTTTTAAAAACAGTTTTGTACCAGCAGCAATCACTCTGTTAACCCTCTGGGGTCTAAGGTGTTTTTGGGGTCCTTGAGATGTTTTGACATGCACTGACATTTATGCTTTTTTCAGTTGCTTATAAACATATTAATGGCACAGGTGAAATTACACTCTATTTAGCACAAACAGGGCTACCATAATATGTGAGCAACATGTATGTACATGTTTGTATTTTTGAGAGAATATTGTTTATGCATGGTTATTGAAAAAATAAAAATTAAAGTTTCTGAAATAAGGCAAGAAAACACATACTAAATATGTGTCCACGAGACTTTTGACTAATGGATGTTGTCGCCTAGAGTTCTAAGGTTCAAATAGGTTATATGGGCCATTCTACAGAATTGGCTCAAAGTTAGAGTTGGAAACATCTTGAAAAGAAAATTGTCTTTTTCCATAAATGTCTTTATAAAGTATTATTTTTTTAAAGTAGGCCAATACATTTTATCATACATATTTCAAAGTTAAGGATTCATTATTTTGATAAAGCCTAGCTTGCATTGGAACAAACACTATAACAGTTGATTCAGGGACGTGCACAGGGGGGTTGCTCAGGTTGCCCGGGCAACTGCCCATATGCCCTTCTCGACTCAGGTTGCCCTTCCGAAAAAAAATAATAAAATTTTTAGGCCTAGATAAAAGAATTTCACGTAGGCCTAGATAAAAAAATAAAAAATTCGCAAAGCCTCATTCACTTCCATTCGGGCACTCAGTTCAACTGTTTACGTGGCTACAGCTCTGCACGACCATAGACTGCACGCGACCGGTGCGTAAGACCCCGCCTCCATCTCGTGTCATAGCGCGTCAATTAATGTGTACAACATCCATGACAAAATGAAGCGAAACTATCCTTCTGGTCACGAAAAGAGGAAGAAGAAAAAAAACATGAGAGTGAATTGCGGGAACAACAATCAGGTAAACTTGTGTTCTCTCCTCTCTAAGTTTGATGTCAGCAAAGTTTGATGTTTTTCGGTCTTGCTAACCTATGGGCAGGCAGTGCATCTCTTGCATCACTTTGTGCCTGACAAAAGTGAGAGTAAAATACAATTATTTATTACGTTTGTTTTTGATAAACGACAAAGTGCAACGGTGTTTGTTTACTGCAGCTCAGAAAACATAACCGCGTCGCGTGTGTTATCGTGCGTTCATATGCGCATGCACGAAATGAAACGCGCATTTTTCAAGCAGAAATATGTGGAGACCAGACATACTGTACAATACATGCACGTGAATGATGGCACTCCCAATCAAAGTACACATTATCCGTTTAAAACAAGACACTGATTATCTAGTCTCAGTGTTAAAAACTCTAAACAACTGCACTAATTATGCAAGATAGAAAGCAATGTATTGACAATTTGACGATTGACTATTGATTTATAGGCTATATTGAATTTAAAATGTTGATTAGCTGGACATACTGGTCAATATGGATGCACATCCCTCAGTAAATAATAACCATAAATCAAGAATTGCTTCAACATGCATAATAATAAATAAAACAATCATACTGATGCCGAAAATACCCAGGCTGTAAAGAGAACCAAAGTTAATCCCAAAAGCCAAAGCTCAGGGTTATAATTTATTATTTTCTTCTTATTTATGTTTACGTTAATATTCACTTGTTATCTTAACATTCTATAGAAAATACTCTATTCAATAAATATTGTTTGTTTGAATCTCATTCTGTTCTATATTGTTTTACTTATTCTTTGACTGTTTTGTTTAAAGGAGGGAGGATTGTATGGGAGCACTGAAGTGTCAGGTGTGACTGTGTGGCAATGGCAAATGGTTTACATAGCTCACGACATCACGGGTCAGGTAGAGGCCCATTAGCAGAATTTTGCTTAGGGCCCCAGGGGGAGGTCAGGATCGGCACTGGGTTTAGCTGTCGATTCTGTTCCCAACCGGAATTCCTGTTCCCTTTACGCAATCATACTACAAATCATGCGTAGTTGCCCGTAGCTTACCATCACAACTGAATACGAGCAAGAAGCACAACTGAATGTACGGGAAGCCAAAAGGTTAAAAAAGGATTGTATTTTTTCCCAAAATCTAAGCGTTGTTTTTTTTATTACAAGCGAGTTTTTCCATTCAATCCAGATTATTTCTTTTCAAATAAAAAACAAAAAAAACCATAACAATAAACAACTCTTTTTTTGGGAGGGAGGGGGGCTTTTTTCCGGTCAGAGCAACTGACCCTCAAAATTCCTGTGCACGTCCCTTAATTGATTCGTTTATTTTTGACAAAACATAGGCTACTAGGCTATATATTTAACATATGAGCAGAAACTGTCTAACAAAAGCGTATTTGATGTTTATTTTAGAGTAAAAACTTTATAATCTATCCAAAACTAGTCAACGAAACGTTGTCATTACAGACGCGATTATAACAAATCTCAGTAGGCTATAGCAATATAGTTTGGATGTGTTCATGTAAAAACAACGTTTACTAATGTAGGAGCGAGAGTGAATCAACGCACAGATGCGATGTACAGTACATCTGTAGTAAACAACATCGTGCGCGCGTCTGTGCCATTCATTCATCACACACAGACACGCAGTTCTTAAACAGTCTTTGTGCAGTTTACAGACACTATTCAATAACGCGATTAGAACAAAGCACTTAAGAATAAATAACTTACTACATCAGCTGAATCCGTGCTCCTCAAAATGAAACTACCAGCACTTCTGAGGTAACTTTTTCAGGATTATTGCGATAGTATTATTCATCACAGCGCAGCAAGACGAGGTAAAGTACAAGATTCTTATTATACTGGATCCAGCTGTTGTGGGCGTTGGCGTGGCTTGCCTCAACATTTGCGTTTGTATAGTGCAAGCTCTCAGTGGGCGTGTCAGATTAACACGTAATAAACTATACTGAGCTGAAAGGAAAAAGACTGGCATCTCTCTCTTTTCATACAGATTACATTAACTGGAAATATTTCTTTTTTTAAATAAATTACTTCATTTAAAAGAAGAGAATACAAGCTTTAAAAAGCCATATCTCTCGTGTCTCTGTGACAAGTATTGACTGAGTTACAGTTAATTTTTCGGACGCGTTTCAGAATGGACTTCACTGACGGAGAGAACGCAAAACTCGCATCATGTTTATTTTTCTTTATTTGATGAAAAGCACAACACTTTGTTTTTATTGTGAGTATCCACAAAAAAAATAGACACTTAACAGGATCTAATGATGTACAACACTTATATGTAAGATCAAAATCAACAGAGTAATTTGAGTCTCTTTTGCACTGACAAGAAAAAAAGTGAGCCCGGCGTGACCGCCGACCCCAGAGGGTTAAACAAGCTGTAAAATTACTATTTGCACAAAACGCACAAGCACTTTGGTCATGTACTGTTCTCTGTTTCTTCCTTTTTATTTATTTTTATTGCCTGTTTTTATATGTTTTAATGTTTTTTGTGTTGTATGTCATGCTGTGGTCAACAATGTTCTAAGGATGTCCTGCCTTTTAGACTGTAAAACCAGTTTACCTACGGGTATTAATAAAGTAACCAAAAACAAAAAACACTACAGAGATATAGTGCTTTCACAGCTTGAGTGAGGAAAAACATTTGCCGATATCTTCGAAACCGCTAGTCCGATCGAGACGAAACCACTGTCAGAAAATTGGAAACATAGGTCGATAACGCGAGAATGGGCCAAATCGAAACTAGCTGCTGGTACTAGGCAGTACTTAAGTGCAATAAAACTGCAATAGTTTTCACCCGCTGTTGTTAAAGTCGAAACGTGTCTAAATAAAATAAAACTATAAAGGTAAAAATTAAAATTAAGCAGAGATTCTAAGATAGGCTTACCTTGAGTTAAATAGAACACTGAATAACGGCAGAACGGGGTATTTCAGAAGAAACTACTAGCGCGCTCTTGCCGTCCCAAAATGCCCAAACAAACACTTGCATTAAAATTGTTGCTCAAACTGCAGAAACACAGAGACACGTCATAACCCAGGGAGGACAAAGACACTCCACATGAACAATGGGAATAAGCAATCAAACCAGAGACAGAGTGAGATCTCACCCACCGCTTCTTCCTCCTGAGATCCTGAAGATCTGAAGCTGTGGATGGGAGCACTGATGTCCTCTGGTGAAGTGTGGACGGGAGAACTGATGTCCTCTGGTGAAGCTGTCGACGGGAGCACTGATGTCCTCTGGTGAAGTGTGGACAGGAGCACTGATGTCCTCTGGTGAAGTGTGGACAGGAGCACTGATGTCCTCTGGTGAAGTGTGGACGGGACCACTGATGTCCTCTGGTGAAGCTGTTGACGGGAGCACTGATGTCCTCTGGTGAAATGTCGACTGGACCACTGATGTCCTCTGGTGAAGTGTGGACGGGAGCACTGATGTCCTCTGGTGAAATGTCGACTGGACCACTGATGTCCTCTGGTGAAGTGTGGACGGGAGCACTGATGTCCTCTGGTGAAGTGTCGACGGAAGCACTGATGTCCTCTGGTGAAGTGTCGACGGGAGCACTGATGTCCTCTGGTGAAATGTCGACGGGAGCACTGATGTCCTCTGGTGAAGTGTGGACAGGAGCACTGATGTCCTCTGGTGAAGTGTGGACAGGAGCACTGATGTCCTCTGGTGAAGTGTGGACGGGACCACTGATGTCCTCTGGTGAAGCTGTTGACGGGAGCACTGATGTCCTCTGGTGAAATGTCGACTGGACCACTGATGTCCTCTGGTGAAGTGTGGACGGGAGCACTGATGTCCTCTGGTAAAGTGTGGACGGGAGCACTGATGTCCTCTGGTGAAGTGTCGACGGAAGCACTGATGTCCTCTGGTGAAGTGTCGACGGGAGCACTGATGTCCTCTGGTGAAATGTCGACGGGAGCACTGATGTCCTCTGGTGAAGTGTGGACGGGAGCACTGATGTCCTCTGGTGAAATGTCGACGGGAGCACTGATGTCCTCTGGTGAAGTGTCGACGGAAGCACTGATGTCCTCTGGTGAAGTGTCGACGGGAGCACTGATGTCCTCTGGTGAAATGTCGACGGGAGCACTGATGTCCTCTGGTGAAGTGTGGACAGGAGCACTGATGTCCTCTGGTGAAGTGTGGACAGGAGCACTGATGTCCTCTGGTGAAGTGTGGACGGGACCACTGATGTCCTCTGGTGTAGCTGTTGACGGGAGCACTGATGTCCTCTGGTGAAGCTGTTGACGGGAGCACTGATGTCCTCTGGTGAAATGTCGACGGGAGCACTGATGTCCTCTGGTGAAGTGTGGACGGGAGCACTGATGTCCTCTGGTGAAGCTGTCGACGGGAGGACTGATGTCCTCTGGTGAAGTGTGGACGGGACCACTGATGTCCTCTGGTGAAGCTGTTGACGGGAGCACTGATGTCCTCTGGTGAAATGTCGACTGGACCACTGATGTCCTCTGGTGAAGTGTGGACGGGAGCACTGATGTCCTCTGGTGAAATGTCGACTGGACCACTGATGTCCTCTGGTGAAGTGTGGACGGGAGCACTGATGTCCTCTGGTGAAGTGTCGACGGAAGCACTGATGTCCTCTGGTGAAGTGTCGACGGGAGCACTGATGTCCTCTGGTGAAATGTCGACGGGAGCACTGATGTCCTCTGGTGAAGTGTGGACAGGAGCACTGATGTCCTCTGGTGAAGTGTGGACAGGAGCACTGATGTCCTCTGGTGAAGTGTGGACGGGACCACTGATGTCCTCTGGTGAAGCTGTTGACGGGAGCACTGATGTCCTCTGGTGAAATGTCGACTGGACCACTGATGTCCTCTGGTGAAGTGTGGACGGGAGCACTGATGTCCTCTGGTAAAGTGTGGACGGGAGCACTGATGTCCTCTGGTGAAGTGTCGACGGAAGCACTGATGTCCTCTGGTGAAGTGTCGACGGGAGCACTGATGTCCTCTGGTGAAATGTCGACGGGAGCACTGATGTCCTCTGGTGAAGTGTGGACGGGAGCACTGATGTCCTCTGGTGAAATGTCGACGGGAGCACTGATGTCCTCTGGTGAAGTGTCGACGGAAGCACTGATGTCCTCTGGTGAAGTGTCGACGGGAGCACTGATGTCCTCTGGTGAAATGTCGACGGGAGCACTGATGTCCTCTGGTGAAGTGTGGACAGGAGCACTGATGTCCTCTGGTGAAGTGTGGACAGGAGCACTGATGTCCTCTGGTGAAGTGTGGACGGGACCACTGATGTCCTCTGGTGTAGCTGTTGACGGGAGCACTGATGTCCTCTGGTGAAGCTGTTGACGGGAGCACTGATGTCCTCTGGTGAAATGTCGACGGGAGCACTGATGTCCTCTGGTGAAGTGTGGACGGGAGCACTGATGTCCTCTGGTGAAGCTGTCGACGGGAGGACTGATGTCCTCGGGTGAAATGTCGACGGGAGCACTGATATCCTCTGGTGAAGCTGTCTACAGGAGCACTGATGTTCTCTGGTGATATGTCGACGGGAGCACTGATGTCCTCTGGTGAAGCTGTCGACGGGAGGACTGATGTCCTCTGGTGAAGTGTGGACGGGAGCACTGATGTCCTCTGGTGAAATGTCGACGGGAGAACTGATGTCCTCTGGTGAAGTGTCGACAGGAGCACTGATGTCCTCTGGTGAAATGTCGACGGGAGCACTGATGTCCTCTGGTGAAATGTCGACGGGAGAACTGATGTCCTCTGGTGAAGTGTCGACAGGA
This sequence comes from Rhinichthys klamathensis goyatoka, assembly GCF_029890125.1. Classification (NCBI taxonomy): domain Eukaryota; kingdom Metazoa; phylum Chordata; class Actinopteri; order Cypriniformes; family Leuciscidae; genus Rhinichthys; species Rhinichthys klamathensis. The sequence continues at coordinate 1,257,453 of NW_026606734.1, forward strand.
GCACTGATGTCCTCTGGTGAAATGTCGACGGGAGCACTGATGTCCTCTGGTGAAATGTCGACGGGAGCACTGATGTCCTCTGGTGAAGCTTTTTTTCTTCTTGGAAAAAGAAACCATTTCAGATTATTCATTCAGAGAGTGGTCTGAACAAATGCAAATCCATTCAGACCTTTTTGCAATCGTGTTTGGCCAATTCACTGAAAAGAAAGAACCGACTCAAAAGAATGATTTCTTCACTAATTATTGCCATTGATGTTCAGTCGACAGAAACACTGGACACTAGGGATGGGACGAAATATCGTTTGACGAAATATCGCGATACAAAACGTGACGAAACGCATCGAGGTCGAAAAAAATGGATCGCGAAATAAAGATAGATGGCACTGCTGCATGATTTGCGTAGTATATAAATAATTGAGTGTATTATATGTGTGTGTGTATGTATATGGGGCAGACATACAGTCTATGGTGGCAGGCTGGCAGCACCATCTGCTGATCAAGCAGGGTAAAACTAAATGAAAAAAAAAATTATATCCTGGGAACGGTGCGGTACGTCATCACGTCAAGACAGCGCATGTTGCAACAACAACACTGCAGTCTACAGCGAGCTAACAAATATTAGCATCAGTACCAACTGCCTTGCCCCCAAACAGCCGACCATGGAGTCAAATGTATATATATACACCGTAAAACTTCAAATAATAGCCCAGGCTTTTATTTTCCCAAATCGTCGAACTGCACCGGCTTTATAATTAAGTGTTGAGATGTTGTTCATTGAGTCTAAGTAAGCCTAGAGTCTCTAATCTCTAATAATCTCCAAATGCTCCACGTGAAACTGCGGTCTTCCGACCTTTTACTATCGTGTCAATTGATTTTGATTAATATGCGCGAGGGAGAGAGAGCAAGACAGCGCTCGTTTTGTTTGAAGACGTGAGAGTGCGCGCGCGCGCCCGGGGCGCTCTCTCTCTCTCTCTCTCTCTCTCTCTCTCTCTGCTCGTTATGCGCCCTGTCATTGTCAAGCGCAGCAGTCAATTCATTCTACATCACTCGCCGATCAAGAAAAGGCTTTGCAGGGACACACATTTGCTTTGGCGGCCAAAGCAAATGAATAAGTTGTTGTTATACAGTAATATTTTTTTCTTTTTCTTTTTCTTTTTTGATATCGTATCGTGACGTATCGTATCGTGACCCTGGCATATCGAGGTGCATCGTATCGTGAGTTTAAGTGTATCGTCCCATCCCTACTGGACACATGAAATAACTGATCAAATATTCACACAGAAACGTTTCTCAGGTCTGTCTGAGCACTCATGAGCCGCGTTTCCACTGCCGGGCCAGGGCCGAGCCGTGCTAGTGCTTGCCAGGGCCAGTCGCGTTTCCACTGTCACTTCCGGGGCTTACTCGGGGCCAGCGGCCAGGATTTCTGGCCCGTCGAATACCTTGGGCCAAAGCGGGCCAGCTCGGGCTAGAGGCGTGCTCAAGGTAAAAGGCGGAGTTTATCAGTGTTATGGAACGTTATGATCTGAAGCAAGATGCACATTTCACTTTTTTATATCGCGCAAAATAATCGCTGCTCGAAATGGAGAATCGCCTGTACTGGTCTGTCGAAGATACCAAAGCTCTTCTGAGCATTTGGGCAGAAGAAAGGGTACAACGTCAATTTGACGGCGTGTGAAGAAACGAGGACGTCATAAAATACATTGATGCTGAACTTTCTAAGCTAAGCATTCAGCGAGCAACGCTTCAAGTTCAGAAAAAAAAAAAAATTGCGGGCGCAGTATTGTACAAGGCGATTAAAACGCACAATGAACAAAGCGGAGCTCAGAGAAGGGATTTTCCATGGATCGACTTGATGGACGGTGTGCTGCGTCCCTCTGTTAGTGGCGACTCGCGAGACAATCGGGACACTATTGCAGCCACGGTCGGTGAGTTAATATACATGCTATCTTCCTAACTTAAAAAATAAATAAATTCATAATACCCGCTGAAATGGATTGGGTTGTATGACATTTGATCCAGAAAGGCGTGTTAGGGGCGGGGTTTAGGGCAGCGCTGCGGGGCTACTGGCCCGCCAGTAGAAACGCAAGCCCGGTGCTTGAGGCCCGAGGCCACTGGCTCGGCTCGGCTCGCTGTTAGCCCTGGCCCGGCCCTAGCCCGGCAGTGGAAACGCGGCTATGGTGTGCAAAGTGCATATACAGGGTTAAATCTCAGTATCTATGACTATAAACCTCAGTATCTATGACGTTACTGGTGTGATTTTTTCTTTTCTGTGGTTTGTCTAGCATGGATCCAGTGGGAGTGAATTCAATAGAGATAGCAGCTCTAGGGAGACCCTTCCAGCTGGGGATGCTGTATGACTGCAGGAGAGATGCTCTCGTACCAGGTGATCAACCACTGTTTACTAGAATCTGTGAAGCGCTGAAAGTTTTAGAGGCCCATTGGTAAAGAATGTAAAATTACTTCTTTAATTATGGGTTTTAATAAAGAAAATATAATTTATTTGCAAAAATTATTTACTACAGACCTAAATAAAAATCTTTCTCAGCATCCATAACTTTTCTCTGAGATCTGATATGATGGCAATGCTGGTTTAAAATTAGTTGAATTTATAGATTAATTAATAGTATTAATGGCTTGATCCACAGATGTTTCTCATACAGTATGTAGTGATGCACCTGCTCAGAGACTTTTATTTAAATGTATATCCAAATAATAAGGAAGTGTCAGTTAGTTGAAGAAAAAAAAATGAGTGTGGTGTTGCTATGCTGTATGAAAGTAAAGGTCAGGGAGGGCAAACAGGCTGTTAAATTGCTGTCTAAAAAATATGTACAAAAATTTAATTAATTTTTATTTTATTTAAAGGTGCTCTACGTAACTTTTAGCGGCCTCTAGTGGTGATGTTTCAGATTGCAACCAAATTTTACAAGAGCGCTCGTGCTCGAACTCATAGACAATACCGTCTATTACGCAAATATCTCGGCGAATACTAGACGGATTCGGCGAGCACCAAGCTCGTTGGGACCATCTAGTCGAGCTGAAAAGAACCATATAAGTTCCATAGTTTTTGGTGGTGTTTTCGCGGAGATATTAGTAGAAAACCATCGGCGCGCTGCAAAATTGCGGACGCCGGTGCCGTCACGATCTCAGAAGAAAATCGCTCGTATCTCTGGAACGCAAAGACCCAGAGAGCTCAAATTCGGGGGAGGAGGTCCCAGGGGAACCCTTGCCCGAACGCTAGAGTGGCGGGCCTCGGGGATGCCCCCTACCGGATCGCCGTTCGCTGGGACCCCCGATTTCGAACGGCTATAACTCGGGGAGCCGGGCGAGTTGGACCTCGGGGGTGGGCTCGTTCGAAAGGCCCCGTCCAGCACTACGAACGATTAGAGTCTTGGGAATATTGATCAAAGATTGACTGAGATATAAGCCGAAAAACGTGCGCCTTTAACCGGACGTAACTCCCTGACCGTCTACAATAGACTGTATATAAGGAGAGAGGCTCGGGAGCGCGCAAGCACGTCACATCCGTTGGATTTCGCGGTAAATCCGACCCGGAGACTTCACATAGAAATAGGAATACTGGCCTTCAGAGGTAATAGCAAAACTCGACAAGTGGATCATTTTAATGTGTGATTACAACCCCTTCACACACAGGCAATAAAAAAGGGATTCATTTTAGTAGAAAAGTTACATAGAGCACCTTTAATGTTGTAAAATAACAATTCCCCCTCCATTACAGGAATCAGACTTTGGAGTAAAGAGCAGCTGCAGCAGAACATAAGCACTAAACCCCAAATTAATACAGATTTCACAGTCACCGCTTCAGACTCGATTGAAGAAAAAACTAGATTGCTGAATATTGATGGTAGTCTGAAACTGAGTGTTTTAGGAGGACTCCTCAATGTAAGTGGAGCTGCCAAGTTTCTCAAGGACACAAAGAAATCATTCAATCAACAGAGACTGACATTACATTATCATTCAACCAGTAAGTTTGAAGAACTGATCATGAACCACTTTGCTTCTGGAGACATGGCTCACTATGGCGATGACGTCGCCACACATGTAGTGACCGCAGTGCTGTACGGAGCAGACGCATGCTTTGTTTTTGATAGAAAAGTTTCATCTGATGAAAACAAGAGAGAGATAGCAGGAGAAGTAGAAGCTGTCTTGGAGAAGCTTATAGGCATTTCAGCTGGAAACATTGATGCAAGTATGAATCTGAATGACAATCTGAAGACCGCTGCCCAAAAATTTAAGTGTACATTTTATGGCGACTTCCAGCTACCACGTAACCCGACCACTTTTGAAGATGCTATGAAGGTTTTTGAAGATCTTCCGAAACTGCTGGGAGAAAACAAGGAGCTTGCGGTTCCTCTGAGAGTTTGGCTTTATCCTTTGGACAAACTTTTCTCAAAAATTGTAAAGTTTCAACATGAAATCAGCACAGGATTAAGCTCAGACGTTGAATCTGTAATTGAAAGTTTGAGTACGACTGAGATGAAATGCAGTGATCTTCTGACAGACACGCCAGCTTCGACATTTACTGCATTTCACGACAAAATCAATGACATGAAGAAAAACTGCTACCAGTGCAGATTGAGTCTCATGAAGAAACTCGGCTCTCTCTTACCAAAGATCCGTGGAAAATTCATAGAGGACACAGCATTGATCGATCTTCTACGAGATCATGAGGAATCTCCATTTGAAAGAAGCGCTCTTGAACAATGGCTGAAAGAGAAAGAGGAAGAATCTGACATTATTAAAGCATTGCTCACACAACTGAATGACTCAGGAGCAATGGTAGAAAACAACCTCAATAAAAATTTTATGAATCTGGAAGTTAAACATTTGGTCAGCTACACTTTCACATCATTGAGCTGGACAGATGTACTGCTTTCTAAACAAAAGGCCTTCCTGAGTCCTTCAACAAAAGGAAAAAATGAGGAGAATAGCTCTGAATCTGAACACAAGACTTGGCTCGCGCCTGACATCCAAAGCACTATGAGGAACAACTTGAGGGTATTTAAACACTTGATTGATTTAAAAGATTGTACATCAGCCAAATTCATTGTTGCATCAAAAGAAATGGAAAATAATCCAGGTTCCTGCATTCTGCTTTATGAAAATGAATCTAATGAAGCTGTTTGCTTCACTCCTCCATCAAAACCAGACTGTCCGATCATTGAAGATGTCAGATATAGTCAAGTGGATCTGAAAGTGTCTCCACCGGGTCCTGCTACAGAGGAGCTCAAATTACTGTACAAAATGAAGGAAGAGAAAGACTGGACATCTCAAACTGTGTCAAAGAACCAGGACACAGTTACTCTGACTGATCTCAGAACAGATACTGAGTACAATATTAAATGTGAAGCGGTGGGAAAACTCGACTACACCGTAGAGAGTGATGTGACGCGTCTCACAGTCATAAACCAGAATCTCATCAAGGCCAAAGAGTCTGCTATCAACAATCTCAGTTGGATTGAAAACAAGTGCAATTTACTTTTGGAAAACATCAAGGAAACAACTTTTAGTGCACTTCATAAGAAAATACAAGATATGCAGCAAAACTGTCAAACGTATCGACAAGATTTCAGTGACCGAATTAAATCTGTGATCCAGTCAGTTAAAGCCTGTGAGAAAGAGTCTTGTGCTCTGATGGATCTTCTTCAAGCTCATGATGAGTCTCCATTCAGTGAAAAGAGTCTGAAAGAGTGGATCACAGTGAAAGAAGAAGAATTAAACACCGTTAATGAGTTTCTTCGACAGTTAATGGACTTTGGAGCCGAAGTGAACAGAAGTTTGGACTCGTATTTGTCTGATATTCAGGTGGAGAATGTGTTTTGCTACACTTTCAGTTCTCTTGAGCTGCCGGATGAGTTGCTTAATGAGCAAGAAAATTACATGAATCCTCAAATGATGAGAAATCCTCAGAAGAAACCTGATGTGGCGTCTCAATCGTGGCTCACTGGAAGCATCAGGGAGAAAATGAGAGAGCATTTGAACATATTGAAGGAGCTGATGACGTCATATAGCAGTCAGAGCAAATTTATGGTTTTCATAAAAGAGCATGAAAAACATCCAGGTTCCTGCATTCTCCTGTATGAAAATGGATGTAATGAATCTGTTTGCTTCAGTCCTCCATCAAAACCAGACTGTCCGATCATTGAAGATGTCAGATATAGACAAGTGGATCTGAAAGTGTCTCCACCGGGTCCTGCTACAGAGGAACTCAAATTACTGTACAAAACGAAGGAAGAGAAAGACTGGACATCTCAAACTGTGTCAAAGAACCAGGACACAGTTACTCTGACTGATCTCAGACCAGATACTGAGTACAATATTAAATGTGCAGCGGTGGGAAAACTCGACTACACCGTAGAGAGTGATGTGACGCGTCTCACAGTCATAAACCAGAATCTCATCAAAGTCAAAGAGTCTGCTATCGAAAATCTCAGTTGGACTGAAAACAAGTGCAATTTACTTTTGGAAAACATCAAGGAAACAACTTTTAGTGCACTTCATAAGAAAATACAAAATATGCAGCAAAACTGCCAAAAGTATCGACTAGATTTCAGTGACCGAATTAAATCTGTGATCCAGTCAGTTAAAGCTTATGAGAAAGAGTCTTGTGCTCTGATGGATCTTCTTCAAGCTCATGATGAGTCTCCATTCAGTGAAAAGAGTCTGAAAGAGTGGATCACAGTGAAAGAAGAAGAATTAAACACCGTTAATGAGTTTCTTCGACAGTTAATGGACTTTGGAGCCGAAGTGAACAGAAGCTTGGACTCATATTTGTCTGATATTCAGGTGGAGAATGTGTTTTGTTACACTTTCAGTTATCTTGAGCTGCCGGATGAGTTGCTTAATGAGCAAGAAAATTACATGAATCCTCAAATGATGAGAAATCCTCAGAAGAAACCTGATGTGGCGTCTCAATCGTGGCTCACTGGAAGCATCCGGGAGAAAATGAGAGAACATTTGAACATATTTAAGGAGCTGATGACATCATATAGCAGTCAGAGCAAATTTATGGTTTTCATAAAAGAGCATGAAAAACATCCAGGTTCCTGCATTCTTCTGTATGAAAATGGATTTAATGAAGCTGTTTGCTTCACTCCTCCATCAAAACCAGACTGTCCGATCATTGAAGATGTCAGATATAGACGAGTGGTTCTGAAAGTGTCTCCACCGGGTCCTGCTACAGAGGAACTCAAATTACTGTACAAAATGAAGGAAGAGAAAGACTGGACATCTCAAACTGTGTCAAAGAACCAGGACACAGTTACTCTGACTGATCTCAGACCAGATACTGAGTACAATATTAAATGTGCAGCGGTGGGAAAACTCGACTACACCGTAGAGAGTGATGTGACGCGTCTCACAGTCATAAACCAGGATCTCATCAAGGCCAAAGTCACCATAGAGGTATGATGGTCAGTCATGAAATAGCAGCCACAAAATTATTTTTATGACATCACCTGCTGTTACTTTAATCTTAAGATCTCATTCTTAATCATCATGTTGGTCTGATATCCACTTGAAAAGCATTGCTGATAAAAACATATCAAGCCAAGTCACTCGAATTTAAGTAAATATATAAAAAGCCTTTATTTAGTCATGGCTTAGACAATTAAACTCAGTTATGTGTGGTTATCTGTCAAATGATTTTAATTATCTAAGCGAACAAATAAAGGCTTTTATATTTACTTAAATTCTCGAGGGCCTTGGCTTGATGTGTTTTTATGAGTTGAACTATACATCCAAAGAGCACCGGGATACAGATTCTACACTCACACAGAACTTTTTTGCAATCCATGCTTTAAGCGTTGCTGATAGTGTCTCAATAAAGGTTTATATGTAACATCATTGTGGGAAGTACACAATATGTTAGCATGACAATAAAATCTTTAATAGTAAAATACAGTGTTTTACACCAAAATTCAAAATGGCTGAAATATTGCTGAGCTACAACTTTCCAGCAAACACAAATACATTGTAAACTGTTTTAGGTCATGAAAACTTTATAATTGTACCCTGTAAAAAAAAATAAAAAAATGCTGCCTTAAATTTTTAAGTACAATCAACTTGGCTGCTTAAGTCATTAAACTTAAATAACATTCAAACTTACTTTAAAAAAAAAAAACGAGTTGACTATAAAAAACTTATTAAAAACAGATGAAAATTACTAAACTTATTTTGATGAGAAATATTTGTTAAAATTTATTGATCATATAATTTTTTTTACAATGTACTTAATTTATGATTTTTTAGATGAAATATATACTTTCATAACACATGTATTTATTTATACTATTTTGTCTAATTCAATTTGTCATGTAAATTATGTAATTCTTGTAAAACTGAATAAGCTAATTATAATTATATAAATTCCTCTTTATCTGCAGGTAATCATATACTGTATCAGAAATGGACAAAAACACAAAAACAGAGATTTCGATTAAAACAGGGTTGTGGTTAAAAATGTAATGGGGTTCAAACATTAATGTGAGATTAGAAAACACACTGACATTTAGCATTTAATGGGCAAAATGACAAATAAAAATAAATGGATTGTCCTTTCCTTTTCTGGGTTGAGTTATGTGAAAGGAAACAGGGATGTTTTACAATTTGATTATGATTTCGAAATATAACATTGTACACACCACCATATTTATTGTTATTGTATTTTATGCTTTGCATAACAGATTCTCATCAAGAAAAGCATCTTAATTGGAGTCGGAAATCCTGCTCGATATCTTCTGCAAACAAGTTCAGACAATTTGAATCAATCTAAACCGTATAAAAAAATGACCTTTGGAGAGAGAGACAAAAACAAACCCCATAAAACCATTCTGATGGTGGGAGAAACAGGAACAGGAAGAACAACCCTGATCAATGCTATAGTCAACTACATGTTAGATGTTCAGAGAGAAGACAAGGTTTGGTTTGAGATCACAGATGATCAGAGCGACCGAACATCAGTTCACAGTCAGACCTCCATCATCACTGTTTATGGGTTTTATCCACAAGAGAGTAAAACTGATCTAACAATCATCGACACACCAGGATATGGAGACACAGTTGAGAGAGATAAAGAGATCGCTGAGAGTTTTTTTAGCTTAAGTAAATCAGCAGAAGGGATCCATGAAATACATGCAGTGTGTCTGGTGATTAATGCGACACAGAATCGACTCTCTGACAGACAAATATACATATTTGATGCTGTTCAGTCCTTATTTGGAAGAGATATTGCTGAAAACATGGTCTTGCTCTTCACACACTCAGATGGAGCTCGACCTAGAAATGTCCTGGCGGCTGTTAAAGAGGCTAAAGTCAAGTGTGCAGTGAATGAACAGAATCAGCCGGTGTTTTTCCTGTTTAATAACTGTCAGTCAGAAGCTGCTGATGAAGAAGATGATGATGATGAAGAATATGAAGAATATCATGAACAGAGGCAGGATCAATCATGGAATTGCAGTTTTAGAGGAATGGCAGGATTGTTCAGGTTTCTTGACACAATACAACCAAAAACCCTGAAGATGACTCGAGATGTGTTGCAGAATCGGAAGCAGTTGGAGGCAAATATCTCTAATCTAAAGTCACGTGTTCAAATGATGGAACTAAAGCAAAATGAGCTGAAACAAACTCAAGAAGCTCTGGAGAAGAACTTGGAAAAAAACAATAAATCTGAAAATGAAGTTGAGGTGAAATACAAAGAGAAGGTTGATATTGATCGCTCTAAATGGCCATGGAAGGCCATGTGCTGCAGCGTCTGTGAGGAGAACTGTGTTTACCCAGATAATTGGTGGGTCACCCATCTCTCATTGTCCAGTGTGATGAAAGATGATCACTGTACAGTGTGCACAAATAAATGCCACTACAGCAGACATGTCAAAGAAGCAAAAATATATGTAACAAAGACAAAGAAAGAGAAGAGGACATATGAAGGACATATGACATATGACGGTGTGTTTGTGGTCCAGAAGCTGGAAGAGGAACTACAAGAATTAGAGAGAGAGAAAATAAAGCTGGTGATTGAAGCTTTTTACTGTGTGAATACTCTGGAGATGATCGCACTCAACACTGATTCTCTGTTCACACTTCTGGACATTGACTTTCTGATCGAGAAGCTGAAGGAAATAAATGAGCCTGAAAAAGCAAAACATCTGGAAATACTGAAATACTGGAGGACTGGGATACATAAGAAGTATTTTTGATTGCAACTTAACAATGTGTATGCTGGTTCTCCACCAACACCAAATTAGCAAACCAACCAGTTTGTTTATATATATATATAAGCAACTTCAGGCTATATATATATATATATATATATATATATATATATATATATATATATATATATATATATATATATATATATATATAAACAAACTGGTTGGTTTGGTTTGATATATATCCTGAAGTTGCTTATATATATATATATGTACACACACACATATACACACACACATATATATATATATATATACTGTATATCCTGAAGTTGCTTAGAATTAACAGCATCTGCTAAATTAGCAAATGCCAAATAGGCTACTATATTGATTATTGTAATTTCTTGCTACAGAATATGAAATTGACAACAGCATAATGCAAAGAGTTTCTGCAGTAAGATACTGTTGTAAATCAAGACAACATTATTATATTGTAAAATCCACAAATAGATAGAATTGATATGTTTTGGGAAATGATGTGCATAAAAGCATCACAGTCACTGTAGAAACGGTTTGTTGTATTACTAAGCACTGCCACCTAGCGGCCATATGAGACAATGATGAGTATCATTCAATTCAATTCAAATTTATTTGTATAGCGCTTTTCACAATACATATTGTTTCAAAGCAGCTTTACAGAAAGTGCATTCTAGAAATGTACATAGAAGAATATAGTTAGTTAATCATCATGTATTAATTTAGGGCATAACATATCGCCGGCGTTGAGTCGTCTCTTCACAGGCGTCGAGTCGTCTCTTCACAGGCGTCGAGTCGTCTCATCGCAGGTGTTGGGGCATCTGAAGTCTTCGTGAGAGGCTGGATACAAACTGGAGCTGACGAACGCTATTTACCTCGGGACTAGCGTCCCGAGATAACAGCAGAAAAGCAGATGGGAAATAATTAGCGTAGCTGCTGTTCATAATATTAATGCAGTCGATCTGATTCAACAGTGGTATAAAAGGTAAACATTATGTGAATGCTTGGCTGAAGAGATGCGTCTTTAATCTAGTTTTGAACTGGGAGAGCGAGTCTGAGCCACGAACAGTATCAGGAAGGCTATTCCAGAGTTTAGGAGCTAAATGTGAGAACGCCCTCCCTCCTTTAGTGGACTTAGATATCCTAGGAATGACCAGAAGCCTCGAATTTAGTGATCTTAAAGAACGCGATGGATTGTAGGGCGATAGAAGGTCCATTAAATACACAGGAGCTAAACCATTTAGGGCTTTATAGGTCAGTAGTAGTACTTTGTAATTGATACGGAACTTAATAGGTAACCAGTGCAGAGATGATAGAATCGGTGTTATATGATCATATTTTCTTGACCTAGTAAGAACTCTAGCGGCTGCATTTTGGACTAACTGTAGCTTGTTTATTGAAGATGCAGGACAACCAGCTAATAAAGCATTACAGTAATCTAGTCTCGAGGTCATGAATGCATGAACTAACTTTTCTGCATCAGAAACAGATAGCATGTTACGTAATTTAGCAATGTTTCTAAGGTGGAAAAAAGCTGTTCTTGTAACATACGAAATATGATTTTCGAAAGACAAGTTGCGGTCTAGTATAACACCAAGGTCTTTTACTGTAGTCGATAAGGTAACGGGACATCCTTCTAAATTAAAGTTGTATTGTAAGAGATTTTGTGGGTAGTTTTTTGGACCAATAAGTAATACCTCAGTTTTATCTGGATTTAGTAGCAGGAAATTACACGTCATCCAGCATTTTATATCTTTAAGACATTCTGTCAATTTAGATAAGTTAGTGTATTCATCTGGCCGTGATGAAATATATAATTGAGTGTCATCAGCATAGCAGTGGAAATTAATTCCATGTTTTCTTATAATATTACCAAGTGGCAGCATATATATTGAGAATAGCAGAGGGCCTAACACCGATCCTTGCGGCACTCCATAGTCTACTGACGTTATCTTCGATTTTTCCCCATTTAAACAGACAAAATGGTAACGGTCCGATAAGTACGATCTGAACCAGCTTAATGCCTGTCCCTGAACACCAGTGTAGTTTTGTAGTCGATCCAGGAGTATTTTGTGATCTATAGTGTCGAACGCAGCGCTAAGATCGAGTAGAACTAGTATTGAGATACAGCCTTGGTCAGAAGCTAAAAGTAAATCATTTGTAATTTTAACTAGCGCAGTTTCTGTGCTATGATGCGGTCTGAATCCTGACTGAAATTTTTCGTATATCTCATTTTCTTGTAAGAAAGAACACAATTGAGCGGACACAATTTTTTCTAGTATTTTAGACATAAATGGAAGATTTGAAATGGGTCTGTAATTTGCTAAGTTATTTTGATCTAATTGCGGTTTCTTAATAAGAGGTTTTATTACTGCCAGCTTGAATATTTTTGGAACATGACCTAAAGATAAAGACGAGTTAATAATATTGAGAAGAGGCTCTTCCACTACAGGTAACACTTCTTTCAGTAGTTTAGTGGGTATTGGATCTAATAAACATGTTGTTGGTTTAGATGCAATGATAAGTTTATTTAGCTCTTCCTGTCCTATAGTTGTAAAGCGGTGTAGTTGTTCTTGAGGGGCGATAATTGAGGCTGAATCATAAGACACCATAGAGGATTGTACATTTACAATTGTATTTCGGATGCTTTCTATTTTCTCATTGAAGTAATTCATAAAATCATTACAACTATACTGTAACGGAATATTTTGCTCTGGTGATGTCTGTTTATTTGTTAGTCTAGCCACGGTGTTAAATAAAAACCTTGGATTATTTCGGTTATTTTCTATTAGTTTGCGGAGATGCTCAGCCCTGGCTGCTTTTAGAGCCTTTTTATAACGTGACACACTGTCTTTCCACACGATTCTAAAGACCTCTAAATTAGTTTGTTTCCATTTACGCTCTAAGTTACGAGTTTCTCTCTTGATAGCATGTGTAGTACTATTGTACCATGGTGCTTTAGTTTTCTCTTTAACCTTTTTCAATCTAATTGGTGCAACAATATCTAATGTACTAGAGAAAATGGTGCTCAAACTGCTGGTCATTTCCTCTAGTTCATCTGTTTGATTGGGTTCACTGAGCAGCTGAGATAGATCAGGTAAGCTATTTGAGAATCTATCTATAGTGATTGGAAGGATTGTTCTGCCTGGTCAGACTGATCTCATGAAATGGCGTATGTATGACACGCCAATTCGTATTTCCATTTTTGGCGTGCTATCAACACGCATAATCGCTTTTCAGCGTGTTTATCAACGCCTTTGACTTAACGTTATATTACTGTATTATGTATATATAAATATATGACCTACCCCAACCCCGTCCCTAAACCTACCCGTCACTGGGGTTAATACCATTTATGAGTCTTCTCCTACCATCCTAGGAAAAGAAATATCGCTCCACAGATGTAGATATAGATTTTGCTTCGTTTCGCTCGGACATTTAACGGCGTACACATACACGCGGAATCACTCGGACGTTTAATGGCGTAGACATACACGCAAAAGATTTCGGCGTGGACATACACGCGGATAGCTCAAAATGCGTATAAATAACACGCCACTTGAATTTAAAGTGGCGTGTATGTTTACGCAAAGTCATGATGTCATGTTGGCCTGGTCGATAACGCGGCGCAACATGACAAATTTCAGCAGTACGTATTATACAAGTTACCATGTGATGATCAGTGAGATCGTCACTTTGCGGTATAATATCTATATCGGTTGGATCGGTTCCATATGATATAATTAAGTCTAGTGTATGATTTAGACGATGAGTGGGACCACTGACGTTTTGCTTGACCCCAAAGGAGTTTAATAAATCTGTAAACGCAGTCCCTAACGCATCATTTGTGTTATCTACGTGAATGTTAAAATCTCCAACAATTATTGCTTTATCAACATTGACCAATAGATCTGAGAGAAAGTCTGCAAACTCTTTTAGGAAATCAGTGTAGGGCCCTGGAGGTCTATATACAGTAGCCAAGGCTAGAGATAATAGGGATTTCTTTCTTACATCTAAGAGCGTAACATTTAGCACAAGTACTTCAAACGAATTAAACCTGTGACCTGTTTTCTGAGTAACATTAAGAATATCTCTATAGATTGTTGCAACACCGCCGCCACGACCGATCAGACGGGGCTCATGCTTATAACAATATCCTGACGGAGTAGACTCATTTAGACCGAAATACTCATTTGGTTTAAGCCAGGTTTCAGTAAGACAAAGTACATCGAAGCTATTATCTGTGACCATTTCATTTACAATAACCGCCTTAGGTGTGAGCGATCTAATGTTTAGAAGACCTAGTTTTAGAAAATGTTTTTGTTCACTGATATTTAGATTTTCTGGTTTAATTACAATAAGATTTTTCCTAGATCCTACACTAGATTTATTGTTTGGCCTCACTAGACGAGGAATAGACACAGTTTCTATATAATGTTCTACACTACTTATATCAATTAAGTTGGGACAGCAAAGACTGTGAATTGGACTTTGACTTACTAGTCAGATGGTGTGCAACGTCTTGGAGATGTTGTCTGACAGAACAGCCGCTCCGATTCTGCTGGGGTGCAGGCCATCAGCACGGTAGAGCCTAGGTCGCTCCCAGAACAGATTCCAATTCGTTTGAAGTACTTGTGCTAAATGTTACGCTCTTAGATGTAAGAAAGAAATCCCTATTATCTCTAGCCTTGGCTACTGTATATAGACCTCCAGGGCCCTACACTGATTTCCTAAAAGAGTTTGCAGACTTTCTCTCAGATCTATTGGTCAATGTCGATAAAGCAATAATTGTTGGAGATTTTAACATTCACGTAGATAACACAAATGATGCGTTAGGGACTGCGTTTACAGATTTATTAAACTCCTTTGGGGTCAAGCAAAACGTCAGTGGTCCCACTCATCGTCTGGAGTGGGATATCATCCTTCATGAAATATAGTGAGAGCTAATTGTGTTATGGCTTTAATAAAAACTTTACTGGACTATAAATCTGTAATTCTATGACATTTTGGGGCTCAGATGTTTATTGCATCATTGATTTTCTTTCAAATGGTGCTAACATTTTGTCTTATGAATACAAATAGAACAGAAAGAATATGAAATGCTTTCACTTGTATCCATTTGGACCCGAAGGACCCCAGAGGGTTAATTAAAATAATACTTTTCATCATAACAATTAAACAATAACTGCTAACGGCTCACATATCTGTGCTTATCATTTAGCGAGAGCTTGTCCAGTCCATAAATAGTTATCATTTACTGGAAACAACATAATAATAAAAAATAAAAAACTTACAAATGTCAACAAACTGAACCAAAATAAAGCTGAAATGTTTTACTTTCAATGAAAATAATTTTGTCACATAAACAGCAGTTATTGTTTATACATGATGCATACATAAATACATACATACAGTACATAGACCTTCATACTTACATACATATACATCAGGGGCCGGTTGCACCAGCTGTGCGTAAGTTACAACTTAGCCTAGTTTTGACGTAAATGGGCACTAAGTTACAACTTACGCACTACTAAATATTTTTCCGTTGCACCATTAAACTTAGTTTAAACGTAACTCTACGTTCCAACTAAATATTTACGGCAGCTCCGATCAGGAGTAACGGTTGGAATAAAATATCAGACAGACTGAACTGCATCAATAAGCTCTTCTTTTACCTGACAGACTTCAATTCTTTAGACATATATGATAATGCTGACATTTACACTCGCATACATTTTAAGAGAGAGAACATTATGTGAAAAGATTACTTTGTTAGCAGCTCTTTAACACGAACCCGTCCTAAACATAGACTGTAAAAAATAGGTCCTAAACAGCGCCGCTGTGTGCATCATCGGTCCATGTTGTGCATGTCAAATATCAGTCATAATCAATTAACGTAATTTCTTGTTTTTTGTATGAATATTTATTTATTGATCCTTATTAATTTCATTTCAAATACAGTTTCTGAATGTTATTTATATATAAAAACACTTATGTTATTCATGATCAAGTATCGTATTAAAGGTTCTCTAAGCGATCCTGGGTGACGTCACTTCTTGTTGACGTTCGAACTATTGTCAAACAAAACGGAGGCTAGCTAGACCCTCCCTCCTCCTCATCCGCACACTAACCCCCCAAACCCTTCTTGTCGGTCATTGGCTGGAACAGTTTGTTATGTTTCGGGGAGCGGGTCGCTGCAGTTTGCTTTTGTTGCTGTTTGTGGAGCCTGGGCTGTCTACAGAGATCGCGTTTCTTTACAGTGTGTTCAGGGGACAGGCAGCCAGCGGTTAGTGAGGAGCTGTTTGCTGTATGTGACAAAAAATGTTTTGGCCTAAAAAACGCGTGACATCGCTTAGAGCACCTTTAAATGGAAACTTATTTTTACCGTTAGTAACGTGAGGCAAAAGAAGTTAGAATGAAGGATAAACTGAAATTCACGGCATTTCAACACAACTTCTGCTCACGTATTTGAAGGCTGCTATTGGTTCATCGAGGCTAAACGTCACATTATGCGACTACGCATTACTTTACGGAGAGTTTACGACCTACTAGCTAAGTTCTACCTTACGAACAAATGGTGCAACGGAATAAAGTACAGAGTTAGTTACAAACTAGCTAGTAGTTACTAAGCCTCTAGTGTGGACTTTACGTTACAATTTAAGAAAGAAGTTACGAACGGCTGGTGCAACCCTACCCAGGGGCGTAGCCAGTATTGGGCCAGGGCGGCACTGGCCCGCCCACATTACTCACTGGCCCGCCCAGGCAAGTTTGATAAAAATAAATTTTTAGTTTATTTTTATTATTCAAATGTATTTATGAAAATATATTAATATATACCAGATTTATTGTTGACTGCTGTGTGTGTTTAATTTGTTTTCCGAATAAAATTTAACTGGTGAAGCAAGTTGTAGAAAGCCTCTCTCCGGAACGTTATTGGTTGCTATGGTTGCTGGGGGTTCCGACAGGAAAACTCTCAGCGGCGTCGGCGCCACAATAATGGCTAAACAACTTTCTTTAATGTGCTATTTGAAAAAAAAGCAAGAGTTGAGGAAGAAGACACGCCACTGCCTTCATCTTCCGAGTCCACCCAGCCCAGTTCTTCCGACTCATTACCGAAGGCTAGTCAGGTGCTGGCGCCGGCCGCTTCTTGCTCCCTCTCTCCCCGTCAGCCTGACGCGGGTTTATCCGCCGATCTAACTGTGATATTATTATTTTAGCTTACTTTTTTTTCGGGTGAACTGTATTTGCACTGCTGAATAGCCTGAATAAAATAGACAGGTTATTGTCTATACTGGTTTGTCCAGCCTTTATTGAGCTCTGTTGGTTGAACATGATGATTTGCCGAATATAAAGGTAACTGTTTTTTCAGTTTGTCTATTAATATTAATTATTATTGAAGTCATTTTTTTCTAGGAAAAACTATAGGCCCAGTCACATTTTCACTGGCCCACCCAAAATACAATTTCTGCCTACGCCACTGATATACATACATATATAAACATAAACAGGGCATTAATGACATTAGTTAATAAAAAATATATATATATTTTTTTTGTAAACAATGGCTTAACATTGTACTTGATCTTGAAATGGCTCAATGCAATTTATTAATTTTAAAAGTTGATGGGACTGTGACTGTGAGCACTTAAATCCCAAACTGTGATCTCCAGCATGGTTCTGTTATTTATACGAAGCCCCGTTCAGCTCTCAGCCAATCAGAGCAGCGCGTTCTGCACGGACGCGCCTCACACACATTCACGCCTCTGTGCGCGCGCCCTCACAAACTGTCAGATTACCGGCTATGAATCACGGGCGTAAGCCGTCTGATCCCTGAAGTTTATCAGACACCGGACAGGTCCGATTCACGGACGACAAACATGAGCGAGAGGTTCAGGGTCGTGCCCGTGGCCGCGCATGAGAGCGCGTTTGGAGACGAAACGGACGGAAACACTGTGTTTGACGCCGGTGTTAAGGCCAATTTATACTTCTGCGTCGGGTGCGCGCAGTAGGTACGGCGTAGCATATGCCGTACCCTTCGCCGTAACCAGTGTTGGGGGTAACGAATTACAAAGTAACGGATTACAGTAACGATATTACTTTTTTGGGTAACGAAGTAAAGTAACGCAGTACAGTAAAAATATCGGTAACTACATTACTTTACTATACTATAGGAACGCGCTTTCCTGCGTTACCCAAGCCGTGTTTGCCTATGTGTAAAGTTCTGTCTGTTTAAGTGGCGCGTGCGTGCCTGCTGTGTGTGTGCTTGCCTGCGCACCGTTGCCATAGAGATCGATTTGAGTGACGTAGCTACTGGTGTGAAGGAGAGAGGGAAATGGAGACGGAGACGGAGATAGGGGGTTTCGGCCAGTGGCGATATGCACATTACTTTAAATTTATTGCTCGAAAGGATAAAAATATTCGTGTGAAATCCACTCTATGCCCAGGCGACAAGTGTCTTTCAACTGCAGCCAACTCAATGAGCAACCTGTCGAAGCATTTGTCAGCCCAGCATGGCAATACCAAACTTGTGGCGAAAGATCCTGCTCGCCGGTCATTTGAAGTCACTGATCAGCCGACCCCGCCTAAACAGGCTAAGCTTTTTGGAGCGCAGCAGGTAACCCAGAATGAAATGAACAGGCTTGTTGCAGGGTTTATTGTAGAAGACATGCTTCCCCTGTCGACCATTGAATCGCCCAGGTTTAGAAAAATACTCGATAAAATACCCGCGACTCGCAAGCCAACGTCCGACAGGAAAACATTTTCCCATTACCTGGACAAGTGTTATTCCGACATGGAATCAAAGCTCAAAAGAACTTTCGAGTCCCTGGATCATGTGTCCACCACCGCGGACATTTGGTCAGCCAATAACAAAAGTTACTTAGGAATGACGGTGCATTGGATAAACAGCGTTAGTTTTAAACGCGAGAAGGCTGCTCTTGCCTGCAAGAGGGTGAGAGGAAGACACACTTACGATGTCATAGCTAGCGAAATAGAACAGGTTCATTCAGCTTTTGGACTTTCACATAAAGTAACAGCATGTGTCACCGATAATGGCAGCAATTTTGTAAAAGCCTTTAGAATGTTTGAATCCCATCCTGATGATGGGTTTGACTCTGACGAGCCATCTGATGAGGAGGAGGAGGAGGAGGTCACTTTTACTGATGTTGCTGAAGCACTCTCCACAGAATCAGATGAGACATTTTCACTGCCACCTCATCTGCGCTGTGCATCACATACACTAAACCTAATCTCAAAAAATGACCTGGAGAAATGGCTGACCAGTAACAATGACTGTAAAGCAGTTTACAGAAGTGCTCTCGCCAAGTGTGCAGCTCTCTGGACAAAAACTAGTCGCTCTACTGTGGCTTCAGACCAGGTTGAGGATGTGCTAAAAAGAAAGCTCATCATACCCACTGCTACACGCTGGAACTCGACTCATGACGCCTTGTCTCTCATCACAGAAATCCCAATCAGAGATTTAAACACCATTTTCTCTAGACTGAGTGTAAAGGGCATCACTGAGCGAGAGAATCAGTTCCTGAAGGAATATTGTGCCGTGTCAAGACCTCTTGCTACCGCATTAGATATACTACAAGGAGAAGATGATTGCTACTACGGCACCCTCCTGCCAACCTTGGAGATTCTCATGTCAAAGTTGCTTGCGTTGAAGGATGGCCTTTCCCAGATGACAGCTGGCATGCCTGGTGCTATTGTACAGGTAAACACATATTGAATATTACAATTAATTGGCCCTACACGAAAAAAAAAAAGTTAAATTTACTTAATTTTTCTTTGGCAAGTTTTTGCACGGATATTTTTAAAGTAAATTTCACATATGGAATTAAGTAAACTCTACTTAACCATTAAATGAAACTAAAAAAGAAATGAAGAAAATTTAACTTGGCTAGAAAAAGGTTGAAAATCTATTTAGTTGAAGTTTCCTTTTTTAATACATTTAACTCAAACAATATAACATTGAATTAATAATTTACTTAGTTTTTTTATTCTTGCCTGAACTAACTTTTTCATGTAAATTTATTACATGATTTATTTTCTGTATTTACTTCACCACAAAATCATTTTTTTCAGTGCCGCCTTAAATAATAGCTTGCAGTGTAGGCTATAGGCCTACAGTTTAATATAGCTGATGTAGCCCAAATTTATGAGGCTGTAAAAGCTGATAATTGAACTGTATATGTTTGTCTAATGTAGCCTACTATTTCATATCACAGGCGATCAAAGACAGATTTGCATCTGTCTTGGACAGCAAGGATGCTCTGATGGCTGCTGCCACAATGCCCAAATTCAAGGTCCGCTGGCTCAAAGATGAGAAGAGAAGAGATGCTGTTAAAACCATGCTAATCTCTGAGTGTCGTGGCCGGATTCCTGAAGAGCCACTGATGAGTCGAGCAGTTGAGAGCCCTGCCACCTCCAGTCACAATGACTTTTTTTAATTTGAAGAGGAGTTTTCCTACACAGCAGAGACTGAAGTCATGGAGTACTTAAAATTGCCTGGATCTGAGTGGGATGTTCTCTCCAAGTTCCCCAGGATTAAGGAAATTGCAAAGCAGTACAACACTCCAATACCGTCAAGTGCACCGGTTGAAAGGCTTTTCAGCCTGGGCAGTATTGTTCTGACCCCAAGGAGGAACAGGCTGTCAGATAAAAGATTTGAAAGACTTTTACTTATGCGATACAATCGTTATTTCGAAGAATAGAGAGAAAATGTATTGAATAGGATAAAGTTTATGAGATAAACTTTTTGTTGCACTTTCTGTTTTCACTGTTGCACTTTATGTTTTGTGTATTGAGATAATTGCAACACACAAAAATTAATTAATAGGTTCAAGAGTTTGTGACTTGGTATGTTACCGCCTCTGGAAGCCACATCTCCAGGAGTCAGAGGAGAGAAAAATAATGTTTTGGGATATTTTGTTTATTTAATTTATTGCATTTTCTGTTTCCTTTTTATGGGCTTAAGTGCATTTTAAATTAAGATTTAATTTTATGTGATAAAGTGACCTTTATTTTTATATTTTTCATTGACCACTTTTTTTTTTTTTTTGTTGCCATGAGTCAAATAAAAAGCTGGTTTTGTTCTCAGGAGAAGAGTTTTATTGTCATGTTTCCCAAAGCCTGTGTTTTAAAACTTGTGTGTTGACCCCATTTTAAAATGACCCCACCATAGCTTCCTTTATCCTGTTGTTTGTGGATTTTACAGTGAGGCATATTTCTTTGTGCAGACAGGTATATTGTTCTTTCATATGGTTTTGCATGCCATTTTGTATACATTTATACAATAAACACTATGCAGACAGGCTAAGTGATGATAGGGGTATGATATTTGTCCATGTATCTACACGTTAAATTAAGAAACGGGAAAGTAAAGTAATAAGTAGTGAAGTTACTTTTCAAACGCAGTAACTAGTAAAGTAATCTTATTACAATTTACAGAAGTAACTAGTAACTAGTAACTAATTACTTTTTTTGAGTAACTACCCCAACACTGGCCGTAACCTGACGCGCACCTCCTCAAAAATGTAACTACACGTCGCGACGACGCGGACCGCAAGATCTGTGATTGGTCGGCTTGGTAGCATCGCGTTTCCTCCTATGCATTTCCGGCGTGTTCTTCTGCACCGCCCGCCATTTTTAAATTCTAAGTACAGCGAAACTGTTAAAAAAACTAAAAATTTACCTTTTCCACCTCGATAAGCTCCAACTCCAACATGATCTGCTCTCTTTCAGTCGGCATTGCTTGTAGTAACCTAAACTCAAAACAGCCGCGAGGAATCTTCTTCTTCTTGCCGCGAGGAATCTAAACACAGTGGAACATTAAAACCCTCCGCCGCCAACTAGCGTTTCGGCGCTGTACTGCAGAGCAACGCAGACCTAAACGCAGAAGTATAAATGCTCATGACGGCGTTGCCTACGTGCGTAGCCTACGCCGTACACTACGGCGTACACTCGACGCAGAAGTATAAATTGGCCTTTACGGATCAACTTATAGCGCTCGCTTTGTGTCATTTGATTCCTAACCTATGGCGTTCCGATCGGCTCTTTAATATAACTTTGCAACATGCAGTCGTTACAATGAACGTCTCACTCAACGTCTTAATTTTTTTTTTATTATTCTGCTATTTATTCCATTCAATTTAAGACGCAGACGTCACGTAAATCACGTACGTGGCAGTGAAGTGTATTGTCAGACGTTTACGTGTCATTCACGTGTAGCAGTGAAGTGATAAATTGTTTTTTTCTCTAACACGGGTTTAACACTCTACTCAGCACAGCTCAGTGCAGTGTGCCAGCGGTTGCGATCGGTTCTTTAATATGACTTTGCAACATGCACTCGTCTCAATGAACTGGACACTTGCGTCTGTCTTATAACGTCACGTCTGTCTCTGTGATTTATATATAGGATGTTTAAAAAAAAAAATTTTTTAAAAGGCCAGCACTTTGGTAAACTAGAAAACAGACAACTCGATCGCACAACCACTGTTTCTGTAGATCCTTTAAATAGAAGAATAGAATTAAAAAATAAACATTTTATAAATAGGCCTATATAAAACTATTAGGCTATAGGCTACTAAAATGGTTACAAAAACATAATGTCGGATATCCGAAATAATAGGCTACTACAATCTGCAAACACAAGGCTATGAACACAAAACAGTTTAGGCTATGTCCTATAGGACGTCGTTTGTTTGTTTATTTATTTATTTATTTAGCCTATTCAGTTTTTGTAGCAGCAGCATAATAAACAAGACGTGTTTCGTTTGTCACATGCTATTGTTTTGGTTTTCAGCGTATTTTTATTCCAAATGTTCTATAGCCTATAATTGAATATAAAAGTTTTATATTAGCCTATATATATATATATATATATATATATATATATATATAATAATAATAATAATAATTTTTGCTAATAGGCTATCTTCATTACATAGAAATATAATTATACAAAATACAAAAAGTAGTCAAAATGCATAAAGAACATTACATTTAATATTTTTACTATATATGTTGTGCTTATTATTTTTAATTAACGAAATGTCAATCATCTTTATAACAGAAGATACAATACAGTCCTTTTCGTGTAGGAACAAGCAATGCTAGAAATATGTGGTTAGCATCTTAATGTAATCTTTATTTTATTATTTTATTCGTTCATTTACTAATTAGCTGTATGTTAACTAAACTAATGTAATGTAAATAACTGGATACTAATTACTAATATCCAATAAATAAGTAAATAATGTAAAATAAATGTATTGATTAGAGTTGCCATAGACTAAAGATTTTTCTTATATTAATTAGGTGCATGCATTAGGGGTTGAACCGACTAGTCGATTAGTCGACTAGTCGACATTGATGAAACACCGCGACGCTTTAAGCTTGACGTCGACTAGTCGCGTTCATCATGTGACACTATGATTGCGCTACTTTTGATACTAACATGTTGCAGACGACAACAGATGAAGAGCCCAGAGGGTCATTGCAGCAAGAAAGCAGCATTGGTACATCAAATGTGTGTAAATACTTTACTAACCTAACACTGTTGAAAACGAAAGTAAAAGCATGACGCACGCTCACTACCGGAAATGAGAGTTCAGTATCTTTATTAAAATCATTAAAACATTTTTTTTTTTAATTTATTTATTTAAACATATTAATGATGTAGCTAATTCACCCGCAGTTAATTGTAATATTATTTTGTATTACTTGGATCTGCGCATCACTAAGGCACAGATGTGAATTTATAGCTTGTTTTCCTTTTCTTTTCATCCTAAATGATGATGTAGGCGGGCTGTTTACACCAGGCCACTTCATGTGTTTCTGTGATCTGATAGCTATATCCGATCGTGAAAAGACCAGGGGCCCGTTTCAATAAGGAGGTTCAACCAACTCTGAGTTAAAACTTGAACTCTGAGTTGACTTACCCTGAGATGGGAAACTCTGAGTTTTCGGTTACAGAACAGCTGAAATGAGTAAGTTCAATCAACTCTAAGTTGACCGACTCTGAGTTAAGCGCGTGCACCACAACTATAAAAAGCCATTATCAATGGAGCGCAGATATTATGAGTCACCATGGTAACAGCGCCAGACAAAAAGAGGTCTGCATATTTCTCACCAGCAGTACGCAAAAAAAACTTTTTAAGTAACACGGCAGCGGCGATCGAGAGAGTTAGTTCTGGAGAAAATAGTTGCTCGAATCAATGCGTAAGTTTACATTTTAATTACTGTTATACAGTGTTGGGTGTAATTACCAAGTAATCTAAATACTGTCATTTAGTTAAAGGGATTACTCTTAATTCTTCTGTAATATAAAGTAAAATATGATGTCATTGCATTAAATACTGCATAGACTATAGACAGGGGCGGATCTAGAAAAATATTTATGGGGTGGCAAGAGGGGGGCAGGAATTTTTGAGGGGTGGCAACATGGCAGACGTATATATATACTGAATTGAATCACAGTCAACACAGTTTGATGAGAAATCGTATGTATACACACTACAAAAGGGCATTATTTCTATTATTATTTGTATCTTTTTTTGTGGGGGGGTTTGGGGTCACCTGTGAGTACACGGCTGGACTGGGACAAAAAATCGGCCGGGGCATTTTAGCCCAGACTGGCCCACTACATATGATCATAAACACAACCGAACTTTGCACTCCCTTGAATATGTATACCAACTCCTATAAAAACCACTAATGTCATAAGTGAATAGGAGTGAGTAAGAGTTAACAGATGAGATAACCACTAAGTTGAATTATAGGCCCACTCCACAGTGATGAATGCTAAAACAAGCTATAAGCTGCATTGGTATAGCAATAGCGTTTTTTCCCACAGGATTTTGGGAAATCTGCGGTGAGTGCACCTCTGTCCCTCTAGGGGGGTTCGGGGGCATGCTCCCCCGTAAGAAAATTTTGTGCTTTTTAATGTTAAATTCATCAATCTGGTGCACTTTGAGAGTTCAAAATAAAGAGCTCCAACCCATATTCAGTGTGCAAATTGAACAAAGAAAATCTCAAAACTCTTTTAGTTGTGATATACACTCACCGGCCACTTTATTAGGTACCCCATGCTAGTAACGGGTTGGACCCCCTTTTGCCTTCAGAACTGCCTCAATTCTTCGTGGCATAGATTCAACAAGGTGCTGGAAGCATTCCTCAGGGAGTTTGGTCCATATTGACATGATGGCATCACACAGTTGCCGCAGATTTGTCGGCTGCACATCCATGATGCGAATCTCCCGTTCCACCACATCCCAAAGATGCTCTATTGGGTTGAGATCTGGTGACTGTGGAGGCCATTTTAGTACAGTGAACTCATTGTCATGTTCAAGAAACCAATTTGAAATGATTAGAGCTTTGTGACATGGTGGAAGTAGCCATCAGAGGATGGGTACATGGTGGCCATAAAGGGATGGACATGGTCAGAAACAATGCTCAGGTAGGCCGTGGCATTTAAACGATGCCCAATTGGCACTAAGGGGCCTAAAGTGTGCCAGGAAAACATCCCCCACACCATTACACCACCACCACCAGCCTGCACAGTGGTAACAAGGCATGATGGTTCCATGTTCTCATTCTGTTTACGCCAAATTCTGACTCTAACATCTGAATGTCTCAACAGAAATCGAGACTCATCAGACCAGGCAACATTTTTCCAGTCTTCAACTGTTCAATTTTGGTGAGCTCTTGCAAATTGTAGCCTCTTTTTCCTATTTGTAGTGGAGATGAGTGGTACCCGGTGGAGTCTTCTGCTGTTGTAGCCCATCCGCCTCAAGGTTGTGCGTGTTGTGGCTTCACAAATGCTTTGCTGCATACCTCGGTTGTAACGAGTGGTTATTTCAGTCACTGTTGCCCTTCTATCAGCTCGAACCAGTCTGGCCATTCTCCTCTGACCTCTGGCATCAACAAGGCATTTCCGCCCACAGAACTGCCGCTCACTGGATGTTTTTTCTTTTTCGGACCATTCTCTGTAAACCCTAGAGATGGTTGTGCGTGAAAATCCCAGTAGATTAGCAGTTTCTGAAATATTCAGACCAGCCCTTCTGGCACCAACAATCATGCCACGTTCAAAGTCACTCAAATCAACTTTCTTCCCCATACTGATGCTCGGTTTGAACTGCAGGAGATTGTCTTGACCATGTCTACATGCCTAAATGCACTGAGTTGCCGCCATGTGATTGGCTGCTTAGAAATTAAGTGTTAACGAGCAGTTGGACAGGTGTACCTAATAAAGTGGCCGGTGAGTGTAGTGTCTGTCTACATTACACTACTATATAATAATAGTTATAATATTATGGCCAGTCCAGCCCTGTGTGAGTATAAAGGCAGGGGTGCGTTTAACTTTTGGAGCCAAGGTGTGCCGACCTTTTTTCCCTTTTTTATATATATTATTTTGTTGAGCACCCAACTTGAGCGTTTTACTGTGGAATACTGTAGGCTACTGCTTATAAACACCAGACATATTCATGATATATGAAACAGATGTGCTTTATTCATCTCACTTGCACAAAATAAATGCAGTAATATAAAGCATAGAAACGCACAGGTGAAATACACTGAAAATGATATGCATTTAAAAATTTGGTCGGGTTGAAAACTTATCTCTCTGGTAATGGAAATCGGTCGCTGTTGTCTCTTGCTCTCGCTGTCTCCCGCTCTCGCGGTCAGATCACCGGAAGTTTTCGCCGGAAATATTTGCCCACGCACTAAAGTACGAACGTCAACGGTCGTCATATTGTGCACGTAGCGAATTTACTGCAGTCGGACATGGGAGATTCACGCTCGTAAATTGTCAAATTGGCCATAACTTTTAATTCGTTGCTGCCAACTGGGGTGGCAGCAGGGGTGGCAAGGCTTTCTTTTAGGGTGGCATTTGCCACCCTATGCCACCCCGGTAGATCCGCCCCTGACTATAGAACAATTCTGTTTAAAACAATAGTGGATTTAACATAACATTTTTAAAAGGTATATTTTTAATGTAACCTTCACTCTCTACACACTTTGGTCAATTCAATAATAATTCATGCAATTGTATATTGTTAATTTGAAAGCATTAAAAGTGCAGTTTTGTCTCTTTTTGTATTGTTCAAGTGGTTGAGGTTGATATGGGATTTAGAAAGTAATTAGTAATAAGTAGACCAATACTTTCTAGAGATAGTAATTATTACATTAATCTAATTACACTGTTGAAGATGTCATTTGTAGTTAGTAATTAATAACTATTTTAGAGTAACTTACCCAACTGTTATAATATCAGAGGTAAAACTGGAAGAACAGTATGTTATTCAACCTAATTTTAATTTTCATGTAGGTGCCATCCTGCAGGCATTAAAAGAACATGGCAGCAGCTGAAAATGAAATATAAAAACATAATTCAATCAGGTAAGCCTTGAGCATATCATGGATGTAGGGTACCTGACTTTACAAACATTTGACATATTAAATAACTAAATAGCATCCAGTGTTTAGCAGTGCAAAAGCATTTTTGACATAGGTCTAATTAACATAATTAAATGTTCATTCTCATTTGACTTCTACTCAGCCAACAGAAAGAAGGAAGAGGCTCACAAAGATGGAGATGAAGATGCAGAGGAGATGGAGATGCAGAGGAGATGGAGATGGAGAGGAGATGAAGATGCAGAGGACATGGAGATGGAGATGCAGAGGAGATGGAGATGGAGATGCAGAGGAGATAGAGATGAAGATGCAGAGGAGATGGAGATGCAGAGGAGATGGAGATGGAGATGCAGAGGACATGGAGATGGAGATGCAGAGGACATGGAGATGGAGATGCAGAGGAGATAGAGATGGAGATGCAGAGGACATGGAGATGGAGATGCAGAGGACATGGAGATGGAGATGCAGAGGACATGGAGATGGAGATACAGAGGAGATAGAGATGAAGATGCAGAGGAGATGGAGATGCAGAGGAGATGGAGATGGAGAGGAGATGAAGATGCAGAGGAGATGAAGATGCAGAGGAGATGAAGATGCAGAGGACATGGAGATGGAGATGCAGAGGAGATGGAGATGGAGAGGAGATGAAGATGCAGAGGAGATGAAGATGCAGAGGAGATGAAGATGCAGAGGAGATGAAGATGCAGAGGAGATGAAGATGCAGAGGAGATGAAGATGCAGAGGAGATGAAGATGCAGAGGAGATGAAGATGCAGAGGACATGGAGATGGAGATGCAGAGGAGATGGAGATGGAGATGCAGAGGAGATAGAGATGAAGATGCAGAGGAGATGGAGATGCAGAGGAGATGGAGATGGAGATGCAGAGGACATGGAGATGGAGATGCAGAGGACATGGAGATGGAGATGCAGAGGACATGGAGATGGAGATGCAGAGGAGATAGAGATGAAGATGCAGAGGAGATGGAGATGCAGAGGAGATGGAGATGGAGAGGAGATGAAGATGCAGAGGAGATGAAGATGCAGAGGAGATGAAGATGCAGAGGACATGGAGATGGAGATGCAGAGGAGATGGAGATGGAGAGGAGATGAAGATGCAGAGGAGATGAAGATGCAGAGGAGATGAAGTTGCAGAGGAGATGAAGATGGAGATGCAGAGGAGATGGAGATGGAGATGCAGAGGAGATGGAGATGGAGATGCAGAGGAGATGGAGATGGAGATGCAGAGGAGATGGAGATGGAGATGCAGAGGAGATGGAGATGGAGATGCAGAGGAGATGGAGATGAAGATGAAGATGCAGAGGAGATGAAGATGGAGATGCAGAGGAGATGGAGATGGAGATGCAGAGGAGATGGAGATGGAGATGCAGAGGAGATGGAGATGGAGATGCAGAGGAGATGGAGATGGAGATGGAGAGGAGATGGAGATGAAGATGCAGAGGAGATGGAGATGCAGAGGAGATGGAGATGAAGATGCAGAGGAGATGAAGATGGAGATGCAGAGGAGATGGAGATGGAGATGCAGAGGAGATGGAGATGGAGAGGAGATGGAGATGAAGATGCAGAGGAGATGGAGATGCAGAGGAGATGGAGATGAAGATGCAGAGGAGATGGAGATGAAGATGCAGAGGAGATGGAGATGGAGATGAAGATGCAGAGGAGATGAAGATGCAGAGGAGATGAAGATGGAGATGCAGAGGAGATGGAGATGGAGATGCAGAGGAGATGGAGATGGAGATGCAGAGGAGATGGAGATGGAGATGGAGAGGAGATGGAGATGAAGATGCAGAGGAGATGAAGATGGAGATGCAGAGGAGATGGAGATGGAGATGCAGAGAAGATGGAGATGCAGAGGAGATGGAGATGCAGATGGAGATGGAGATGGAGATGCAGAGGAGATGGAGATGGAGATGCAGAGGAGATGGAGATGGAGATGCAGAGGAGATGGAGATGGAGATGGAGAGGAGATGGAGATGGAGATGGAGAGGAGATGGAGATGGAGATGCAGAGGAGATGGAGATGGAGATGGAGAGGAGATGGAGATGGAGATGCAGAGGAGATGAAGATGCAGAGGAGATGGAGATGGAGATGCAGATGGAGATGCAGATGGAGATGGAGATGGAGATGGAGATGCAGAGGAGATGGAGATGGAGATGCAGAGGAGATGGAGATGGAGATGCAGAGGAGATGGAGATGGAGATGCAGAGGAGATGGAGATGGAGATGCAGAGGAGATGGAGATGGAGATGGAGATGGAGAGGAGATGGAGATGGAGATGCAGAGGAGATGAAGATGCAGAGGAGATGGAGATGGAGATGCAGATGGAGATGCAGATGGAGATGGCCCTGAGCCTGAATACTAGAAGGCCAATGGCTGAGGGAATTCCTGGAGGGGCTTCATCAGAGCCAGTCACTCCCCAAGATTCAAGTGCCTTCATAAAATCTATAAGAGGTCTACATATGTGTTATTTTTTATATAGGTTGGGTATATATATTTTATTTTACTTTGGGTTGGGTTTTTTGTTGTTCCCAACCGATTCTGATGGTAATATCTGTCTTTTGGAGTCTCCTGTCCCAACAGAACCCCAGGCAGTTGTAAATACTCAATACACCAAAAATTATGACAAATAGTATTATAAAATGTGCTCAATCAAATGCCCATCTTCACAGGATGATGGGGAAGAAGAAACAGTTTCTGCTGCCACAGAGAGGCCTACTAGGAAATGTTAATATTGTCTACACATCAAACAATCTACACATTCAAATTTCTTCACATTATTTATGAAGAGTAGCCTATAGAATCTAAGTTTATTTCTAAGTATAAACGGATATTCTTATCTCTCCCCCTGTCCCCAGAGTGTGGAAGAACAGCAGGAGGAAGGTCCATCAACTTCTGGTGCACAGATAAACACAGTTCAGTGATTTTCAGTGATTGCTACAGTTTAATTCTGTAGAATGTGTTTAGAACTACATGATGTAACTCTAATCTACTGTATTTTCAGTTGCCAGTTAAGAAGTTATATTGACTTCATCTTGTTAAAAAAAAAAAAAAAAACAGCAATGAATAAATGTACCGAAAGAATGAATGAGGTGTTTAAACACCGCTTCCTCTTTAAAAAAGGGGAGGAGACCGAAATAAACTCTGGGTTTACGGAAGTAAACCTGCTCCCGACCAGGTTAGGTTCACAGAGTAAGTTACCATGGTAACTGACTCTGAGTATAAGTTACCTCTCTTTCAGAAACGGGCTTGACTTACCCTGCTTTCTCAGGTTTTACTTACCTCCCATTCTGAAACAGAAAACCCAGAGTTTCCCTCATTTCACGGTTAACATACTCAGAGTTTTCACTTAACCTCCTTTCTGAAACAGGCCCCAGGTGTAGGCTAAATGGCATCGTTTTGATAAATCAGATTAGTAAAAAAACATGAAGTGACCAGGTGTAAACGGCCCCATTATGAGCTGTCTGTCAGCATCTGTATAATTTTCTGTTAATTAATTGCAAATTGTGGCATGTTGCAAAGCAGTCCCATCTCTTGTGTTTTTATGAATGACGTCATCGACTAGTCGACGTTGACTCGACTTTGATGTCATAACAGTCGACTTAAAAAAATCTGAAGTCGTTCAACCCCTAGCATGCATGGTCAAGCGCACGCATAAATCTTGCTGCAAAGTACGGCAAAAGTAGGCGTCAATCAAACTTCGGTGAAACTCTAAAAACCAAATATTACAACTTTAAAATTAAACATTACAAACAACAAATTTTATTTGTTAGTTAAATCAGCCCAAATGTTTACAACTAGGCTACGTTATTTTGTGTTGGTCACGAGACTCCTAGTGGTGAATAGTACATAGGCCTACATGCTTTTTATGGTTAATCTTTTTATGATTAAGTAGGCTATATGTGGACATGTTGACAAGAAAAAAAAATGGCAAACACATATTTTAACATGATTATTTGTGTAAATTAATATTTGCTATATAATAAAAAGCTATGTATAAGCAAGGTAATATCACGTTTGGCACACGGACGAGTGATGTGGCAGACGCAGACGAGACGTTCGGCAGACTCAGACGTCACGTTCGGCACACGGACGAGTGATGTGGCAGACGCAGACGAGACGTTCGGCAGACTCAGACGTCACGTTCGGCACACGGACGAGTGATGTGGCAGACGCAGACGAGACGTTCGGCAGACGCAGATGTCACGTTTGGCACACGGACGAGTTATGTGGCAGACGCAGACGAGACGTTCGGCAGACTCAGACGTCACGTTCGGCACACGGACGAGTGATGTGGCAGACGCAGACGAGACGTTCGGCAGACGCAGACATCACGTTCGGCACACGGACGAGTGATGTGGCAGACGCAGACGAGACGTTTGGCAGACGCAGACGTCACGTTCGGCACACGGACGAGTGATGTGGCAGACGCAGACGAGACGTTCGGCAGACTCAGACGTCACGTTCGGCACACGGACGAGTGATGTGGCAGACGCAGACGAGACGTTCGGCAGACTCAGACGTCACGTTCGGCACACGGACGAGTGATGTGGCAGACGCAGACGAGACGTTCGGCAGACTCAGACGTCACGTTCGGCACACGGACGAGTGATGTGGCAGACGCAGACGAGACGTTCGGCAGACTCAGACGTCACGTTCGGCACACGGATGAGTGATGTGGCAGACGCAGACGAGACGTTCGGCAGACGCAGACGTCACGTTCGGCACACGGACGAGTGATGTGGCAGACGCAGACGAGACGTTCGGCAGACTCAGATGTCACGTTCGGCACACGGACGAGTGATGTGGCAGACGCAGACGAGACGTTCGGCAGACGCAGACGTCACGTTCGGCACACGGACGAGTGATGTGGCAGACGCAGACGAGACGTTCGGCAGACGCAGACGTCACGTTCGGCAGACGCAGACGTCACGTTCGGCAGACGCAGACGTCACGTTCGGCAGACGCAGACGTCACGTTCATTGAGACGAGTGCGTGCTACAAAGTTACATTTTTGACCCTATCGGAACGCCATACCGATCGCAACCGTTGGCACACTGCACTGAGCTGTGCTGAGTAGAGTGTTAAACCCGTGTTAGAGAAAAAAACAATTTATCACTTCACTGCTACACGTGAATGACACGTAAACGTCTGACAATACACTTCACTGCCACACGTGATTTACGTGACGTCTGCGTGACGTCTGCGTCTTAAATTGAATGGAATAAATAGCAGAATAATAAAAAAAATTAAGACGTTGAGTGAGACGTTCATTGTAACGAGTTCATGTTGCAAAGTTATATTAAAGAGCCGATCGGAACGCCATACTTAACGTCTGCATTTCTGCCCGTCTGCACGTCTGCACGTCTTCAACGATCTAAGTTTACAAACGTGACTACGTGCGTCTGCCATACGTCTGGAGATATCTATTTTACCTGATAGATTTTTTCCTCATAGATTTTAATGTTTCTGTAATGAGCAGTCTTTAGCTTTTAAAAAAAGAATCATTAGAAAACCAGAATGCCTGTAAATAAACAATATGTTAATGACATTTCACACAATAAAAAAAAATAGTTCCAAACAGCACCACAGCAGAACAATTGCAATTGTCTAAAAGGAGTAGTTGTGTGGATATTAAATATATAGCCTCTTTGTGTTTTTGAAAGAATAGGTTGAACATTAACCAGTAATGTCAATAGAACAGTGCTTGCTGCCATCTACTGGCGGTTTTATATTTATATTTAGTAGTTTCATATTTGTTTGGCCGAGCTCCTTTCATTTCGGCATTTACAACTCGGTTTAAATGAGCTTGCTAGAAGTTAGAACGATTTTTTTATAACATAGAAATTCAGAATATAATTCCATCCACTGCCACTCTACGATATATATATTTTTGTATTATTATTAAATAGCCTATTGCCTATTCCCATGCATGCTCGTGCATAATTGATACAAAACGAAATTCACTTTAAAGAAAGTCTTTCTACAAAACAAAACTTAATGAAGTAGTCAAAATCATGTCTGACCCACTTCATGTCTCCCGTCATATTTCGCATCCTATGATGTTGCTCTTACTCATGCTGTTCACTGTTCATAATCAACATAAATAAAATAAAATAACAAAAGCCAATTATAATATTTAAACAAATGTGAAACTGGCAAAGTGTGGATATTGAGCGGACAGTCACGGTGAAAAGTAACTTCTGGTTCACCCTCCGCCTGTCAGAAAATTAATAGGCTATATGCTTCATTACACAAAACGAAACGTTGAAACATTATTATATTTATAAATGACTATATGCTACAGATTGGGGCTGTATGATATTGAAGAGAAATGCGAAATATTATCTTTAAAATAGGCTATATTTAAAATTATATAGCCTAACCCATATAGGCCTACGTGTTTCACAATCTTTTTGTGACAAGAAAACATCGCTACAACTTCTATAAAGTGAACATCAGAGTGTTTTATAATAAGAAGCACTATTTTAACATCAATGTAAACCACGGGGTTTGTTCAGGTTATCCTACATTAGGGATATTTAACAACAGAAACTGAATCAAATGTAAAAAAAAACAAAAAAAAAAAACATTAGTTTTCACAATTAAATATAGGCCTATACTGATTATTATTAAAGCTACAAAAGTTATTCAGCCAAGAGCAGTGAGTGATTTTCTCTTGTCTTTTGCTCATGACCAGTTATTGCAAGCAGTTGCGATATGCATATTGCGAAATAGTACATTTGCAATATTTCGATATATTGTACAGCCCTTCTACATATGTAGGCTTCATATTTTATTGCTATTTGGTATGTATTGTTTGTTTTTATCATTGTGTTGTTGGAGGAATTGAAACGTTTTTGTTACTCATTTTTATGAAGGCAATGTAGCAGGCTATGCAAAAGGATTGTGGTCTAGTTTGTATGATGACTGTCTAGCTACTTCAGTAATAATACGGGATCTTATTGTTTTGGTGAGAAGTCTGTTTCTCAGATCATAATAAAAAAAATGCTTGCCCCCCTATATGAAAACGAAATGAGTAGCTATACAACATAGTCCCATGGATCGCCATTCAGATCGACAATCTATACGTCTTTCCATCTACTTCATAAGATGGGCTGAACTTTGAAGAAAAGGCTGGGGCTGATTATAATAGGCTATTATACAAAACGCCGCTTTTTACGCTGTCTTTGTCAGACAGAAGCACCGCAGATTACGGCGCACTATGGATGGCCTGCGGCGTCAGAAAGGGCGTCATTGGCTGGATAAAAAAAAAAAATGCTGAATGGAGATAGCTCCAGACGGGCAGACGTTAAGACGTGTAGACGTTAAGACGGGCAGACGTGCAGACGTTAAGACGTGCAGACGTTCTCCACACGCACGTTATCACGTCTTTAAGCTTGGTTAGGAATCAAATGACACAAAGCGAGCGCCATACACACGTAGCTGTCACACGACAGTCTCCTTTGTTAGGTTATCTGTGGCACTATCCACTC
The DNA here is from genome assembly GCF_029890125.1 of Rhinichthys klamathensis goyatoka. NCBI lineage: Eukaryota > Metazoa > Chordata > Actinopteri > Cypriniformes > Leuciscidae > Rhinichthys > Rhinichthys klamathensis. The sequence continues at coordinate 1,292,592 of NW_026606734.1, forward strand.
GCCATAATGACGTAATCCACACGTTAACTTCTAACGTGACGCCACCGTGACGTCTGCATAGATCAACAGCTACACGTTATTGACGTCTACGTGACGTGATATTTGCGTGTACGTCTCCATATAAAACAAATGGAGACGTACACGCACGTATACACGTGTGTTATCTGTCGTGCTTGTCAGTCTCGTCGCCGAATGGAACATTTCGAGCGCCATACAACTGGGGATCATGTTAACTGGGGAAGTGCGCGTGCACGCAGACAGTTTTACCTGGATTTCCAGCAGATGTTAAACGGTGACAGATTCGTCACAGCTAATTTTTCACTGAGCAGATTTAAAAGCTTTCCACGTTATTGTTGAATGTTTGTATCATATGTTGTTTACTCTTCGCTGCTCCGCTGTATGTTTCAGACGCATTTAAGGGAAGTTATGTGCTTTAATTTCGCGACACACAGACCACGCCCACATTATTTTGTTCCATTCGTTTTAATGAAATTTGTATCGATGACAACTGTAAATATATTAAATAAATTGCTATTGACATTGTGTCGTTGCAGTGCGTGTGTATTCGCAGATTATTGTTATGATACCAATTTGTGGCTTAATTTAAATTGAGCAGCAATACTGCTGTGGTTAAAGGGACATGTCAAGCATTTATTTATTTATTATTTATTTATTTATTTATTTTAATGTTGATGAGAAATTAGTTAAAGCATACAGTACACTCCATAAATGTTCATAAAGAGTGGTGAAAATTGATAAGCCATAGCTTATGCATCCGATTCAGCGATTTACCCACAGCATAGGGGAATGTTCAACAAACATATTCATTAGCTAACACGAAAGCAACAATAACAAAAGAAAAAATGTAGGCAAATGTGCATGCATGCAGGACAGCTGTAGGCATTTTTTCCAACTGTGAAGGTCTGACCACACAGTCCCACCTTCCACATTCTGAACATTCAATCAAGGAAGAACAAACTAGAATAAGTTACATGCTAATGAAGAACAGTTACTTGTTTTGCAATGTATATGTATACATTTTTCTTACCCATTGGCCAGTTTGGACTTCACCTATGCTGCTCTCCATCTGATGTAATCATGTTATATTAGAAAAAAATCAAAGTCACAGTTGTCTTACCTTTTTATAGTAATTTAACACACAAGTACCCTTCATTGTGACATTTTCACATCTCCTAGTGTTCCTTTCTTGAGCAGCTGTCAGGATATTGGTTATCCTACAAAGTTTTTGATTTGTCTAACTTTAATTGCATCATTTTGCTGTGGTAGTATATGGCCTAACAACAATGACACAAGTTACAATAATGACACTTAATTTATAGACCTTTTTTTAATCTGTTCCTGACAGATAGCAGACGACAACAATGATGTGACGAATAACAAGTAAAGAGAATATGTTCAAGGATTAGTTCACTTTCAAAAAACATTTTTGCTCATCATTTACTCACCCCCATGTCATCCAAGATATCCATGTCTTTCTTTCAGTCAAAAAGAAATTAAGGTTTTTGAGGAAAACATTCCTGAGTGCTGTAGATTTATCAGCAAAAAATAGTTTGAAAGTGAACTGATCTTTTAACGATTTTCATACCAGTCAAATGAAGAGAACTGGCATAATCTAAATTTATATGACATAAAAAGAGGCACAGACCCATTACATTTTATTTATTAAACTCATAGACCATTGTGTCATATATATTTTGTTATTAAAGAGGTCAGCAAAAAAGTAAACAATAAAGCATTTCCTATTGTTTTAGAGAGGGTCATGCTATTCATGTGAGGTGACAATGATTAGTGATGTAGGCTGATGTGAAAATTAGCCATATAGAATATCAGTAGGCCTATACACGCTATTTGTAATAATTCATCATCACTATATCATATGTTCTGCTTATTTCAGTAATATAATTTGTGGTTGCACTAGCCACTCTGTGTTTTTCACAGGACTTTAATCACTAAAGACAAAGTGTTCTCTAAATATCCAATACAACATACACAACATTCAAGTTCATGCTACTGAGCATAATGTATATTTGAGTGACTTACATAAATGCTTATTGCATTTCAACAAGGTACACATGTTAAAGTCTTATGAGGTCTTGCTTTCCCTGGGATTCGAACCCATGACCTTGGCATTGCAAGCACCAACGCTCTACTGTTTGAGCTACAGGATACTTCATAACATGGTTTGATCAATTGGTTGAGATGCAGTAGTAAATACAGAATTGTTCTGAAAGAAACAAAGATATTATTTTTTATTTTATAAATCTGTTGAAAATGTTACAAGTTCATGAGATAATTAACTTCATGACCCTATAAGCATTGATGCTTTATGTGCAGGGAAAACAGAGCTGGTTGTTCAAAAAAGAGATCTAAATATAGCAGAGTAAAATAAGCTGATAAGTGTTTTTATATAAAAATAATAGATCCGTTGTAAAATTAGGCTAAATATAAGCCCTATGCAGATCGATAAATGCAACTTGTTGAAAAAATTTACATGACTTTGCAATTTATGTTTCTTTTATAGCCTAATTGAACTTAAATCTACATCTGTTGTTATTTGTGATAGAACTCATGACAACACATACTAAACAAAATACGATACACTAATTTGTTGAGAAGAAAATTCTTACACGTCTTCTGAAGTGCGCTGACAAGTCTGTTCATCCAATGAAACCGAATGACCCTTTTTAACATAGGCGTGGTTTCTGAGCTTCTAAAGTATGTTAAACTTCTTTGAAAATGCGTCAAATACGAAGGAATATCATACACTGCAAAAACAAAGCGCTTTATTCGCATACAAGTGTATACAACTGGTGAAATATTCGTTTTTAATCGGTGATCCGTAAAATAGGGCATGAATCTGTCGCTGTTAACATCTGCTGGAAATCCAGGTAAAACTATCTGCGTGCACGCGCGCGTCCCCAGTTAACATGATCCCCAGTTGATCCGTAACACCGGTGTCGGTGAGGGCGAGCGCGCGGAGCGGCGGGGGTCGGTGCCCATCCTCCAGTACAGCAGAGAACCCAACAAATACGGTGAGACGGGTTCCGTTCATACGGGCAGAAAGTGTCGCTCTGTACTCTTGTAGCCTATTATAATAAACGGAGAGCCGCTATGTTGAATATAACGTAAGTTATGACCAGATCTATGAGACCGAACGATGACCATCACCACGGTCTTACCTTGAATGACGCCATTCTTCCGCCTATCCTCAAGACCTAATATCAACAATGTCAGGTGACTGACCTTAGGGGTTGGCTATATAACATCCAGGTGAACCAACCACTTACTCTTGCCTGGAACGCCCAGTTCGTCCCGAGTGACGGTCATCGTTCGGTCTCATAGATCCATAGTTATGGTCATTACATTTACATTTATTCATTTAGCTGACGCTTTTATCCAAAGCGACTTACAATTGCTATATATGTCAGAGGTCGCACGCCTCTGGAGCAACTAGGGGTTAAGTGTCTTGCTCAGGGACACATTGGTGTCTCGCAGTGGATTCGAACCCAGGTCTCTCACACCAAAGGCATGTGTCTTATCCACTGTGCCATCACCAGTCATAACTTACGATCTATTTCGACCTCACTCAGACCATCACCACGGTCTTACCTTGGATGACTTATACCACCAGGGTCACGAGGGATTCATTTAGTCACAGATAATACAGCAGACCCCAAAGAATTCGGATTTGCCACATTAATCCTATAAAATCTAGTAAACGTGTATGGGCTGCTCCAAGAGGCTGCTGCACAGATGTCTGAGAGCGCTACCCCCTTGAGTGCCGCCCAGGAAGTAGCCATACTCCTGGTAGAGTGAGCCACCAGATCACCAGGGATAGATAGATTTTGGTTGACATAAGCTTGTGAAATTGTATCCACAACCCAATAAGACAATCGTTGCTTAGACACAGGTTTGCCTGCACACCTCTTGTCAAAGCATATGAATAGTTGCATGTGTGACTGCCGTAATTGATGAGTACGCTCAATGTATGTGTGCAATGCTCTAATAGGACATAGAGAAGAATTATCTAACCCAGCACCCGAACAAAGGGGATCTGGACGGAAAGCATCAAGCTCAATCACTTGATTTATTGTACTAGGTTGAAGGACCTTGGGTAGAAATGACGGGTTTGGCCAAAGAAAACCCCCCGTTTTTTCCGCCTTCCATCTCAAGCATTCTTCACTGACTGATAAAGAGTGTAATTCACCAACTCTCTTGGCTGAACATATCGCCAGTAGGAAGACTGTCTTACATGTCAAGAACTTGAGATCGGCTTGCTCCAGAGGTTCAAAAGGTGCTTTGGTCAGTGAGTGTAAGACAATAGAAAGGTCCCAAGCAGGTGCTCTCATACTTCTCCTTGGATGTAAACGGTGTGCACCCTTAAGAAATTGAGACACCAAAGGGTGTTTGCCAATATTTGCACCATCCACTGACACATGAAAGTGGGAGATGGCTGCAATGTAGACCTTTATGGTATTAACTGACTACCCCGAATCCATCAATGATTGAAGAAAACGAAGAACCAAACTGGTGTCACACTTGGCTGGATCTAGTTGTTGGTCTTGACACCACGTTGAGAATATCCGCCACTTGCTAGAATAGTTACTCCACGTAGATGGTGCCTTAGAACGATTTATTGTCCTCAATACAGCTTCGTCTAAGTCTTTAGAGAGGGGCTGAGCAAGGGCCATACCCACAGTTGTAGTATCTCTGGTTTTGGGTGCCAGATTTGGCCCTCCGCTTGGGAGAGAAGATCGGCTCTCTTTAGTAACTGCCAAGGTTGACCTTGGACCAAACGTACAAGGTTCGGAAACCAATGCTTTTTTGGCCACCTGGGGGCCACAAGTAAAACCTTGTGATGACCTAACGCTACCCTGTTGAGCACCAGGTGAATCAGAGGTAGGGGAGGAAAAGCATACAACAATTCCTCCGGCCATTCTTGAGATAGTGCATCTATCCCCAAGGGACCTCCCTGGTTGTTCAGGGAATACCATAGATCGCAATGAGTTGTCTCTGTAGTCGCATACAGATCGACCCTCGCCATTCCGAACGGACTCCATATGATTCTTACCACTTCGGGATGGAGACGCCACTCTCCCGGGAGAGGTCCAGTTCGAGACAGCAGGTCTGCTGCTCTGTTTGCTACCTCTGGTATGTATACTGCTCTGAGTGATGAGAGCTTCAGAAATGCCCAAGAGAGTAGTTCCTTTGTCACCTGGAGACATCGCGCTGATCTGGTGCCGCCTTGGTGATTGATGTGGTACACTGCAGACATGTTGTCTGTTCTCACCAAAACATGTTTGTTCTGCAACAACGGAAGATAAGCCCTCAAGGAGAGATGGACTGCCTTGAGTTCCAGCACATTGATGTGCTCCGAGGTCCAAGGGGATTCCCAGAGTCCCCTGATGGAACTGCCTTCCCAAACTGCTCCCCACCCCGTTAGAGAAGCATCTGTCGTTATCATAGATCGCCTTGCTGGGATGTTGCCTAGACGAACCCCTTGTGATGGTAACGTCTTCGTATTCCAAGGGCGTAATATTTGGATACATCTTCGTGTAACCTTTATCTTCACATGCCTTTGTAATTCGGGATGCAAGTGGAAGTTGTTCAACCAACGTTGTAGTGGACGGGCTCTGAGAAGGCCGAGTGGGACCACAGTCACTGCCGCTGCAATCATGCCCAATAATCGCTGAAATTGAATTAACTTCATTCTCTTGTTCAGACGAAATGACTGAGCTAGACTGACCAACTGTTCCACCCTCTGGGGTGACAAATATGCAGTCATCAGTTGGGAATCCAGCGAAATTCCCACAAACACTGTCTGTTGTCTGGGACTTAGATTGCTCTTTTCCCAGTTCACCTTGAAACCTAGTGACTGTACATGTTGAAGGACCATTTCTGTGTCCTTCAGTACTTGGCTGCGAGAAGGAGCACAAATTAGCCAGTCGTCCAGGTATGATAGAATTTTCAAACCTGCACATTGAAGAGGACGAAGGGCTGCAGAAACCACTCTGGTGAAGACCCTTGGAGACAGAGACAGAATGGAAGGACCCTGAACTGGTAGACCCGATCTTGAAAAGCAAAGCGAAGAAACGGGCAATGATCCTGACAGATGGGTATGTGGAAATATGCATCCTTTAAGTCTATGGAAGTGAACCATTCTCCCGGTTCTATGGATTCCAGAATTTGAACTGTAGTCAGCATTTTGAAAGGCAATACTTTTATGAATCGGTTCAGCTGTCGTAAGTCCAGAATGGGTCGAAGTCCCCCGTCTTTCTTTGGTACTAGGAAATACTTTGAATAGAACCCAGTGAGCTGTTTGCTGGTACTTATCTGTACAAATGCTTTTTTCTGTACTAAGACTGTGAATTCGTTGGCCAAAATTTGTGCCTGGACTGGGTTTCTGACTATGGTCATTTGAACCCCTGAAAAAGTAGGAGGGCGCCGCCGGAACTGTATCCTGTATCCTGTCTTGATGGTATCTAGAACCCAAGGATCTGATGTTACCTTCTCCCAACTGTCTAGGCATAGTTGGGAGCATTCTCCGGCGACTCCAAGACCGATATGCCTGGCCTCCCCGGGGTTTAAAACCCCTGGTAGTACGCCTCTTAAATGACCCTCCCCTGACTGGAGTATGAGACTGGTCAGTTTGGGGAGCCTGGTAAAATGGTCTGGTGCCTCGATCATGGAATTGGTAACCCCTGGTTCGCCTTCTGTCATACCCCCAAGTTTCTGAACGAGGAAAGTGTTGGGGCTGAAAGGAATGGGCTGCTCTATGGCCATATTTGGTAAGTCCATCAAATGTCTGCTGAACTGATTCCCTTCTGCGTCTTGCTTGATCAGCAGTGTCCAGCAGAGACTTTGAATCAGTGTGAAATATCCGACCTGGAACCACTGGCATATTAGTCAGGTCCTTCCTAATAGCGTCAGGCAAAGATGTCTGCGCCAACCAGATTTGTCTTCTGGCTAAGATAGCTGAAGACATGGATGCTCCAATATCCCTAGTAAGCTGTGAGTGTGTGATGAGTGCTGTGTCAATTAAACTCATCATATCATGCTCTTCTTTATTAACAACCTTCCTCAAAGCAGCCAGAACTATTGCTAAAGCATTTCCTGATCGAGCTGCTCGGGTAGCTGCATTATACGCTTGGCTCATTAACCGATCGGTCTTTTAGCACTCTTTACCAGGACAACGAGGGTTATCTGTAACCTTATCAGGTCCCAAAGTGGTTAAGGCTGCGATCTCTCGCTCCACTGATGGCATGTTCCCCATACCACTCTCAGGGGGATAATCCAATTTAACAAACCGCCTGCAACCTGCATTAAACTGGGGTGCAGGCTTTGGATTATTCCAGGCTTTCCTCAGCATCTGGGAATAATCCTCAGCCACAGGAATGGACACAGTAGGCTGTGCAGGGGAAATACTCGTCCATACACCTTGTGTGGGGGTTGGAGCTGAAGCTTCTTCCTGAGCATCAAGGCCCAGGATCCTTGCTGCACTTAAAATGCGTGAAAGAATGTCAGAATGCAGGCTTCCTTCTGAAACTTCGGACCTGGATTCATCTTCCTCATTTTCGCCAATATCCTCCTCACTACCATAAAGGGAATTATTTGCATGCAGTGACACGGCATCCATAGAATCATCCCTCTTTTCCTGATGTGATGTTAACTCATCTCCAGGAGAGGGTGCAATGGGGACTGCAGATGGCTGCGTGCTTATTGAAGTGTTACGTGTTTCAAGCTTACCAGCTAAATCACGTAATGCTGCCAATATTTGTAACTGAGTATCGTCCTTGGGCTCTTGCACTACTGTGGCCCTCTCCCGTGTATCTTGAGGCATGTAAGAACTTGGAGACCTGATCGACTCATCAGGCCTCTTGCGTTTGTGAGAGGAACTACTGGGAATCATTTCTTTGCCACCAGTTAAATGTTTGGCTCTCTGCACTCTTTCCTGCAAAGTTAGCTCTATTGCAGCTGCACATGGGTTTTCGATATCATCTAACAGATGCTGCATACCCAAACAGGAGGGACATTCACGGTGCCCATCTCTTGACTGTATGCCAGTTTGGCAAAACCAACATCTTGAGTGACTCATAACAACAAGCCAGAGGTCAAGTCACTCATATAATAAAGGTCTATGATAAGACAATTAAATAAATAGACAGATTAACTGTAACGAATCACAGTATTTTAATTAATTCTTGGAGTTGAACTGCAAGATTTTAAAATAAACTACCGGCATTTAGTTGAAAAACACAAGTGACAATGCCAATAACATAGATTGTGACGAATCACCAGTGGTTAAATTGGGCCGGGGCTCTCCGGGGCTCAGCCCCGGCACATAAGCCTGCTCGTTTGCAGTCAGTTGCCTACTGGAAATTATGTCACATACAATTTGATGAAAGTGATGCTTTTGAAAACATATTTCTGACAATAAATGAAAGATTTTTGAAATGGCATGTCTATTTTGTCTTGGCGGGGCTGAGATGAGAACAATCGGAACACGGACGTATTTTTGTTCAGCTGCTTAATCTTGTTGTCAGTCGACCATGATCGCGCACCGCTCGCGCATGCGCATCTGACACGGATAAATGTACGCAGCAATAATGAATGTTCCTGGGAGACCGTGGTTGCGCGGGATGTGGATGTTGCAGAAATGTTCCAGAATTCCAGAAAAAATGTGCCCTGGCCTTGAATGACAAGGTAAGGAAAATAAGACTAAATCAAAATTAAATAACCAGGACTAGGTTGACCATGTGATTTTTCTCAGGAGATGTTTTGAGCATTTTACTTCAGATACCGGATTATCAGCAAACTGCCAAGAGAACTGCTAATTTAACGTTAGCTGGCTACTTAAAATAAACTAGCAATCTATTCAGTCAGCATATTTGTATTTGCAATTGCAGTTATTCGCGGAATTATCAACTTTACGTGGGTTGTGTAATGAGGCAACCACTGGAGCCAGAAATCAAAACTTTGCCTTTTTATGTGTGTGTGTGTGTGTGTGTGTGTGTTGTCGTAGTAAAGAGAGAGAATGGGAGAAGGAAGTTTGTATGAGGTGGACCTGGTCACCACAGACCCAAATCTTCTCAGCTGTTGCTACTGTCATATGCTGCACTGTCTCTCCATGTGGCACATTCTGTTTGGCACATTGTATGGGTCACTATATCATAACAAGGTAATACAACGTGTAATCAAGTGATGACTGATTAACAGTAATGTAAATGCTAAATGTCCTAATACCTGTTGCAAAGTAAATGCTCTTAACCTTGCAGTTTTTCACATATCATGTAATACTCAATTTCTCCATTTCTTTGCACAAAACTCTCCAGAAAGTGCTATTTAATGGTTTATTTAAAAAAAAAAAAATTCACGGGGGGGGCATGCCCCCGGACCCCCCTAGGGAGAGCACCCCTACATAATAAATCCCAATTTAACCCCTGCGAATCACCAATCATTAATCAAATCAAACACTTCCTTAAACTGCAGGTATTAGTTAAACACGGTTAACCAGATATCCTTAATATATAGATTGTGACGAATCACTTCATACTCATCTTTCAAAATAAGTCTGCGAACAGAACTCCTTGAAAATCATATAATCTATTAGAAAATAATATATCCATCACTCTACATGCGCACACGCAGTAAACAAGATGGAAAAACTCTCTCCTGCTGCGAACAGCTGACCGAAGAACCAATAATAAATACCTGTAAACAAACTGAAAAAATAAATAAATAAATAAACACTCACCGACGTGCGTTCCGACGACGCGCCGAGAAATTTAAATGAGGAGAAAACCACCTCAATCCTCAGGGACGTGAAGCACCTGCACGAAAATGTGACGGATTGGAACTAGTTTTTCCTGTAATCAAAAATTCGCTCTACCGCGACGGTCTCAGATGAGGCGAAAAAGGCAAGAGGAAGTGGTTGGTTCACCTGGATGTTATATAGCCAACCCCTAAGGTCAGTCACCTGACATTGTTGATATTAGGGGTGCTTCTCAATATCCCTCCTCGTCTCCTCGCTCCTCCGTCCTCCATCCTATGACCCGGAAACCGATCGAGCTCAGCCATCTTGAAGGACATCTCAATTCTCTAATTGCACCGCGAGGAGGCGAGGATCGAGGAGTGAGGAGGCTTCCAGAGGAGCCATGAGCGAGGATACACAGTTGCATGCTTTGCGGAAGTGTTTTATCGACTAAACGTGACGCACGTATCAATTCTCCTCCCCCTTCACATCTGTCACAATCATTTTAATTTATACTTTACCTTTGCAGTTTATATAAACCACACATCTCACATATTTCAACAGGGTATCTTGCTTTATTATTATTTATTACTCATTTCTTAAATAACCAAAATTCTACAACATAAGGGCAACATAACGCTGCTGATGACGCAGTGAAGTGACGCTCGAGTGGTCAAGTATTCCAAAGTATTAAAAAAACTTTCCTTCGATTCCTCCGTCCTCGTTTTCTTTCCTTGCAGCCTTCCCTCGCATCCTGCAGGGGGTGGAGCTGAGACGCAAGGAAAGGAAACGAGGAAAGGAAACGAGGATGCACAAATAAGAAATGAGAAGCACCCTAGGTCTCGAGGATAGGCGGAAGAATGGCGTCATTCAAGGTAAGACCGTGGTGACGGTCTGAGTGAGGTCGAAATAGATCAGGATAATCGCGCGCGTCCAGAACTCATCAGTAGTTTGGCACGTCGCGTCACTCGTGTAACATTACAGTGTAAACAAGTGAACTTAATCGTCGTTTTGGTATTAATGAATGAAGTAAACGGACGTATTAATGAATAAAGTTAACGACCGCAGAAAGATCGGTGTGTCTGAATTAATTTAGTCCATCGAAGATAGCCTATATGAAATATTATTTATTGTGACGGTTTGTTTTTATATAGATTTCTCTGAGGAGGTTTAATTCTCTCAGGACCGTTAACTTAACCTGCTAACGTTTTTTTTTTTTTTGTTCCTGGAACAAACATGTTATGGAACTTTAGGAAAATGCCTTTGTTTAGTTATGATTTCCAGTCTAGCAATAATTCAACATATATCAGTTGTAAGTTGACCTTTATTAGTCAAATGGCTGTTTAAACTAAAATGTTAAAATGTGGTCTTAAAATACAGTATTAATGAGGCGTAATGATTGCTCTCCATCAAAAGAACAACAACTTAACCATAGTAACAGTTACAGTAAAACTGTGACAACTTGTGACCAATGTCCTCAAAAGACCAGAATTAATATATGATTACTTTAACAACAACATTATCTACTATAAGGTTATTTTAGTGGTTTTGTTTGTAAGTTTCTGTGAAATGACTAGTTTGGCATGTTTGACACTGTCTGTATTTTGCAGGTGTCATTTTTATATGTATCATGCTGCTGTTTTATTGCAAAGTTAGCACAATAAGAGGGTTTGCTGGTTGAATTGGGCAGTCTAAAAATGCTTTATATGTCCTTATAATATTAAGCAAAATGTACCTTTTTTCTCATTTATTTTTTACGCTTTTCCTTTTGCATTGGCCTAACCAGGTGAAAGCATTTTATGCAACACGATGCCCTTTTGGTTTTACACGAGTGCCTGATTTCAGGGGCTTGTCTAGACGTGTCTTGGGACACTTTTCATGCTCAGCTGTCTTCATTAATTACCATGACACATCTGTTTGTTTCCCGGGTTAGAGATCTAGCAGCCTACATCTGAGTCTGCTTCTGTTTTCCAGGCCTTTTATAGTCTCTCTTTGCTCTTTGAATCAGTAAATCGCTATCACAATTATAGACCTTATTCGCAAACACCGGAAGTAGCTAACCGCGGCCATATTGTTGACATGACATCTGTCCTGCTGTCCCTAACCGCGCGCAGATTTGAGTTGAGGGGAGCAGTAGCCTGGCTTCATCTCGTCGGTATCAAGAGAAGATAATGCTATTATTTGATGTGGGTCCACACCAATGAAGCTTAAGTAAAGATCCGTCCTTATTGCCACTTTGCCAGCCGTAACTTATCCGGATATTTATAACGATCTCGTTCATACAGTATCCGTATACAAACTACAATGCACCTCAACAAGGCAACATAATGGACGACACTCGTCTCATTCGTGGAGGTGGAAAAACAAGTTCTTTCTGACATGCAAGATTTGTTGTATTAAAATGTAAATGCAAAAGAAAAGGCATGAGAGTCGGTTGTTTTTGTCAATTTTAAGTTTTCATTTAAAATGTTTGCGATTTTAATATAAGTAAGTTACATGGTTACATATTTGACCACTTGCTTGAGCAACTTAATATATAGAAGTAATGCATGGAATAATTGGCTTACGTTGTTGAAATAGTGAGTATGTTTTAAAATAAAAATAGTGAGTGCCAGGGTGTTTGTGGTACAGCCGCGGATCGCACTGCAAACGCAGCATATAAAGCGTGTCCTGCTTCTGTACCGTATAGGCCTAACTTACGCACCGCACATGCATTGCACACGGATTATGTGTGAAACCTGTGGTAAAATGATGGGAACAGACTATTCTATGGGGAGTTGGCTGAAAGTTTAGCCTATTTATCCTAGCTAGCCTCTCTTGCGCTGGCTCAACTCTGTCTCCTTCCCTTCACGTTTTCTGACAGTCGGTAACTTATCGCATAAAAACTAACTCCGGGGTTCTTGCTGTTGTTAGAACAACCGTGTATTACACAACACACCATCGCGCTGTTTAAAAAAAAAAATACAGTGATAATACCATGAATAATACCGACGCTGCCTCGCTTGTCAATTGACAGACTGACAGTTGCCGTGGTTTCTATGTCAACAATATGGCCGCCGCATAAATTGATGACGCAGATCGAATAACATCTATTTAGTGAAGTCTATGACCATGTGGACATGAGGAAGAAGATATAAAACCAACCGATTTAATTTAATGCATTTCAGGGTTTCTCTATCTAGTTTCGGTCTTTATCTTTAACGGATATGAAAGCTTACAATTGGCCCTTCATTAAATTTAGCCTGCAATTTAATCAAAGGCCTCTTAAAGCCAAAGTGCCTTTGATTATCTACTGTAGCACCAGTCACACAGTCTATAAAGAAGTCTATAGTGTAATTGTGAGAGCTGATCTCCTGCAGAAGTCCTTGAGAAGGTCCGGGTGATTTGGAGACAGCACTTATTGGAGGTGCGGTAATTGATGTGTGGCTCAACGTTTTGTTTTTAAGAGTTGGTGTTAATCGTATAAAGAGCAAAGGGAAAGTGTAACTGTCAAAGGACATGTATTTTGTTGAGATGTGTATTTTTTTTTGTTATAAATTAATGTAAATTTGAGTTCATTTAAAAACAATTGTGATATTTAGAAGCGGATATTTATAATATATGGTGTTTAAAGTTAGGGGTTCTTTAAGGAGGATTTACGTAGAAAAACGTGATGTCACATGACCCGGTTCAGTTTGGAGTGGGTCTGCGTCATTTTTTTGGGTCAGAACGAACATGGATGCAGAGAAACGAGGGGGGTTCAAGATGGCGCCTTAGTAAGACGAAGTTTCCAGAGCTCCTGACCAAACTTTACTGTTTTAGAAAGGCCAGCTGTATCTTATTACTTTTGCTACATCAGTTGTGTTAATACCTCAAATTACGAGAGCTGCAAACATGCCAAAGTTTGAAAAACGCAAAGAACAATTAGAGGCTGATGTTGTCGACGTTAGCATGGATGTCCACGATTATGTTTCTCCCGCTGGAAAAGAGACAGATCTTTATGCGACTCCGCTCCCTGTCACTCCAAGCAAGCCACCTGTCAATAAAAAAGGTAAACCCTCAAATCCAGATGAGCAGGGTGATTCTGCCGTCATTTCCACACTCTCCTCTTTGATCAATTCTCGGTCTGACGCGCTTGAAGGAATGGTTAGCGCTAATGCTCTCAAGATAGAAGGGCTGAAGAAAACTGTAGATTTTGTTTGTGCCGAAGTACAAGATTTAAAGAAGAATGTGAAAGATGTAGATACCAGGCTTAAAGCTCAAGAACGTCTCACGGACACATGTGAAACACGCATTTCTGATCTAGAGAGATACTCTCGCAGATGGAACTTGAGATTGTTTGGGGTGTCTGAAAATTACAAGGAAGATATCAGATCCGAGGTAATTCGAATTTGCGGCGAGACTTACCCCGAGGCCAAGAGCAAGTACCCTGACGCCGTTGACACTGTCCATCGGCTGGGGAGAAGAAGCGACAACAAGAGACCTCGCGCCATCATCATGCAGTTTACCTCACGGGTTGTCCGCGATGCCTTATGGAGAGCTGCCAAGAAGTCCCAGTTTCTTAAAGATAACAGCTTGCACTTCGCAGAGGATCTGACTTCAGCAGACCGGGAAAGACGGAAGACCTTGTGGCCGAGAGTAAAAGAGGCGAGGGATGCTGGAAAAACTGCCTATTACATCGGAGCGCGCGCGTTTATTGAAGGTGTGGAGATTACTTTTTGAATTCCTTCAAGAGAGTTACGTATAACTGGATTTCGAAAAAGGTGACTGTTAACTGTCACTTTGGCATTTGTGTTTTCGTCTTATTACAGCTGGACCTTTCAATTTGGTCGTTTAAGATGGTCACATAAGCTCTGTTCTTTTCAATTTTCTTCTCATTAGTCAATTTTGACTTTTTGCCTTTGTTTTGATTCTTGTTAATAACTGTTCTCTGTTGTTCATTTACTCATGTCGATGTCGTTCATTTCTCTTAATGCCAGGGGTTTAAGAAACAATGTGAAACGCAAAGCCCTTTTTTTGTTTGTTAAAAACCACGGATCAGATTTCTGTTTTTTTCAAGAAACCCATTCCAAGCAGGATGATGCTAAATTTTGGAGGTCCCAGTGGGGCAGTGATATATGGATGTCTCACGGTACAGAGCGATCAGCAGGTGTTGCTATTTTGAAAAATAAGTTTGCTGGTGAAATACTTCACCTCGTCAGTGACCCTAAGGGTCATTTTCTTTTGTTAGTGACTTTACTTGGCCAGACCACCTCAGTTCTTATAAATATGTATGGATATAATTCTTCTAAGGAAAATACCGCCTTAATGGATGTGGTTAGTGATCGTATACAGTACTGGATAAATAAATACCCGAATGCTGGTCTTATTTTGGGTGGGGATTTTAATATGGTATTAAATAGTGATTTGGATAGGTTTCCTTCAAGAGCGGCTTCTGTGTGTCCAATTATGAATACATTTATGATGCGATTTAGTGTTGTTGATATATGGAGAGAAACAAATCCACAGCAGAGACTCTATACCTGGAGCAGCAAGGACCACTCTAAACAGTCTCGTATAGATTATTGGCTTATTTCTCAAAGTCTAGCAAGCAGTTGTAACTCAACCAGCATTCATGCTACGCCTCTTACAGACCACAGTGCTGTCTCTCTTAAGGTTAGTCTTTCAGCATCCCTTGATTTCAGCGCAACTCCTTCTTATTGGAAATTGAATAATTCCCTTCTCCAGTTTAAAGATGTTAAAAAAAATATTACTTTATTGATTGAGCAGTATTGGAAGAAAGCTTTAGCGTTAGATTCATATTGTTGCCAGTGGGAGCTGTTGAAGTTTGAAATTGGTAAATTTTTCAGAAAATTTGGTAGTAATTTAGCTAAATCTAAACGAGCAGAAGAAAATAAGGTGGTGTCTAAAATTGCAACACTTTCTTCCAAACCCCAAGAACAGCTTTCTGAATCTGATAAGGTTGAGTATGCTGCACTGCAATGTAAATTAGATGAGCTGTACACTTATAGAGCGCAGGGCGCTTATATAAGATCTAGACAAAAATGGATAGAGGAAGGGGAATGCAACACAGCATATTTTTTTAGATTAGAAAAGAGTCGTTTAAAAACCTCATTAATTGAAACTCTAAATATTGATGGGACAGTGACTAATAACCCTCAAGAAATTGCACGCTACTGCGCTAATTTTTACAGTAATCTTTATCATCGAAATTATTCTGAAGAGGCAACCGGTACCTTTTTTGAGTCTGTGAAAAACTGCAAAGTTATCTCAAGAAATGATAGAAACATCTGTGATAGTGAAATTACTTTATTAGAAGTGAGTAACTCAATTATAGAACTTAAAAACAATAAATCACCCGGAACTGACGGGCTAAGCGCAGAATTCTACAAACAATTTTCTGAAGAATTATCCCCTTTTTTGCTTAAGGTTTTTGAAGAAAGTATACAGAATGAGACTCTCCCCCCAACTCTCACTCAAGGATTAATTACTTTAATTCCAAAACCCAAGAAAGATCTACTATTAATTGACAATTGGCGTCCTGTATCTCTGCTTAACAATGATTATAAAATTTTAGCTCTTATATTTGCTAAAAGATTAAAATCTGTTTTGGATTCTGTAATAGATGAGACACAATCTGGTTTCATGACTAAAAGACATATTGTTAATAATATAAGATTGGTTCTGTAATGATTTGGTTGTGGTGGTAAGACAGCATTCAGCAGAGAGAGTGAGAATCCAAACGCAGTTTATTAACAAATATAATCCAAGGTCATAGTCCATACCAGGCAGAGGGTCAAGCACATGTAATCAGAGCAAACACAAAATACAATCCACTGAGGCAGACGGGAACAAGAAATCCAAAACTCAGGAAAATATAAAGAAACTAGGAACTGCTCAAAATACTGACAGAGTGTAAACCAAACCAGCAAACAAACAAACAAACAAGACTTCATACTGAATGAAGGCAAAAGGCATTTAAATAGACAGGGTGATGATCAAATGAAACAAGACACAGCTGAAACAGATCAACTAATAATGAGCAAAGGATTCTGGGAAATGAAGTCCGGGAAAAACAGAGTCTAAGGTAAACGGTGAGGGACTAGGATGCCATCAGTTGGCACATGATGGCACCTGCAGCTGACAGATGTAACATAGCCCCCCCTCGAAGGAGCGGCTTCCAGACGCTCAAAACCAGGTGGGAGGTGGAGCGGAGGCGGATCCGGGGGCGGGAAGGTGGGCCAGGACCATGGAGGGGAAGAGGACCTGAAGACTGCGGCAGGACAGGCAACCAGGGCAGAGCAGGCGGCCATGGCAGAGATGACCCTTTGGGTGGCCAGGGCGGAGCAGACGGTTCAGGGGGTCCAGGCAGACCTGGCGGTTCATGGCTGCAGGGCGGACCAGGCACACAATTCACAATTCAACTCATTTTTTCCAACTTCTCCTTGTCATGGTTGCACGTTTGCAGTTTGCATTGCAAAAGTAGAAAAGCAACAATTAATTTTGCTATGTACGTGTACTGGTAACAATAAACAGAACTGAAATTCACTGTGCATGCAGGTTGTTCACTTTATCAGCATGTGTGTCACGCGAACTGAAGAACCTTCTTTGTGGAGATTTTGTGTGGCACGTTCTTTAGAAAAGGGAAATGTGTTCATAAAACTAACAAACACCCTTGTCATCATTTACTGACAACCCACAGAAAGATCAGTAAAAACCACTTCAAATACAAAGACTGACTGTCTGGAAAAAACAGACAAGAAGAAGAATGATACAAACAGTGAACATACCAAGGTGTTGGAATAAATATCAAAACTCTTGAATGTCTAATTGTTATATAGTATTTTCTTCAAAAAGTATGTTCTACAAGTTCTTCTATTTAGCTTTACCCACAATTCCCATTTTACTGTACTCCCGTGTATGAGGACTAAATCTTCAATATGGGATGTGCATGCTTGAAACCTAAAAAATAAAAATTGTATTAAATGATTTTATTATTACAAATTAAATTACAACATGTGTGTACAACAATGTGTAACGTACAACAATGTGTAAGCCAAGCTAACAGGGAACGTTCTCATAAGTTTTTGATAACTTTCTGTTAATGTTGTTTATGTGGTGTTTTTAATATGGTTTAATGACAAAACATGGTTATGGTTACACTTAAAATTGTCACAATAGATGTATGAGATGATGATAACTTATTCCATTAATAGTACCCAGCATATAATGTATGTAAAAATGTTACCAGAGAGAGAGAGAGAAGAGGAGGTAAAGAGAGAGAGAGCCCCAAGAAAGGGACCCAGAGAATAAAAGAGACAGAGCAACAGTTACAATCTTGTTTTATCCTTTCCCTGACCATGTGACTAAACCCCAAATGTGAGACGTTCAAACTGACCAATCAGATAATTACAACTTCCCTCACCGTACTAAAGGTGTGACAATTCATAGACCCCCGAAGTACACACATCTCACAGGCCTACAGGCCTTGATCACTATCAGCCCCTCTGTGCCTTTAGGAACTCCAAATGGTCATTGGGGAAAGAGGGGGTGGAAACCAGTAAAGCAGATGTCTCTGTTCATTTCAAATACCTTGGATTATTTTCAATCCTACACTAGCATTTGTAAAACCGCATTCTTCCATCTTAAAAATATATCTAAATTACGCCCTATGCTTTCAATGGAAAATGCGGAACAGTTAGTTCATGCGTTCATGACCTCAAGGCTAGACTATTGTAATGCTCTACTGGGGTGCGTTTCCCGAAAGCATCGTTAGCCAACTATGGTCGCAAGTTCCGTCGTTACCAATAGAGTTCAATGGGATTTGCGACCAACTTGCGACCATAGTTGGCTAACGATGCTTTCGGGAAACGCACCCATGGGTGGTTGCCCTGCACGCTTAATAAACAAACTCCAGCTAGTCCAAAACGCAGCAGCTCGAGTTCTTACCAGAACCAGGAAGTATGACCATATTAGCCCGGTTCTGTCAACACTGCATTGGCTCCCTATTAAACAGCGTATACATTTTAAAATATTACTGTCTACTTACAAAGCACTAAATGGTTTAGCTCCGCAGTACTTGAGCGAGCTCTTAACGCATTATAGTCCTTCACATCTATTGCGATCTCAAAATTCTGGCCAGTTGATAATACCTAGAATATCTAAATCGACTGCTGGCGGTAGATCATTTTCCTATTTTTCCTATTTTATCTTCCTACCATTGCCCAGGAAGCAGACACACACTGTCAGTTCTAAAAACACATCTAGACTAAAAATCTAGACTAAAAACACATCTCTTTAACCTGGCATACACATAGAAAATTATACATTCCTATTATTCAAATCAGTTAAATGATTATCAGGCTGCATAAATTAGGTCAGCCGGAACCGGCAACTCTTCCTATAACACCCAATGTACTCGTTACATCATAAGAAGAATGACATCTACGCTAATGTTAGTCTTTCTGCTTATTCCGAGGTTTACTGTAATCAGCGGGATCCAGGCCATATCAAGACTAGATGGTGGACCTGCGCCTAGACACGGCCACAACACATTCCTGAAGTGTCAGCAGAGATTGTGTCAACTACTAGACTCTCTCTTTTTTTTTTTATAACTGAACTAGACTCTCATCGAAGGCCTCATCGACACGACAGCCATCAGCACTGATCCTCAACAAACCTGTCTCCATCCCGGTGTGATCTTAAACCAGATGGAACTGGATAATATGCTGATTGTTCCAAACCATCTGACTTCTGACCTATAATGCTGCCTGAATCATAATCATACACTCAGTGTTGTGCCTGAACGCGTTCAATGAACGATAGTTCATGAACTCGTTCATATTTTGGGCGAGCGTGAACTGAACGTACTGTATTACTGCCTGATGAACGTTACTGTGAACTCGTTCATTCTGGTCTCTGTGAACGCACGCTCTCTCAGTTTAACTTCGTTCAATAGGGTGCCAGATTTCTATAGAGCCTTCCAGGCGAAAACCGGCTAAAACACACGTAAACAGGCCTTAATATATAGCGGAAAAAAACACCCAATCTGGCAACGCCAGCCACCAGTGTCGCACCGCCGCATGCGTCATCAAAACAAAAAGCAGCATGTAGTCGACAAAGCAGCGAGCGAGGAGGCGTCGTATGATCATTTACACGAGTTTTATGAAAAGGTCGGTGAGGATGAGAAAAATCTTACATTTCTGTGCAAACTTTGCCCGCCGATAAAATAATTGCTGTCTGTGGTTGTATATTGGCTGTGGCAATAATTTAAAAAAAAAGAAAAAAAAAAAGCTTGCAGCAACATATGGAAAAAAAGAACTATGAACTAGTTCATTTTTTGAAGTATGACCTATGAACTGAACTAGTTCATTTTAAAATTTGTGAACTGACCTTTGAACTAGTTAATGTAGAAAATGAACTTTCCCAACACTGCATACACTGTTCATTCATTGGCCAGAGGAGAACTGGCCCCCGACTGAGCCTGGTTTCTCCCAAGGTTTTTTTCTCCATTCTGCCATAGATGGAGTTTTGGTTTTGACACTGTGGCCTTTTCCCACCTTTGTTGCCATTGGCTTGGCTTGCTTTGTTGGGGACATCAATTTAACATTTAATTTAACATTCAACAATAATATTGATCTGCCTGCATTGACACTATTATACAAGAACTGAACTGAGCTGGACGATGACATCACGGTTTACTCCAGAGCGACTATATATATATATATAAATTAAATAACTTTAAATTGAATAATTTAATAATAATTTACTAAATGAATCCAAAAAAATTAAACAAAAATGAGACATCACTGAACACAGTCCTGGACTGTGGCAAACTGGAAACAAACTTTTTTTGCATTATTTGCCTGTTATCTCTGAAAAGCTACTTTGAAACAATCTTTATTGTAAAAAACACTTTATAAATAAATGTGTCTTGACCAAATGTGTCCTTTATTGTTAATCTTTGTTTGATTATGGGGAAATACCATGTACATAAACATAAATGGGCTAAAGGAAATCTTTTTGTTATTTCAGATAGATATGAAATATATATTTAGTTACATGGGGTAAAAAATAGTAAACCAAAACGCACCAGATCTCTATGTGAAGCTTTTATGGTTGTTATTGTGTTTTTCTTTATATCTTTTGAAATTACTATTGTCATGTTCATTTTTTGTAACGAGACTGGCATTTAAATAAATAAAAGCTTTGATGCTTTTATGCTCTGATTGTTTCGGGAAAAGATTCAAAGCATTAGGAGTGTTGAAACTGCCATCATGTGGCTGTTCAAATTTGTAGCAGCCATAAACCTAAATGTGTATAGCTCTGTTGTTTCACCCATTATTAATCACAAAATAAAAGCATGAAAACGCTACATTTTCAGTTTTCTGATAATATAATTCACATATTAAATTCAGTTTAATGATAATAATAAAAAAAGTAAGGTCTTGTTAACTCTCATAAACCTGTAGAGTAGTGGTCTGTAGGGCCAGTTGCATAACCATGTTAAGACTGTCTTTAAAGGAACCCGCCACCGTTTTTTGGTGAAGCACAGACGAAGCACTGCTACTTGTCATGCAACACCTGAAATCCCCCAACTTCCTTCAACATACCGGCGTGACCTGAACCGAATATCTTCGATATCTCTGTGCCCAAGTAGCAGTGCTTCGCCTGTGCTTCACCCCAATATAGTCCCAAGTCAAAATCTGCCTAGGAAATCGCCTAGTCTTAATCTGCATTGCTATTTGTACTCGTGAATACGCAGGTAACAAGAAGTAATTAGTTTTTTTTAGTTTTTTATCACTTTTACTCACGACATGCTATCCGGCAACAAAGGATTCCATTCATTATGCTAAGCTAAGCTAGCGGCGGCGCTGCCAAACTAAGACAATGCATGCACTGAGACAAAAAATGTCATAATTTTGTGTTAAGTGCTAAGGGTGTTTCCATAGTATGAAGGTAAAAGAGTAGCAATACTCGAGAGCACGTATGTGAATTTGAGAACTTGTAGGCCTACAATACATATTCGTACTTGTATGTGAACATTTACACTCACAGCTCCAATGTGAAAACAGGTAAAATAAAAATCTGAAGTTGAATGTTGAAATTTGCACTCGCAGATAATAGTCACAAGCCTGTATTCTGAATTTGAAGCTGCAGACAAGTAGTCACAAATGTGTAAAATGCCATTCACAGAAATACAGTCACAAACATGTAATATTTGCATTTATTCTTACATTCACATTCGCAATACAACCTCGAGTAGGCACTTGCAACTTCTCAAATCTGTCACTGCAAATTCAAATTTCGTGCCTTGACTTTTGCGACTCTTTTCGCGATATATGAGGTGCAAAACTAACTTATGCACTTGTATTGCAGCCGGGTTCCGGGCAAGATGGCGTGTTGATCAGTCGCTCGCTTTAGAGTCGGAAGAAAATTGTCCCGAATTTTGACTTTAAGCTTATAAAAGACACTCCAATTATTTGGAAAAGTATAATGAAGTATGATCAAACCAGCTAGACTGATATTTAAAGACGGAGACAGTGAAAAGAAGCAAGTTGCGATGAGTCCTAAGGACGCAAAGATTCTAGAGCAATCTACCGACCATGACTACGCTATGGAAGTTAGCACAATCAGCAAAAGAAAAGACTCCGTGCCATCAACTCCAAGTAAGATTCCAGCCGTGAAGAAGAGCAAAACTTCTTTAAAGGAAGGTGAGGTCTCTAACTTGACCATTTTGGAAGCCATTCAAAGTTTAGAAAAGAACTTTAATGAGCAACTGTCACAACTTCGAGAGCAAGCTAAACAGAGTAGCAACATGGTTGCTAGCCTAGCTAAAGCGGTGCAGTTCAATGCTGAAGAAGTAATGGAATGCAAGGGGAAAATAAACGAGCTGGAAAGGTGCAGCGAATGTCTGTCCAAAGAAAACAATGAGCTTAAAGAAAGAATCTGGGAACAAGAGAGATACAAGATGAGATGGTGTTTGAAACTGAGAGGTTTATCGGAAAGAAAAGACGAGAACGTTAGAGCAGACGTCATTCAACTCTTCAGTGAGATCGCCCCCAACATGGAACGGCGGCAGCTCAAAGAAGCAATCGCCATTGTTCACAGAGTCGGCCGTAAAGAAGATAACAGAAGTAGGCACATAGTTGTTTTATTTGTCCGGAGACTTGTCAAGGAGGAGTTGTGGCGGCGATGCAAGGATTCCCTGGTGTGCAGAGAGAAAGGCGTCCGCCTCGCCGAGATGCTTCCGCTAGAGGACAGGGAGGCAAGGAAGAAACTGTGGCCGCAGATTGGACAGGCTCGTCGGGATGGAAAGCGTGCTTATCACCGCGGGCCGCACGGATACATAGAGGGTCGTCAAATTGATTAAGCAAAGAAAGGTTTGATCTACTTACACTAGGTGTAAAAGGAGTGCGTTAAAAGGACAAGGGACTTTTTTGTATTTACGAACCAGCATGAGTAAGCTTGAAGTAAGTTCTTATCTTACTGTTTTGTTTAAATAAGCTTTGAAGCAAGTTTTTACTGTTTTGTTTTTGTTTGCACTTTTTAGTTATCTTCAGTATCTCGAGCAATGTTCAATTGTTCAGTTTCCTTTGCTTCACTAAACGTGAGGGGTCTAAAAGATTTGGTCAAATGAAAGGCACTATTTTTATTTTGTAAAGGGCGAAAACCACAATGTCTATTATTACAAGAAACTCATTCTTCCCAAGAGGATGTTATGTTTTGGTCTAACCAATGGGGTGATCAAATACTGTTTAGTCATGGGACTAACAAGTCTGCTGGTGTTGCAGTTTGCTTTAATAGGTTTCCAGGTGATATAATTGCATACAGGACAGATAGTCAAGGGCATTGGCTGGTGGTCTTAAAAATTGATGGCTATTTTTTCATATTAACTTATATGGTCATAGAACCACTGCCAAAAATAAACAGATGCTTGAAGATGTTACAAACACTTTATCAGAGCTCAAAACATTTTATCCAACAGACTTTATTCTAATGGGAGGTGACTGGAATATGTCACCTGATGAATGGGAACATAGATGGCCCACTAAATTTGACAGACACCACTTAATCATACAATTGGGGATTTTATGAATAAAAACCACCTGATAGATATTTGGAGAAGTTTAAATTTAGGAGTTAAACAATACTCCTGGTTTAAACCTAATAACACCTGTAAATCCAGGATTGACTACTGGCTCGTTGATCAATCGCTTACAGAATTTGTCTCAGACATCTTGATTTCCAAAGCCCCATTAACGGATAATTGTATTGTAGAAATTAAATTAAATCCAGTTGATAAAATACGTAAAAATAAAAGCTACTGGAAATTTAACTCCGGTCTGTTAAAAAATAAAGAGTATTGTACAAAGATAAAATAAATAATAATTGAAACTGAAAATAATGAGACAATTGATAGTTTTTGCAATAAATGGGAATTTGTAAAATATAGAATTCGAGAATGTTCTATTAAGGTTAGCAAGGAGATTGCCAGGGAAAAAAGAAGTGAATCTGTTTCAGGAAATTAGTAAATACTGTGATAAGACAGAATTAAACAGTGAAGAAAGAAGCAAATAATTGATATTGCAAGTCAAATTAGATGACATGTTTAGCAAAAGAGCTCAAGGTGCGTTTGTGAGATCACGAGCAAAGTGGATAGAGGAAGGAGAAAAAACACCTCATATTTCAGTCATTTAGAGAAGAGAAGACAGGAAAATAAGGCAATATCAAGTTTACTGATAAATGGAGTAGAGTGCAAGGACAATAAAACCATGGAAAATTCAGCTTTTACATTTTATAATAATCTTTACACCTCTGCATATTCCCAACTAGATTCCTCAAATTTTTTTAAAGAAATAAAGGACTTCATACCCAAGATTGATGTTTCTTCTAAAGAATTTTGTGAGTCCGATTTAAGAGTATAGAATTGGATGACGTGAGCTTGAAATTGTCATTGAATAAATCTCCGGGTACCGACGGGCTCACTGCCGAGTTTTATTCTTTTGGAAAGAAATCAGACATTTGTTATTTAAGGCAATTCAAGAATGCATATTGAAGAATGAATTAATGACAAGCATGAAACAAGGCCTAATAATACTTATTCCTAAACATGGCAAAGATAAAAGATTGTTAGATAATTTAAGATCAATTACACTTCTTAACATTGATTATAAGTTGTTATCGGGAATTATTGCAGCTAGGATGAAAAAATGCCTACCACAGATCATAAACGAAACTCAGTCTGGCTTTCTTGCTGGAAGATCTATCCATAATAACATACGATTGGTACTATAGACTTGATCGAGTACAGTCTTACATTGGTAGAACATGGTTTTATTGTATTTTTAGATTTTTACAAAGCTTTTGATTCAGTTGAACACCCCTTTATTTTAGAAACTTTAAACATTTTGGTTTTGGACAGAAATTCTCAAATTTAATTAGTCTACTCTACATAATGATATTAACAGCTGTGTATCTCTGGAGCACGGCACATGCTCACGATTCACAGTTAAGAGGGGCATTAGACAAGCTGCAACAGTTCTCCTTTATTATTTATAATGGTCGCTGAACTATTGTCTATTAGGATTAGAATGAACAATTCTGATGGCTTCAACATCCTGGGAATGCATATCATAATAAGTCAGTTTGCGGACGACACAACTTTATTTCTAAAAGACAAAAGGCAAATTTCCAGAGCGTTAGATTCAATCAGTCAGTTCTCAAAGGCATCAGGTGTTAAATTGAACACTAATAAATGTGAAATCCTAGCTTGTTTTATTCTTGCTCTTAGACACTGTTTATTTGTAAATTTTTACCTCTTATATCCATTTTACAATGCTTTGATGGAGTGAACATAGGCTATGATGTAACGATGAAAGGTTATTGGCAATACACAAACACACAAACAAAAAAAATTGATATGAAATGTCACCTCTGACCCAAGCACAAAGTTTATTATCATTTTTTTCAAAGGGAAATTAATTAAAATGTTCAATGGTAAACAGCATATTTTCCTCTAAATCACATGATCAAGAGGGCGTTTCCCTCAGTATCCTGTAAATAGCCTACCTGTTGATCTATTTACCTGCAAGATTTAAAGTCATTTGAAACCGAAAGGAACCTAAAACAGTAAGTAGCTTAATTTCACTTAATTATTACCTGATTACTGTAAAGACCCGCCCATATACAGTAATGAAAGACAACATAGCTACACAATAAAAGGACAGGATCAGCACAGATGCCTTTTCACTTTTTCATATCAGCTTCATGCTGCAGATTGATTATTCTTTGAAAAATACCCGAGATTGCTTGATGAAAACATGCAATTGTCATCGTATTTATTAAGTTTCATGTTTCATTTGTCAATGTGCCTTCGTTTCTTCTCCGTGATTCTGGACTTCCTCGTATTTTGATACTTCCGCATATTTCATAGGAGCAACTGAATGAGAATGAATGTGTTTCTCTTCATGGCAAATAATGATACATCTCAGTTTGCGCTGCGCGTGTATCAGTCCTTCAGTGGAAACGCAGATCACGACCGTCTCTCATGTAGGCTCTAACAGTTTGTTTAGGTCTTCAGTAGACATTGTGTCTTTTGTGGAAAAAAATAATTTAATTTGTATTTCATTTAACAAGACATTGCTTTGTAACCTTGACTCCCCATGTGTGGAACCAGTCATGACAAATACTCAACTGTCTTCGAAAGGGTGAGACTTATATATTGTAAATTGAGTCTGCATTGTTTCGTTAATACCTTATGTAAAATAGCATGCTTTAAATAAATATTTTGTTTAACAAAACAAATTGACGTTTTTAAAAAGAATTAATTCGTGCTGAATTAATTGCCAAAGTTTAATACCTACTAGTAATTACACAAACCTTAATAAAAATTTGAGGAAAGTGCATTGCGCTATTTTTAGAGGCCCACCAGATGGCGCTAATGGTGATATTTAAGAACCAAATTCCGAATCCGGAAGCTATGAACAAAATGGTCAAACCACTATCAATAACCTCATTAGTTAATCTCTTCTTTTCTGTGTTTTGTCCAGCATGGATCCAGTGGGAGTGAATTCAATAGAGACTGCAGCTCTAGGGAGACCCTTCCAGCTGGGGATGCTGTATGACCTCAGGAGAGATGCTCTCGTACCAGGTGCTCAACCACTGTTCAACAATCTGTGAAGGTTTAATGAATGATTTGAGTAAAATTACTTATGAGATTGTAGTAAAGAACCTACAATATAAAAAATAATTTGGCTATATCAGAATCAGAAAGAGCTTTATTGCCAGATATGTTTGCACATACAAGGGATTTGTTTTAGTGATAGAGCTTCCACAGCACAAACAGAAAGACAGTGACAGCACACAGATAATAAAAATAATAAAAATAGAGTAAATTGGAAATAACGATATGCAAAAAAAAAAAAAAAAATACACAATATACAAAATTAGACAATAGACATATATGTATGGACAGGTATGTAAAAATGCAAGGAAATGTAAATAATATGTATGGTGTGTCAAATAAATAAATAAATGTATAAATAGTGTTGTGTACAGTATTGCACATGTTTATTGCCAAGTGGGGGCATTGGCTGTTCATGAGATGGATTGCCTGAGGAAAGAAACTGTTCCTACGCCTGGCCGTTCTGGTGCTCAATGCTCTGTAGCGCCAGTTCAAAGAGTAACTGCCTGGTGTGAGGTAGAGGTTTGCACGGGCTTTAAACTGAAGCCTGAACCCGGCCCGTACCCGAAATCATTTAACCTGACCCGACTCAAATACGGTTATATTTTAAGCCTGAACCCGAGGTCCGATTCTCACAGTAAGTACTTTTTTTACTTTCTTTTTTGCAATATGCTGTGTTGAATGATTGCTTGCAACAATAATTAAACAAAAAGGTTTCACCGCCGCCGTCCTCCTCTGATTGAGGTGTTGTGACTGAAATAGTGCGCCCCGGAGCACGTCCGCAAAACAGTTTTTAAAATGGTATTTGATAAAATAAAAATGATTCATATATCTTTTTATAAAAAAATTGTTTGCGTAGGCCTACTTTCTCTCTCGCTTGCTCTTATTTGCAATCACAACACAGCAAGCAGGCAAGCAAATGGCACACAAACTATATATATGTATAGAGTTTTTTCTTAGTTACAAACCCGGTTTCGGGTCGGGTTCGGGTTGTTTAATGAATAGCCTCAGGTTCGGGTAGCAGACCTCTAGTGTGAAGGGTCCAGTTTAAGTGGAACTCCCACTTCAGGTCGTGAGAGATGCTGGTGCTCAGGAACCTGAATGACTGAATGTGTTTCTCCTGAAGTCCACAATCATCTCCACTGTTTTGAGCGTGTTAAGCTCTAGGTTGCAATAATTGCACAAGACAGCCAGCTCTTTAACCTCCAGTCTGTAAGCAGACTCATCACCACCAATGAGTGTGGTGTTGTCTGCAAACTTCAGGAGTTTGAGAGAGGGGTCTTTAGCGGTGCAGTCGTTGGTGTAGAGGGAGAAGAGCAGTGGGAAAGAACGCACCCCTAGGGGGCGCCAGTGCTGATTATGCAAGTGCTGGATGAGAATTTCCCCAACCTCACTAGCTGCTGCATGTCTGATCCACTGACAGATGGAGGTGGGCAAAAAGAGCTGGGTTAATTTGAACAGGAGGAGGTTTGGGAGGATGGTGTTGCAGGCCGAGCTGAAGTCCACAAACAGGATCCTCACAGAAGTCCCTGGTTTGTCGAGATGTTGTAGGATATAATGCAGTCCCATGTTGACTGCATCATCCACAGACCTGTTTCCTCATATGCAAACTGCAGGGGGTCCAGCAAGGGTCCAGTAATGTCCCTCAGGCAGGCCAGCACCAGTCTTTCAAATTACTTTTTTTCCCCGAAGAGACAGAAACAGCTCATTGTACAGCTCATCTCATCCGCTGAGCTGTAAAAGGCTGTAGAAGAGTTGGGCTTGGAGTGGTCGGCCCACAGCTGCCTCGATGAATGGTTCCTGCAGCCGGGGCACCGCCAACCCTGTTCTTCCCAGAAGTCCATGAATAACTACTCAGCATGCGTCCATTATTATTCTTCATCTGCCGTCACCTCGGTTGATGGCATGGAAGAAAAAGTGTAAACCAACCTTCCCTCTTTGGAAGAGGCCGTCTTCACGTACCTCTACCCACCCACAGCCCTCGGTGGAAGACCAAGGCCGGCTCATCTCTTTTCCCTCCATCGGGTCTATTTGGTTCTGCAGTTGATGGCTTTGCAGTCGTTGCAGGCGATGCACCACTTCTTACTGAAGCGGACCAGTTCTTCCTCTGCCTTGAGTCGCTCTAAGCCGTCATCGACTCAGCAGCATGTCAAGTCTCCTGCACCCGCTCAGCCCCAGGCCAAAGTGTAACCTAAGGTGAAGCAGCTCTTCCGTCCAGCTAAGCGCTATCCGCTTCCTAGGTGTCAGGGACCACCCCCTAGGCTGGAGCTGGATCCCAAGCAGCCCTGATGTTTCGGGCATGAAGAGGAGGAGGTTGAGTCCTGCCAAGGCCAGACCACCCCCAAAGCGACCATGTGTTTACCTCCAAACCCCCTGTTCAGTTCCCGGATCCGTGTCGGATTGTGTTTTAGAAATAATCAGAGCCATAGAGAGAAAGAGTTGCGACACTCCCATAGACCGCCATAGGAACTTTGGAATGCGGAAGTAACGCGTGTCGTGGAGCAGCCGATAGTTCCAAACACTGATAGTTCCAGCATTGAACCCCATTCATTTTCAGTGCTTCCGAAGTACGCTCGCTGGTAAATTAATGAAATTACTGTATTTTTTTACTTTTACACACATTAGCCGACCTCTCGTGAATCTAGTCTGTAGTTATATTTTATGTAGCCAGTTTTAGTAAATGTTTATTGGAAGATAATAGGTTAATTGCAGCGATAGCTTACGTGACCAACACTTCACTAACTAACTTACTTACGGTAACTGATGTATATAATATATAATATTTGTAATAAAATTGTATATGTATGTATATATATATATATATATAGCCTATATATATTATTATACACACACACACACTTCATTTATTTAAATGGGTTAGGGTTATGCGTGCTTATATGTATTTAGGAACATAGTTAATTCACTCATTAACTATCTCTCCGGTTTAATTTTATGAAGAATAGTTTTCGGTTGAATATTTACCGAACATTGCTGTATATAGTCGTTGCTTTCTACGTTATGGGAGCAGTCTATTTCCCTCCTAAATCATTCATTTGTACATGCACAGCGTAATTATTTATATTTTATGTTGGTTGGAGTTCTGAACGGACTGCAGACCTCTTTGCGTGATCACGAAGCGGAATTTATAAGCAAGACAACATGACATCATGACTTTGCGTAAACATACACGCCACTTTCAATTCAAGTGGCGTGCTATCTATACGCATTTTGAGCTATCCGCGTGTGTGTCCACGCCGAAATCTTTTGCGTGTATGTCTACGCCATTAAACGTCCGAGTGATTCCGCGTGTATGCGTACGCCGTTAAATGTCCGAGCGAAACGAAGCAAAATCTATATCTACATCTGTGGAGCGATATTTCTTTTCCTAGGATGGTAGGAGAAGACTCATAAATGGTATTAACCCCAGTGACGGGTAGGTTTAGGGACGGGGTTGGGGTAGGTCATATATTTATATATACATAATACAGTAATATAACGTTAAGTCAAAGGCGTTGATAAACACGCTGAAAAGCGATTATGCGTGTTGATAGCACGCCAAAAATGGAAATACGAATTGGCGTGTCATACATACGCCATTTCATGAGATCAGTCTGAGCAAGATCACGGGAATCAATAGCCTAATACAGCCCAGTTGTGCTAAAATAAATATCATGAGACGTCCATCATCAGATGAATGACATGGAAAAGTTAAGTTAGAGCCGCTAAAGCCAGTGCTACTACCCATGCGAACATGAACACTAGCGTTTCCCTCCAAAAAATATAGCCTAAAACTTATCTAAGTTGTCACCCTGCCTCTCCAAATGCAAAACTGACATTAACAAAATGCAATAACAGCTTAAAAAGTACTTGGCTGTGTGTTTTATTTTATATCTACCGTTTAATAATGCAATCGCTGCTGTCTGTCCATAGAAGAACATGACAGCCAGCGTATGTTTTGGAACTATTGGGGATTACATGAACCACGTGACAGCCGTCGCGGCGACATCAAAGCGTGTCGCAACTCTTTCTCATGGCTCTGGAAATAATCAAACAGGGCTATTCGGTCCAGTTCTCCTCCAGCCCACAACCACAATTTATGTGATAATCCACAAATGTTGCTTATATTTAGCGATTCACCTGTCATTTATGTAAATAAATATAAAAATAAATAAATAAATAAATGGAAGAGAATGACCAATGGGGCAAGCATTTTTTTTTTTTGGTATTACTCTGCTGGGAGAAAATGAAGGTTGCCTTGAAGGGGCAGATTAAATTGCTGTTTTATTAATGTATAAAGTATTTAGTTATAAATTGTTTATTTTTCTCCATTACAGGAATCAGACTTTGGAGTAACGAGCAGAACATAAGCACTAAACCCCAAATCAATACAGTTTTCACAGTCACCGCTTCAGACTCGATTGAGGAAAAGTCTAGATTGCTGAATATTGATGGATGTCTGAAACTGAGTGTTTTAGGAGGACTCATCAGTGTAACTGGAGCTGCTAATTATCTCAAGGACACCAAGAGATCATTCAACCAACAGAGACTGACATTACATTATCATTCAACCTCTAAGTTTGAAGAACTGATCATGAACCACTTTGCTTCTGGAGACATGGCTCACTATGACGATGGCGTCGCCACACATGTAGTGACCGCAGTGCTGTACGGAGCAGACGCATGCTTTGTTTTTGATAGAAACGTTTTATCAGATGAGGACAAGAGAGTGATAGACGTAGATGTAGAAGCTGTCTTTGGGAAGCTAATCAGCATTTCAGCCGGTGCAAACATTAATCTGAATGACAGTCTGAAGACCGCAGCCCAAAAATTCAAGTGTACATTTTATGGCGACTTCCAGCTATCACGTAACCCGACCACTTTTGAAGATGCTATGAAGGTTTTTGAAGATCTTCCAAAACTGCTGGGAGAAAACAAAGAGCTTGCGGTTCCTCTGAGAGTTTGGCTTTATCCTTTGGACAAACTTTTCTCAAGAGTTGTAAAGTTTCAACATGAAATCAGCACAGGTTTAAGCTCAGATCTTGAATCAGTAATTGAGAGTTTGAATACGACTGAGATGAAATGCAGTGATCTTCTGACAGACACGCCAGCTTCCACATTTACTGCATTTCATGACAAAATCAATGAGATGAAGAAAAACTGCTACCAGTGCAGATTGAGTCTCATGAAGAAACTCGGCTCGCTCTTACCAAAGATCCGTGGAAAATTCATAGTGGACACAGCATTGATCGATCTTCTACGAGATCATGAGGAATCTCCATTTGAAAGAAGCGCTCTTGAACAATGGCTGAAAGAGAAAGAGGAAGAATCTAACATTATTAAAGCATTGCTCACACAACTGAACGACTCAGGAGCAATGGTAGAAAACAACCTCAATAAAAATCTAATGAATCTGGAAGTTAAACATTTGGTCAGCTACACTTTCACATCATTGAGCTGGACAGATGTGCTGCTTTCTGAACAAAAGACCTTCCTGAGTTCTTCAACGAAAGGAAAAAATGAGGAGAAACCCGAACACAAGACTTGGCTCACGCCTGACACCCAAAAGACGATGAGGAACAACCTGAGGGTATTTAAACACTTGATTGATTTAAACAACAGCAAATCAGTCAAATTCATTGTTGCATCAAAAGAAATGAAAAATAATCCAGGTTCCTGCATTCTCCTGTATGAAAATGAATCTAATGAAGCTGTTTGCTTCACTCCTCCATCAAAACCAGACTGTCCGATCATTGAAGATGTCAGATATAGACAAGTGGATCTGAAAGTGTCTCCACCGGGTCCTGCTACAGAGGAGCTCAAATTACTGTACAAAATGAAGGAAGAGAAAGACTGGACATCTCAAACTGTGTCAAAGAACCAGGACACAGTTACTCTGACTGATCTCAGACCAGATACTGAGTACAATATTAAATGTGCAGCGGTGGGAAAACTCGACTACACCGTAGAGAGTGATGTGACGCGTCTCACAGTCATAAACCAGAATCTCCTCAAGGCCAAAGAGTCTGCTATCAAAAATCTCAGTTGGATTGAAAACAAGTGCAATTTACTTTTGGAAAACATCAAGGAAACAACTTTTAGTGCACTTCATAAGAAAATACAAGATATGCTGCAAAACTGCCAAACGTATCGACAAGATTTCAGTGACCGAATTAAATCTGTGATCCAGTCAGTTAAAGCTTGTGAGAAAGAGTCTTGTGCTCTGATGGATCTTCTTCAAGCTCATGATGAGTCTCCATTCAGTGAAAAGAGTCTGAAAGAGTGGATCACGGTGAAAGAAGAAGAATTAAACACCGTTAATGAGTTTCTTAGACAGTTAATGGACTTTGGAGCCGAAGTGAACACAAGCTTGGACTCGTATTTGTCTGATATTCAGGTGGAGAATGTGTTTTGTTACACTTTCAGTTCTCTTGAGCAGCCGGATGAGTTGCTTAATGAACAAGAAAATTACATGAATCCTCAAATGATGAGAAATCCTCAGA
Organism: Rhinichthys klamathensis goyatoka; assembly: GCF_029890125.1. Taxonomy (NCBI): domain Eukaryota; kingdom Metazoa; phylum Chordata; class Actinopteri; order Cypriniformes; family Leuciscidae; genus Rhinichthys; species Rhinichthys klamathensis. The sequence continues at coordinate 1,326,028 of NW_026606734.1, forward strand.
AGAAACCTGATGTGGCGTCTCAATCATGGCTCACTGGAAGCATCCGGGAGAAAATGAGAGAACATTTGAAAATATTTAAGGAGCTGATGACTTCATATAGCAGTCAGAGCAAATTTATGGTTTTCATAAAAGAGCATGAAAAGCATCCAGGTTCCTGCATTCTTCTGTATGAAAATGGATGTAATGAATCTGTTTGCTTCACTCCTCCATCAAAACCAGACTGTCCGATCACTGTCCAACAGGTCAGATATAAGCAAGTGGTTCTGAAAGTGTCTCCACCGGGTCCTGCTACAGAGGAGTTCAAATTACTGTACAAAATGAAGGAAGAGAAAGACTGGACATCTCAAACTGTGTCAAAGAACCAGGACACAGTTACTCTGACTGATCTCAGACCAGATACTGAGTACAATATTAAATGTGCAGCGGTGGGGAAACTCGACTACATCACTGAATCTGATGTCACCACAGTTACCACAAAGGTATGATGTACATTCATGAAATATCATAAAACACTGTTATTCTTATCTTGAGCCTTTTCACGTGACTTGTACCCTCAAACACAATCACTGTTCTTGTTCATGAGAAGCATTGCTGATAGAATCTCATTAAAGGGCAATTTTAGGTTTCTATTGTAGGTGACCAGGTAAACTAGCCTCACAGAAGACGTTTTTTGAAGTATACAAAACAGAAATCATTACATCAATCGAATCTGTCATTTAGCATATGCGGGGAAATGGCAAATAATAAATGTATAATGCTTATACCTTTTCTTGGTTGAGTTAGTGTGAAAGGGCCTTTATTATATCAGGGATGTTGGTGAACATTTTATAATTTGATGATGATTTCAAAATATGAGATTGTACAAAATGTGTGCATGAACATCTTTATTGTTATTGTGTTTTTATGCTTTATATACAGAACAAAAATGATCTTATCAAGAAAAGCATCTTAATCAAAGATGGAAATCCTGCTCGATATCGTCTGCAAACAAAGACATACAATTTGGATCAATCTGAACCATACAGAAAAATGACCTTTGGAGAGAGAGACAAAACCAAACCCCATAAAACCATTCTGATGTTGGGAGAAACAGGAACAGGAAAAACAACCCTAATCAACACTATGATCAACTACATGTTAGATGTTCAGAGAGAAGACAAGGTTTGGTTTGAGATCACAGATGATCAGAGTAACCGAACATCAGTTCACAGTCAGACCTCCATCATCACTGTTTATGGGTTTTATCCACAAGAGAGTAAAACTGATCTAACAATCATCAACACACCAGGATATGGAGACACTCGTGGAGTTAATCTTGATAAACAGATCGCTGAGAGTTTGTGTAGCTTAATCAAATCTGCAGGAATCAATGAAATACATGCAGTGTGTCTGGTGATTATGGCACAACAACATCGACTCTCTGACAGACAAATATACATATTTGATGCTGTTCAGTCTTTATTTGGGAGAGATATTGCTGAAAACATCATCTTGCTCTTCACACACTCAGATGGAATGCCTCCTAGAAATGCCCTGACGGCTGTTAAAGAGGCTAAAATCAAGTGTGCAGTGAATGACAAGAATCAGCCGGTGTTTTTCCTGTTTAATAACCGTCAGTCAGACACTGATGATGAAGAAGATGATGATGATGGAGAATACTATGAACAGAGGCTGAAACAATCATGGGATCTCAGTTTTAAAGGAATGACGCAATTGTTCAAATTTCTTGACAACATAAAACCAAAATCCTTAAATATGACTCAAGATGTGTTACAACAACGGAAACAGTTGGAGGCAAATATCTCTAATCTACAGTCACGAGTTCTCATGACAGAACTAAAGCAAAAAGAGCTGAAACAAAGTCAAGAAGCTCTGAAGCAGAACAAGCAAGATGTAGAAGACAATAAAGACTTTGAGTATGAAGTTGACGTGGCCTACAAAGAGAAGGTTGATATTGATCCTTCTCTAGCCAGCATGGCCACATGCTGCACAATCTGTGAGGAGAACTGTCATTATCCAGGATGCTGGTGGATCAAGAATCTCTCATGGTGCAGTGTGATGAAAGATGATCACTGTACAGTGTGCACAAATAAATGCCACTACAAAGAACACGTCAAAGGAGCAAAAATATATGAAACAAAGACAAAGAAGGAGAAGAGAACATATGAAGAGTTAAAGAAGAAATATAATGACAGAATTGGGGATGGTGAGTATTTGGTCAAGAAGCTGGAAGAAGAACTGCACGAATTAGAGAAAGAGAAAGTAAAGCTGGTGATTGAAGCTTTTCACTGTGTGGAAACTCTGGAGAAGATCGCACTCAACACTGATTCTCTGAACACATTTCAGCATGTTGATTTTCTAAATGAGAAGCTGAAGGAAATAAATGAGCCTGAAAAGGCTGAAATACTGGAAAACATCAAGAAGAGAGCAGGAGAAAAAAATAGAGCTCTGGGAATCATAAAAATAATTCATAATTATTTTTAAATGCAACTTAACATCTGTGGTCACACATTAAGGTTTGCTTGTGAAAAGCATGAGCATTTGCTGGTTTTCCACCAACACCAACACCAGCATGCTGCCCCTATATGTTTTTTTTAAACGGTCCTAAGAAATCTCTGTAATTTTCTCATTTTTAAGTTGCTTTGTAACAGCATCTGTTTAGCAAATGTCAAATGCTATAATGATTTTTGTAATTTCCTGCTATAGTATTATTTATTTATTTTTCAAAGAATAGCCCACAACAAATTCAACAAATCAACAAATTCATATATTTTGGAAAATGATGTGCATTTTAACGTCCACTGGAGGCCATATGAGAAAATTATGAGTATTATCCTTCATGAAACAGGGAAAGACAATTGTGTTATGGCTTTAATAAAAACTACTGGACTTATAAATCTGGACTTATGATATTTTAGGGGCTCACAGGTTTATTGCTCCAAACTTGTAATAAAAATATGCTAAAAGAATGAATATGAAACTTGTATCACATTTGTCTCTTTATTAATAAATTAATTTAATTAGTTTCCTGGTTATTTATTTGTGCTCAATAAGACACCTTCCTGAAGATTTTAACACATTTCTTAAAGCTACAACTGCACATTCAAAACCACAAAAATCATTGACCAAACACTTTATTCAAAACTACATTATTGTTATTCTAATTCAACGTTTACTTCAAATGGCTCTCAAAATCATCCAGACTCTCTGAACACCCATTACACACAGGGAGATTGAAAAATAAGATCATAACCTCATACGTGGTTTTCAGAGAAACTGTTTTGAACTTTATAATCAGCACAAATTACAGAAAGTTTGACGTTTAAAATAACATTTTAAACAACTTCTGAATTTACAGTTTTCCTTATATTGTTTAATTATATCATAAATCATTAATTATTACTTTCCACTATAAGTTTGGATTTGAATTAACCTGACATCCAACGTCAACATTTGACTGAATGTTCAGTAGATCGTGCAGATGTCAGAATAGTGTGTCTCATCTCCACTAGTGTGTGTTGTGTTGGTCAGTATCAGTATGTGAATCATCCCGTCCCACTTTGTCTGTCTCTTAAAATATCCCACAGCAGCTGAAACAGTAGAGTAGTGGTCTGTAGGGCCAGTTGCATAACCATGTTAAGACTGTCTTTAAAGGAACCCGCCACCGTTTTTTGGTGAAGCACAGACGAAGCACTGCAACTTCCTTCAACATACCGGCGTGACCTGAACCGAATATCTTCGATATCTCTGTGCCCAAGTAGCAGTGCTTCGCCTGTGCTTCACCCCAATATAGTCCCAAGTCAATATCTGCCTAGGAAATCGCCTAGTCTTTATCTGCATTGCTATTTGTACCCGTGAATATGCAGGCCACAAGAAGTAATTCGTTTTTTTATTATCACTTTTACTCACGACATGCTATCCGGCAACAAAGGATTCCATTCATTATGCTATGCTAAGCTAAGCTAGCGGCGGCGCTGCCAAACTAAGACAATGCATGCACTGAGACAAAAAATGTCATAATTGTGTGTTAGTAGGCAAAGTGCTAAGGGTGTTTCCATAGTATGAAGGTAAACAACATGACATCATGACTTTGCGTAAACATACACGCCACTTTCAATTCAAGTGGCGTGCTATCTATACGCATTTTGAGCTATCCGCGTGTATGTCCACGCCGAAATCTTTTGCGTGTATGTCTACGCCATTAAATGTCCGAGTGATTCCGCGTGTATGTGTACGCCGTTAAATGTCCGAGCGAAACGAAGCAAAATCTATATCTACATCTGTGGAGCGATATTTCTTTTCCTAGGATGGTAGGAGAAGACTCATAAATGGTATTAACCCCAGTGACGGGTAGGTTTAGGGACGGGGTTGGGGTAGGTCATATATTTATATATACATAATACAGTAATATAACGTTAAGTCAAAGGCGTTGATAAACACGCTGAAAAGCGATTATGCGTGTTGATAGCACGCCAAAAATGGAAATACGAATTGGCGTGTCATACATACGCCATTTCATGAGATCAGTCTGAGGTAAAAGAGTAGCAATACTCGAGAGCACGTATGTGAATTTGAGAACTTGTAGGCCTACAATACATATTCGTACTTGTATGTGAACATTTACACTCACAGCTCCAATGTGAAAACCGGTCAAATAAAAATCTGAAGTTGAATGTTGAAATTTGCACTCGCAGATAATAGTCACAAACCTGTATTCTGAATTTGAAGCTGCAGACAAGTAGTCACAAATGTGTAAAATGCCATTCACAGAAATACAGTCACAAACATGTAATATTTGCATTTATTCTTACATTCACATTCGCAATACAACCTCGAGTAGGCACTTGCAACTTCTCAAATCTGTCACTGCAAATTCAAATTTCGTGCCTTGACTTTTGCGACTCTTTTCGCGATATATGAGGTGCAAAACTAACTTATGCACTTGTATTGCAGCCGGGTTCTGGGCAAGATGGCGTGTTGATCAGTCGCTCGCTTTAGAGTCGGAAGAAAATTGTCCCGAATTTTGACTTTAAGCTTATAAAAGACACTCCAATTATTTGGAAAAGTATAATGAAGTATGATCAAACCAGCTAGACTGATATTTAAAGATGGAGACAGTGAAAAGAAGCAAGTTGCGATGAGTGCTAAGGACACAAAGATTCTAGAGCAATCTACCGACCATGACTACGCTATGGAAGTTAGCACAATCAGCAAAAGAAAAGACTCCGTGCCATCAACTCCAAGTAAGATTCCAGCCGGGAAGAAGAGCAAAACTTCTTTAAAGGAAGGTGAGGTCTCTAACTTGGCCATTTTGGAAGCCATTCAAAGTTTAGAAAAGAACTTTAATGAGCAACTGTCACAACTTCGAGAGCAAGCTAAACAGAGTAGCAGCATGGTTGCTAGCCTAGCTAAAGCGGTGCAGTTCAATGCTGAAGAAGTAATGGAATGCAAGGGGAAAATAAACGAGCTGGAAAGGTGCAGCGAATGTCTGTCCAAAGAAAACAATGAGCTTAAAGAAAGAATCTGGGAACAAGAGAGATACAAGATGAGATGGTGTTTGAAACTGAGAGGTTTATCGGAAAGAAAAGACGAGAACGTTAGAGCAGACGTCATTCAACTCTTCAGTGAGATCGCCCCCAACATGGAACGGCGGCAGCTCGAAGAAGCAATCGCCATTGTTCACAGAGTCGGCCGTAAAGAAGATAACAGAAGTAGGCACATAGTTGTTTTATTTGTCCGGAGACTTGTCAAGGAGGAGTTGTGGCGGAGATGCAAGGATTCCCTGGTGTGCAGAGAGAAAGGCGTCCGCCTCGCCGAGATGCTTCCGCTAGAGGACAGGGAGGCAAGGAAGAAACTGTGGCCGCAGATTGGACAGGCTCGTCGGGATGGAAAGCGTGCTTATTACCGCGGGCCGCACGGATACATAGAGGGTCGTCAAATTGATTAAGCAAAGAAAGGTTTGATCTACTTACACTAGGTGTAAAAGGAGTGCGTTAAAAGGACAAGGGACTTTTTTGTATTTACGAACCAGCATGAGTAAGCTTGAAGTAAGTTCTTACTGTTTTGTTTAAATAAGCTTTGAAGCAAGTTTTTACTGTTTTGTTTTTGTTTGCACTTTTTAGTTATCTTCAGTATCTCGAGCAATGTTCAATTGTTCAGTTTCCTTTGCTTCACTAAACGTGAGGGGTCTAAAAGATTTGGTCAAATGAAAGGCACTATTTTTATTTTGTAAAGGGCGAAAACCACAATGTCTATTATTACAAGAAACTCATTCTTCCCAAGAGGATGTTATGTTTTGGTCTAACCAATGGGGTGATCAAATACTGTTTAGTCATGGGACTAACAAGTCTGCTGGTGTTGCAGTTTGCTTTAATAGGTTTCCAGGTGATATAATTGCATACAGGACAGATAGTCAAGGGCATTGGCTGGTGGTCTTAAAAATTGATGGCTATTTTTTCATATTAACTTATATGGTCATAGAACCACTGCCCAAAATAAACAGATGCTTGAAGATGTTACAAACACTTTATCAGAGCTCAAAACATTTTATCCAACAGACTTTATTCTAATGGGAGGTGACTGGAATATGTCACCTGATGAATGGGAACATAGATGGCCCACTAAATTTGACAGACACCACTTTAATCATACAATTGGGGATTTTATGAATAAAAACCACCTGATAGATATTTGGAGAAGTTTAAATTTAGGAGTTAAACAATACTCCTGGTTTAAACCTAATAACACCTGTAAATCCAGGATTGACTACTGGCTCGTTGATCAATCGCTTACAGAATTTGTCTCAGACATCTTGATTTCCAAAGCCCCATTAACGGATAATTGTATTGTAGAAATTAAATTAAATCCAGTTGATAAAATAAGTAAAAATAAAAGCTACTGGAAATTTAACTCCGGTCTGTTAAAAAATAAAGAGTATTGTACAAAGATAAAAGAAATAATAATTGAAACTGAAAATAATGAGACAATTGATAGTTTTTGTAATAAATGGGAATTTGTAAAATATAGAATTCGAGAATGTTCTATTAAGGTTAGCAAGGAGATTGCCAGGGAAAAACGAAGTGAATCTGTTTCAGGAAATTAGTAAATACTGTGATAAGACAGAATTAAACAGTGAAGAAAGAAGCAAATAATTGATATTGCAAGTCAAATTAGATGACATGTTTAGCAAAAGAGCTCAAGGTGCGTTTGTGAGATCACGAGCAAAGTGGATAGAGGAAGGAGAAAAAAACACCTCATATTTCAGTAATTTAGAGAAGAGAAGACAGGAAAATAAGGCAATATCAAGTTTACTGATAAATGGAGTAGAGTGCAAGGACAATAAAACCATGGAAAATTCAGCTTTTACATTTTATAATAATCTTTACACCTCTGCATATTCCCAACTAGATTCCTCAAATTTTTAAAAAGAAATAAAGGACTTCATACCCAAGATTGATGTTTCGTCTAAAGAATTTTGTGAGTCCGATTTAAGAGTAGAAGAATTGGATGACGTGAGCTTGAAATTGTCATTGAATAAATCTCCGGGTACCGACGGGCTCACTGCCGAGTTTTATTCTTTTGTAAAGAAATCAGACATTTATTATTTAAGGCAATTCAAGAATGCATATTGAAGAATGAATTAATGACAAGCATGAAACAAGGCCTAATAATACTTATTCCTAAACATGGCAAAGATAAAAGATTGTTAGATAATTTAAGACCAATTACACTTCTTAACATTGATTATAAGTTGTTATCGGGAATTATTGCAGCTAGGATGAAAAAATGCCTACCACAGATCATAAATGAAACTCAGTCTGGCTTTCTTGCTGGAAGATCTATCCATAATAACATACGATTGGTACTATAGACTTGATCGAGTACAGTCTTACATTGGTAGAACATGGTTTTATTGTATTTTTAGATTTTTACAAAGCTTTTGATTCAGTTGAACACCCCTTTATTTTAGAAACTTTAAACATTTTGGTTTTGGACAGAAATTCTCAAATTTAATTAGTCTACTCTACATAATGATATTAACAGCTGTGTATCTCTGGAGCACGGCACATGCTCACGATTCACAGTTAAGAGGGGCATTAGACAAGCTGCAACAGCTCTCCTTTATTATTTATAATGGTCACTGAACTATTGTCTATTAGAATTAGAATGAACAATTCTGATGGCTTCAACATCCTGGGAAAGCATATCATAATAAGTCAGTTTGCGGACGACACAACTTTATTTCTAAAAGACAAAAGGCAAATTTCCAGAGCGTTAGATTCAATCAGTCAGTTCTCAAAGGCATCAGGTGTTAAATTGAACACTAATAAATGTGAAATCCTAGCTTGTTTTATTCTTGCTCTTAGACACTGTTTATTTGTAAATTTTTACCTCTTATATCCATTTTACAATGCTTTGATGGAGTGAACATAGGCTATGATGTAACGATGAAAGGTTATTGGCAATACACAAACACACAAACAAAAAAAATTGATATGAAATGTCACCTCTGACCCAAGCACAAAGTTTATTATCATTTTTTTCAAAGGGAAATTAATTAAAATGTTCAATGGTAAACAGCATTATTTTCCTCTAAATCACATGATCAAGAGGGCGTTTCCCTCAGTATCCTGTAAATACCTGTTGATCTATTTACCTGCAAGATTTAAAGTCATTTGAAACCGGAAGGAACCTAAAACAGTAAGTAGCTTAATTTCACTTAATTATTACCTGATTACTGTAAAGACCCGCCCATATACAGTAATGAAAGACAACATAGCTACACAATAAAAGGACAGGATCAGCACAGATGCCTTTTCACTTTTTCATATCAGCTTCATGCTGCAGATTGATTATTCTTTGAAAAATACCCGAGATTGCTTGATGAAAACATGCAATTGTCATCGTATTTATTAAGTTTCATGTTTCATTTGTCAATGTGCCTTCGTTTCTTCTCCGTGATTCTGGACTTCCTCGTATTTTGATACTTCCGCATATTTCATAGGAGCAACTGAATGAGAATGAATGTGTTTCTCTTAATGGCAAATAATGACAAATCTCAGTTTGCGCTGCGCGTGTATCAGTCCTTCAGTGGAAACGCAGATCACGACCGTCTCTCATGTAGGCTCTAACAGTTTGTTTAGGTCTTCAGTAGACATTGTGTCTTTTGTGGAAAAAAATAATTTAATTTGTATTTCATTTAACAAGACATTGCTTTGTAACCTTGACTCCCCATGTGTGGAACCAGTCATGACAGATACTCAACTGTCTTCGAAAGGGTGAGACTTATATATTGTAAATTGAGTCTGCATTGTTTCGTTAATACCTTATGTAAAATAGCATGCTTTAAATAAATATTTTGTTTAACAAAAAAAATTGACGTTTTTAAAAAGAATTAATTCGTGCTGAATTAATTGCCAAAGTTTAATACCTACTAATTATTACACAAACCTTAATAAAAATTTGAGGAAAGTGCATTGCGCTATTTTTAGAGGCCCACCAGATGGCGCTAATGGTGATATTTAAGAACCAAATTCCGAATCGGAAGCTATGAACAAAATGGTCAAACCACTATCAATAACCTCATTAGTTAATCTCTTCTTTTCTGTGTTTTGTCCAGCATGGATCCAGTGGGAGTGAATTCAATAGAGACTGCAGCTCTAGGGAGACCCTTCCAGCTGGGGATGCTGTATGACCTCAGGAGAGATGCTCTCGTACCAGGTGATCAACCACTGTTCAACAATCTGTGAAGGTTTAATGAATGATTTGAGTAAAATTACTTATGAGATTGTAGTAAAGAACCTACAATATAAAAAATAATTTGGCTATATCAGAATCAGAAAGAGCTTTATTGCCAGATATGTTTGCACATACAAGGGATTTGTTTTAGTGATAGAGCTTCCACAGCACAAACAGAAAGACAGTGACAGCACACAGATAATAAAAATAATAAAAATAGAGTAAATGGGAAATAACGATATGCAAAAAAAATAAAAAAAAATACACAATATACAAAATTAGACAATAGACATATATGTATGGACAGGTATGTAAAAATGCAAGGAAATGTAAATAATATGTATGGTGTGTCAAATAAATGTATAAATAGTGTTGTGTACAGTATTGCACGTTTATTGCCAAATGGGGGCATTGACTGTTCATGAGATGGATTGCCTGAGGACTGTTCCTACGCCTGGCCGTTCTGGTGCTCAATGCTCTGTAGCGCCAGTTCAAAGAGTAACTGCCTGGTGTGAGGTAGAGGTTTGCACGGGCTTTAAACTGAAGCCTGAACCCGGCCCGTACCCGAAATCATTTAACCTGACCCGACTCAAATACGGTTATATTTTAAGCCTGAACCCGAGGTCCGATTCTCACAGTAAGTACTTTTTTTACTTTCTTTTTTGCAATATGCTGTGTTGAATGATTGCTTGCAACAATAATTAAACAAAAAGGTTTCACCGCCGCCGTCCTCCTCTGATTGAGGTGTTGTGACTGAAATAGTGCGCCCCGGAGCACGTCCGCAAAACAGTTTTTAAAATGGTATTTGATAAAATAAAAATGATTCATATATCTTTTTATAAAAAAATTGTTTGCGTAGGCCTACTTTCTCTCTCGCTTGCTCTTATTTGCAATCACAACACAGCAAGCAGGCAAGCAAATGGCACACAAACTATATATATGTATAGAGTTTTTTCTTAGTTACAAACCCGAACCCGACCCGGTTTCGGGTCGGGTTCGGGTTGTTTAATGAATAGCCTCAGGTTCGGGTAGCAGACCTCTAGTGTGAAGGGTCCAGTTTAAGTGGAACTCCCACTTCAGGTCGTGAGAGATGGTGGTGCTCAGGAACCTGAGTGACTGAATGTGTTTCTTCTGAAGTCCACAATCATCTCCACTGTTTTGAGCGTGTTAAGCTCTAGGTTGCAATAATTGCACAAGACAGCCAGCTCTTTAACCTCCAGTCTGTAAGCAGACTCATCATCACCAATGAGTGTGGTGTTGTCTGCAAACTTCAGGAGTTTGAGAGAGGGGTCTTTAGCGGTGCAGTCGTTGGTGTAGAGCAGGGGTAGGCAAGTTCGGTCCTAGAGAGCCGCTGTCCTGCAGAATTTAGTTCCAACCCTAATCAAACACACCTGAACAAGCTAATCAATGTCTTCAGGATTACTAAGGCTATAGGCAGGAGAGGTTTTTTCAGTGTTGGAGCCAAACTCTGCAGGATAGCGGCTCTCTAGGACCGAACTTGCCTACCCCTGGTGTAGAGGGAGAAGAGCAGTGGGAAAGAACGCACCCCTAGGGGGCGCCAGTGCTGATTATGCAAGTGCTGGATGAGAATTTCCCCAACCTCACTAGCTGCTGCATGTCTGATCCACTGACAGATGGAGGTGGGCAAAAAGAGTTTGGTTAATTTGAACAGGAGGAGGTTTGGGAGGATGGTGTTGAAGGCTGAGCTGAAGTCCACAAACAGGATCCTCACAGAAGTCCCTGGTTTGTCGAGATGTTGTAGGATATAATGCAGTCCCATGTTGACTGCATCATCCACAGACCTGTTTCCTCATATGCAAACTGCAGGGGGTCCAGCAAGGGTCCAGTAATGTCCCTCAGGCAGGCCAGCACCAGTCTTTCAAATTACTTTTTTTCCCCGAAGAGACAGAAACAGCTCATTGTACAGCTCATCTCATCCGCTGAGCTGTAAAAGGCTGTAGAAGAGTTGGGCTTGGAGTGGTCGGCCCACAGCTGCCTCGATGAATGGTTCCTGCAGCCGGGGCACCGCCAACCCTGTTCTTCCCAGAAGTCCATGAATAACTACTCAGCATGCGTCCATTATTATTCTTCATCTGCCGTCACCTCGGTTGATGGCATGGAAGAAAAAGGGTAAACCAACCTTCCCTCTTTGGAAGAGGCCGTCTTCACGTACCTCTACCCACCCACGGCCCTCGGTGGAAGACCAAGGCCGGCTCATCCCTTTTCCCTCCATCGGGTCTATTTGGTTCTGCAGTTGATGGCTTTGCAGTCGTTGCAGGCGATGCCCCACTTCTTGCTGAAGCGGGCCAGTTCTTCCTCTGCCTTGAGTCGCTCTAAGTCGTCATCGACTCGGCAGCATTTCAAGTCTCCTGCACCCGCTCAGCCACAGGCCAAAGTGTAACCTAAGGTGAAGCAGCTCTTCCGTCCAGCTAAGCGCTATCCGCTTCCTAGGTGTCAGGGACCACCCCCTAGGCTGGAGCTGGATCCCAAGCAGCCCTGATGTTTCGGGCATGAACAGGAGGAGGTTGAGTCCTGCCAAGGCCAGACCACCCCCAAAGCGACCATGTGTTTACCTCCAAACCCCCTGTTCAGTTCCCGGATCCGTGTCGGATTGTGTTTTAGAAATAATCAGAGCCATAGAGAGAAAGAGTTGCGACACTCCCATAGACCGCCATAGGAACTTTGGAATGCGGAAGTAACGCGTGTCGTGGAGCGGCCGATAGTTCCAGACACTGATAGTTCCAGCATTGAACGCCATTCATTTTCAGTGCTTCCGAAGTACCCTCGCTGGTAAATTAATGAAATTACTGTATTTTTTTACTTTTACACACATTAGCCGACCTCTCGTGAATCTAGTCTGTAGTTATATTTTATGTAGCCAGTTTTAGTAAATGTTTATTGGAAGATAATAGGTTAATTGCAGCGATAGCTTACGTGACCAACACTTCGCTAACTAACTTACTTACGGTAACCTGATGTATAATATAGAATATTTTTAATAAAATTTTATATGTATGTATATATATATATATATATATATATATATATATATATATAGCCTATATATAATATTATACATACACACACACACACACTTCATTTATTTAAATGGGTTAGGGTTATGCATATATGTGCTTATATGTATTTAGGAACATAGTTAATTCACTCATTAACTATCTCTCCGGTTTAATTTTATGAAGAATATTTTTCGGTTGAATATTTACCGAACATTGCTGTATATAGTCGTTGCTTTCTACGTTATGGGAGCAGTCTATTTCCCTCCTAAATCATTCATTTGTACATGCACAGCGTAATTATTTATATTTTATGTTGGTTGGAGTTCTGAACGGACCGCAGACCTCTTTGCGTGATCACGAAGCGGAATTTATAAGCAAGATCACGGGAATCAATAGCCTAATACAGCCCAGTTGTGCTAAAATAAATATCATGAGACGTCCATCATCAGATGAATGACATGGAAAAGTTAAGTTAGAGCCGCTAAAGCCAGTGCTACTACCCTTGCGAACATGAACACTAAGCTTTTCCCTCCAAAAATATAGCCTAAAACTTATCTAAGTTGTCACCCTGCCTCTCCAAATGCAAAACTGACATTAACAAAATGCAATAACAGCTTAAAAAGTACTTGGCTGTGTGTTTTATTTTATATCTACCGTTTAATAATGCAATCGCTGCTGTCTGTCCATAGAAGAACATGACAGCCAGCGTATGTTTTGGAACTATTGGGGCTTACATGAACCACGTGACAGCCGTCGCGGCGACATCAAAGCGTGTCGCAACTCTTTCTCATGGCTCTGGAAATAATCAAACAGGGCTATTCGCTCCAGTTCTCCTCCAGCCCACAACCACAATTTATGTGATAATCCACAAATGTTGCTTATATTTAGCGATTCACCTGTAATTTATGTAAATAAATATAAAAATAAATATAAAAATAAATGGAAGAGAATGACCAATGGGGCAAGCATTTTTTTTTTTGGTATTACTCTGCTGGGAGAAAATGAAGGTTGCCTTGAAGGGGCAGATTAAATTGCTGTTTTATTAATGTATAAAGTATTTAGTTATAAATTGTTTATTTTTCTCCATTACAGGAATCAGACTTTGGAGTAATGAGCAGAACATAAGCACTAAACCCCAAATCAATACAGTTTTCACAGTCACCGCTTCAGACTCGATTGAGGAAAAGTCTAGATTGCTCAATATTGATGGATGTCTGAAACTGAGTGTTTTAGGAGGACTCATCAGTGTAACTGGAGCTGCTAATTATCTCAAGGACACCAAGAGATCATTCAATCAACAGAGACTGACATTACATTATCATTCCACCAGTAAGTTTGAAGAACTGATCATGAACCACTTTGCTTCTGGAGACATGGCTCACTATGACGATGGCGTCGCCACACATGTAGTGACCGCAGTGCTGTACGGAGCAGACGCATGCTTTGTGTTTGATAGAAATGTTTTATCAGATGAGGACAAGAGAGTGATAGACGTAGATGTAGAAGCTGTCTTTGGGAAGCTAATCAGCATTTCAGCCGGTGCAAACATTAATCTGAATGACAATCTGAAGACCGCTGCCCAAAAATTCAAGTGTACATTTTATGGCGACTTCCAGCTATCACGTAACCCGACCACTTTTGAAGATGCTATGAAGGTTTTTGAAGATCTTCCAAAACTGCTGGGAGAAAACAAAGAGCTTGCGGTTCCTCTGAGAGTTTGGCTTTATCCTTTGGATAAACTTTTCTCAAGAGTTGTAAAGTTTCAACATGCAATCAGCATGGGTTTAAGCTCAGAAGTTGAATCAGTAATTGAGAGTTTGAGTACGACTGAGATGAAATGCAGTGATCTTCTGACAGACACGCCAGCTTCCACATTTACTGCATTTCATGACAAAATCAATGACATGAAGAAAAACTGCTACCAGTGCAGATTGAGTCTCATGAAGAAACTCGGCTCTCTCTTACCAAACATCCGTGGAAAATTCATAGAGGACACATCATTGATCGATCTTCTACGAGATCATGAGGAATCTCCATTTGAAAGAAGCGCTCTTGAACAATGGCTGAAAGAGAAAGAGGGAGAATCTGACATTATTAAAGCATTGCTCACACAACTGAATGACTCAGGAGCAATGGTAGAAAACAACCTCAAAAAAAATTTAATGAATCTGGAAGTTAAACATTTGGTCAGCTACACTTTCACATCATTGAGCTGGACAGATGTGCTGCTTTCTGAACAAAAGACCTTCCTGAGTCCTTCAACAAAAGAGAGAAATGAGGAGAAACCCGAACACAAGACTTGGCTCACGCCTGACATCCAAAAGACGATGAGGAACAACTTGAGGGTATTTAAACACTTGATTGATTTAAATAACAGCAAATCAGTCAAATTCATTATTGCATCAAAAGAAATGAAAAATAATCCAGGTTCCTGCATTCTGCTGTATGAAAATGGATCTAATGAATCTGTTTGCTTCATTTCTCCATCAAAACCAGACTGTCCAATAATTAAAGATGTCAGATATAGACAAGTGGATCTGAAAGTGTCTCCACCGGGTCCTGCTACAGAGGAGCTCAAATTACTGTACAAAATGAAGGAAGAGAAAGACTGGACATCTCAAACTGTGTCAAAGAACCAGGACACAGTTACTCTGACTGATCTCAGACCAGATACTGAGTACAATATTAAATGTGCAGCGGTGGGAAAACTCGACTACACCGTAGAGAGTGATGTGACGCGTCTCACGGTCATAAACCAGGATCTCATCAAGGCCAAAGAGTCTGCTATCATCAATCTCAGTTGGACTGAAGAAAAGTGTAGTGTACTTTTGGGAAAAAACAGGGAAACAACTTTTAGTGCACTTCATAAGAAAATACTAGATATGCTGCAAAACTGCCAAAAGTATCGACAAGATTTCAGTGACCGAATTAAATCTGTGATCCAGTCAGTTAAAGCCTGTGGGAAAGAGTCTTGTGCTCTGATGGATCTTCTTCAAGCTCATGATGAGTCTCCATTCAGTGAAAAGAGTCTGAAAGAGTGGATCACAGTAAAAGAGAATGAATTAAACACCGTTAATGAGTTTCTTCGACAGTTAATGGACTTTGGAGCCGCAGTGAACACAAGCTTGGACTCATATTTGTCTGATATTCAGGTGGAGAATGTGTTTTGTTACACTTTCAGTTCTCTTGAGCAGCCGGATGAGTTGCTTAATGAGCAAGAAAATTACATGAATCCTCAAATGATGAGAAATCCTCAGAAGAAACCTGATGTGGCGTCTCAATCATGCGCCGTGCGCACGCGCAGTGATAATTCATTTATGCAGGATTTATGCATTTTTTCGATAAACAATTTTTAAATAAATGAAAGCAATATAATTTATAAATTGCAATGTTTTTATTAAATTGTGATCACTTTAAATACAAATTCATTCATTTGCACGTTGTGTCCGAGCCCGGCCGATACATTAACTGTATGAGCCCAAGCCCGATTTAAACCCGACCATTTTTTAATACGTGGGTCGTTATAACTGACGTTCTCAACTACTTTCTATGTTACTTTCTCTCTCCCTCCCGCAACATTTATGTTTTGTCCCGCTTCCGCCCGCAATAGACTTTTTTCCTGTAGGCTACCTCCAAATACTTTCAAGTTAGCCTACGTGTCCCCAGCAAGCAATTTTGCGTCTAATAGACGTCTAATAGCCGTCAAAACACAGCCCAGACGTCTAGGCTAAAACGAGGCTAATTTGGGGCTGTCAGTGAAAATCTAATAGACGTCTAAACATAGCCCAAGAATAGACAGCTATTGAATGACTACATATATACGTCTAACCATAGCCCAAGAATAGACTAGTCATCAATTAGACAGATATTAAACGACTACATATATACGTCTAATAGACAGGCAATATGGGTCTAGGCTAAAACAAGGCTAATTTTGGGCTGTCAGTGAAAATCTAATAGACGTCTAACCATAGCCCAAGAATAGACTAGTCATCAATTACACTAGCCTACATATACAACAAAATGAGGCATAAGGATTCTTTTCACTCAAATACAACAGGTTCTCATAAATGAAAATCCATCCAAAGCAAACTAATTGAATATAAAGAATTTATTTAGAACAATTATATGAACAACTTAGACAACATTCAAACATAAAAATGAACAAATAAAAAAATAGGAAAATATGTAAAACAACTTAAGATACTAAAAATTTTAAGAATTAATTGTTAGCTTTATATCCATAACCACCACCCCCTGCTCTCCCTGGTGCTTGTTTAAAATGACCAGAAATTGCATTTTTTATTTCCCATTCAGTCGCCGAAGGAAAGTTGGTCAACACTGCGTCTGCCAAATGAGAAAAAGAAAAAAATTATTGCTCAAGAAAAGCATTGTTGACAATCATTTTTAACTAATTACAGTCATTCACTTTTCCTAGGATGCACACTAGAGCTGGCCAATATAGAGTTTATGGAATATAGATTGAGACTATATAATTTATATCAATATAGACAATTTATATCAATATTAATAAATTAATATAAAAAATTAAATTAAGGCCAAAGTAAATTTCTAATCTTCTGATGCATTATGAACCATCCAAAGCTGACCTCTCAGGTCACCTGGGACAGTAGCCAGCTACTTTTATATCCCCAAAGTCAAAAGAAAACATGGAGAAGCAGCATTCAGTTTTTATGCACCATATATCTGAAACAAATTCACTGAAAACTGAATGTATGCTGCATATTTTAATTCTTTTAAATCAAGTTTAAAGACTTTACTGTTTGCCACTACCTTTTATTAATTGGAAAGGAAAAAATATATTTTTTTATAATTTCTTTTCATGTTCCTGTTAAGTTTTATGTAAAGTATACTTTGAAAATTTGCATTAAATCAAAACCTATTATTTCTTACTCTAATCTAAAAACAAAAATATATTGCTATCTTTAATAATAATACAAATAAAATAGTAATGATAAGTTTCATAGTTTCATGCTTACCACCTTGAATTTAGATTCATTTTAGATTAAGGGCACACAGTTGCAAAAACACGTGCAGGTAACGTTAACTTGTTGCAGAAAAATAGTAGCCTACTCTGCAATGGTAATGTTAAAATGTCACGGTTTCTACACATTATAACAACTAACTTATTTAAACAATGAACATAACAAAAATAACACGCATACTTACAAGATATACATTTGAAGGTTTTCAGAGTGTCGCTCGCCCGTTGCTCTCCGACAGCTGCCTCGTGTAAAATAAAATTGAAAATGGCAGAAATGTTTATCGCGAGATCTGGTTAAAGTGATCTAGTCGCGCAATGCCGCCAGTAGTCCCAGTAGTCATGTCTCAGTAGTGTTTCGATTGTGCCATCTAGCGGTTGAGAAATGCAATTGCATTTGATTTAATTTGAAATGATAGACAGTCATATCGTAGATTGTGTATGAATGTTATGTTTATGTGTGACAGGCAGCAAACATTAAGCTGTGTGAGCAAAAACATTTTTAAGACTAATATTCTTATACTATTTCGCTGGTATGAATCATGGCTATAGCCAAGCCGTACGCAGACCAGATTGCTTTGATTTCGCCAGGTGGGCTAAATAGACCGCATAGCCCGTCCAATTCGAAGCTAAATCGTGACTACAGATCGACCATGTCGTGAAATGACACATTGAACCTTGCGGATATCATTACCAATGCGAACATGATGGAATATCAACCATTTCATGCACTGCCTGGCAAAAAACTACAATTACTCAGTTTTGATTATAAGTGGGCTATAGCCGGGTCTGAATACAGCTAAATCGTGGCTACGCACAGCCTACATATATAACATGTAAAATAAAGCAAACCAAACACCTTGTAATCACAGTTGACTTTGCTTACATGATGGAATATCATACATCTCACAAGTTATTTTGGAAAAAAAATAATTTATCCAGATTAAAGCTGCAGTCCGGCATTTTTCCTCTTTGTCGCCATCTCTGTTTGAAATCTGTAATTGCAGTTATTCGCGGAATTATTAACTTTGCGTGAGTTGCACATCGGCATGAAACAGCGCGGATGAACACAATGTTTTGAGACTGCGAGTCTGTCAGTCACCGCGCCGATGTGGAAACTGGCATTCAGAATCACACATTCTACTTTTGGAAGTAGGCCTACAGTATGACCATGACAACATACGAATTTTCATCGGAAAATGTCATCTGAACAAGTAAGTAACATCCACACCAACTAAGGGGGGAAAGCCTTGCAGTAAATCGTGCTGATTAAATATAACGATCGCGTCAAACCTTTCAAATTATACTTTGTTCTCAAATTATCAACATCAGCATTGTGACTACATTTAATGTGTATTATGATTACCCTGTAGTTCAGTTTCTATTTATGTGCAGTCTAATTTCTAATTGTCATACCAATAAATTAATGTTTCTTTACTGGTTTTCTTTGAGAAAAAAAGAAAAGAAAAAAAAACACGTATCTGTAATCCGATGCATATTTAAAACTATATATAATTTCGGAGGAGGCCGGTTTGGTTTGCTTGGAGTAGAGGTGAATTGCTCCCTCTCATAGCTAGCACAAAATATTTACCATAATAGCTAACGTTAAACGAATAAAGACAGGAAACTCCGTAACTGTGTGAATTAAGCGAACAAGTGTGCTACTGTTACACGATTGAAGTATTGAAATGTCTTACCTGTCCTAAAAGAAAAAAAGCCGTCTCTGCGTCCGTTTTGAACCGATGTTTATCCTTGTTTTCGCGTGGGCCAGTTGCAGTCTCTTTTTTCTCTAACGTTACCCACTCCGAAGTCCGAATTATTTGGGGTTTTACAAGTGGTGAATGTCCAGTTGTCACTGGTGATTGTCGTTTGAACCTTTCTGGATCCGCCATAAGTTTAATTATTTAATGCTGTGAGAAAAGGCTAAAAATGTCCACCTCCAACATCCTCACGCAATATAGCCTTCTAGCCGGGCCGCCTTCTTTATGTGTACAGATGTGACGTAATGACGCAAAGACATGCTCGAATTTCCCGCGGAAATCCACCAGTACCACTGGAATTAAAATCATTATTACAAGCTAACCGTTTTGAATCGGGCAAAAGCAAGCAGATATTTTTGAACACTGGCTGGTTATGTTTTTTTTTATTATTATTATTTTGGATAATTTTTAACCCAAAAAAGTTACGGACAGCAGCTTTAAATGTTATTTGGGCTAAAAGTGGGTTACACATAACCGGACTATATCGGGTCTATATTTAACCGAGACGTTGAAATGACGGCTGCTTGCTGGGTCGCCACCATACACATCAGCATAAATGCTCCTGATAAATTATTTGTTATTAAAGCATTAACACACAAACCACTGTTATAACATAAAAGCAAGCAAAGTGCGCTCCCTTAATAATTCCTAAAAAGCTGACATCAGTTCATCGCGATCTCACACAACTCTGTTATTATCAATGAAGCTGACTGCACAATGAATCTTTCATAATATAGGCTACACTTAGTTTGTTATAATTTTTAGAGGATTTACCAGCATACAGAATTCAGCACTGAACAAAAAGTCCGTTTTGAGCGGTGAGGGGAGTCTATCTTAAATGCTTCTGATTGGCCATTGCGTTCAAGAAATCAACACATATGTCTGTGATTGGCTACATCGCTCAACGCTGCGAACATGTTAGCTAAATAGAAACTCTGGCCTGTAGCCTAAATCGTTTCTATTTTGTTTTAGTTGTTCTTGTTGCTTTTCTGCAACAGATGAATAAAAATGTATTAGTTTTTATATGTTTTATTCATAGATATTTCTAGTTTGAATCGTAGCCTATCGTTTTATTCTCCCGCGCAACCCGAACACACAGAGTGATTGCATATCGCTCGCGCCCGCGCTCGCACTCTATTGCGTTGGGACGGGAGTGCACGTCTCTAGATCAAGGGCCCGGCCCGCCCCGAGAATAGAATGGGAAATATCGTCGGGTCGGGTCAAGTTCGGGCTCGGGCAGAGAATCTAAGCTCTAATTGAGAGGACATCATCAACGCATATGATGCCAGGTCTAAACGCAGGATTTTGCTGCATAAGGTAAAGCAATGTTTATTTATATTGGCTGCCAGGCATACAGTAGCCTAGGCCTACTGCTTGTTGTTTTTGCTCAAATTAACAGTTTGTAAACGTTTGCGTTAATAAATTAGTTAACGGGAGCGTTTATACTGGGACGTTTAAGTTGTTGCTAGGCGACACGTTGGTTAAAACTATATGGTTATATAGGTGGTAGGAAATCTATTTAAATGCTTCAAGGGGAAGCGCACATAATAGCCTTACCCTGGAGTTGGTTCACCCTCCGCCTATGCCACAGTCATACAATTATGTTAATTAGGGACAGGCCAGGATTAATGTTAGACAGAACAACGATCAGAGGAGACACACATTATTGCAAAAGTATTATTATAAAAAAACTTGCGTGGAGTGAGTGTGCGCGCAACCGCAGTTTATTGCATCACTTAATCGCGCATCTTTTTGATTAGCCTGGCTGTCAGATACTGAGTAAACATTAAAAGAAACAGGCCTATCTTCCCTGTATGTTTTTTAACGAAGAAATTAAATAATAGCAATCAGAAGAATGGAAGCATCAATAAAAAAATGAGGACTGTATGCTGTCGGCAAAACATTATACCACTTGCAATAAAAACTGCACTGCAACAAAAAGGTAAGGCATATGTGTTTTTATATTTAATGCTGTTCACTGTGAGTTTTAATTAATAGTGTAATAGAGTTAATAGTGCATCGTTCATTCTGTTTGGTAAAATGTGAGGTGTATCGTTCGGTAATGTCGTTGTTCTACATGCACAGAGGGGAATGCCATACTCTAGGTTTGTGAAACGCTGCCACTGAGAACGGCAGGTGTCGTGATGAGAGACCACTGCTATAGGTAGGCCTATAGCCTATACACGTTCGCTAACGATATACATTGTGCTCACAATATTGTACAGATTATTACCATCGTAGGCTATATCAGTTAATAGCAAAGCTATTATTGGTCATCTAGGAGTATTGGAATTTACCAATAACAGAAACTATAAGCTTTGATCAGGCGCGTATGTCATGCTCATTAATATCCGTCCAGACTAACGTTACGTGATATAACTCAGCTGTTTCTCATCGAGAGACAGAGAGATATTTTTATTCCTGATATACACGTTTTTTGTTCCTCCGATCTGAAGTAGGCCATGCTACACACGATCGCGTTTTTCGAAACAGATGCGGAGAAATCCCGTCTCTACAGCTGCACAAACCACACACAGGCACGAAGTTTCAGGTCCTTTTTCCTGTTAGGAAACCTGTGGACTCGATGTCCTGACAGGCCGGAGTTTTTGCAACCTCCACAAACACAATAATTTACCATGACGATGATAACCCTAACTACCGAAAACACTAATTCATGACCGCTCTTACTGACTTTTTTTTTTTAATTCGATGCCACAATAACAAGAGGTTTTACATATTCACAATATCACATTAACATTAGCTGCCAGGAAATAAAAAATACAAAAAAAGTTTTACATAAAATCCAGTGCTTTCAAAGTATTACATGTTTTCATTGCTTTTTTGTTTTTAGTTTGTTCCAAAAAGATGTACATAGCTATAATTGTCACGGGTGGTGTATGGCAGGAATCACGAGGAGACGAGGAATTCAAATAAACAATAAACTTTACTAAATCAAAACAACAAACAGGTACAGGCAGACAGAGCGGATGCAAACACCAGTTAACATAGACGAGAACCGACAAAGACAGACTGAACACAGGCAAACTAAATACAAGTCCAAATGAACACTAACGAGGTGAAGACAGGTGACATAGATGATTAAGACGATGAACAGGTGGATGATTGAGGGAGTGAATACAGGTGTGGAGACAAGAAGGATTCTGGGAAGTGTAGTGAAGATGACTAAGACAGACAGGTGCAGACGAAGACTGTGACAATAATGTGAAGTCATTTATAAAATGTGAAAAAAGCCCAATTCTTTTTATGTAGGCCTATGTGGTATTTTCCTAATAAAACAAATAACTGTATAATATGTTGTTCTTTACATTCCAAATTGTCATTCTGAGTATAAAAAAGCAAATTTACCCGCTCTTACTGAATACAAACCTATCTGCGCTGCTGAGGCTCCCTCCCTCTCGTGACGTAAAATGACGCGATGTTGAAAAAAAAGCGGTTTTTACGAGCAGTCAAAGAAACGCTCACTTTATCTACTAAATTTGTGCCCTTATGTCGTTTTAAAACATTTTAAATCCTGCATTACCTTTTCATATGGTATTTTCATACAAGGTTATATACTAATTTAAAAAAAAAATTAACCTGCAATATGCTCTTTAAGGTGCTGATGACGTTATATAGCAGTCAAAGCAGTAAATTTATGGTTTCCCTAAAATACCATGAAAATAATCCAGGTTCCTGCATTCTTCTGTATAAAAATGGATGTAATGAAGCTGTTTGCTTCACTTCTCCATCAAAACCAGACTGTCCGATCATTAAAGATTAAAGATATCAGATATAGACAAGTGGATTTGAAAGTGTCTCCACCGGGTCCTGATACAGAGGAGCTCAAATTACTGTACAAAATGAAGGAAGAGAAAGACTGGACATCTCAAACTGTGTCAAAGAACCAGAAAACAGTTACTCTGACTGATTTCAGACCAGATACTGAGTACAATATTAAATGTGCAGCGGTGGGAAAACTCAACTACATCAGTGAATCTGATGTCATCACAATTATCATAAAGGTATGATGAACATTCATTATCAGCTACATATTTTTACTATATCATTAAATTATGTTTTATTTAGAAAGATTGGGAGGAGCACGCTCAGATAATTAACAGATAAGAGGTGTATATAGACTCAGCAGTCTCACCTGAATTCATTGACAGTTTAGCAGCACCCCTCCACAGGCCCCATCCACACTACTGCGTTTTAGTTTAGAAACGGATAATTAAAACGAATACGATCTCCGTCCACACCAGCGTTTTAGCTGCGTATTAGAATTGATCTCCGTCCACATTAAAACGACTGAAAACGCGGATCACGTGACCATTCACCAACACTGGGCATGCGTGTGCCGGTGTAAACACAACTTCATTGATAAAATTATCCCACCATGCTCTGGGTTAACCCCAAACCGACGCTCCATGTACGGTCAACGCCGCGGCTGCACACGGGAATTGTCACAGATCGCTCGAATAATAGCTTGACTCCGGCGCATGTAGGCAGTTATAGCGTTGTAAAATGCAGAATTTACTTGTACAACAGCTGCTAGCAAAGATATACGCCATGACTGATGACACCCAATCATAGAGCCGAGCGTGAGCCTCTACTACGTCATCGTTTCTAAGTCCTCCGTTTTGACCCGTCTACACTAAAACGCCCTCCGGAGATTCAAAACGAAAAACGGATCGGCAGCGTTTCTAAACTTCTCCGTTTTAGCCGTTTTAGTGTGGACGGGAGGTGCAAACGTAGAAAACGCAGTAGTGTGGACGGGGCCCTAGTCCTAATCATTTACAATACGGGACGTGTTCGGAGCCCTCCCACCGGACAGCACGCAACATACGCATTAAACTTTACTCCCTCTAATTGTATGTAAGTGTGAAGTGTATGATGCACATTCATGAAATATCAGCTGAAGAGGCGTTTCACATGACTTGTATCCTCCAACACAATCACTGTTCTGATGTTCATGAGAAGCATTGCTGATAGAATCTCATTAAAGGGCTATTTTAGGTTTCTCTTGTAGGTAACAGGTAAACTAGCCTCACAGAAGACGTGTGGGATGCAAATGAACTAACAAAGAATTTAATTACAAAAGTATACAAAACAGAAATCATTAAATCAATTCTAATCTATCATTTAGCATGTTTGGGGGAATGGCAAATAATAAATGTGTAATGCTTATCTTTTCTTGGTTGATTTGTGTGAAAGGGCCTTTATTATATCAGGGATGTTGGTGAACATTTTATAATTTGATGATGATTTCAAAATATGAGATTGTACAAAATGTATGCATGACCATCTTTATTGTTATTGTGTTTTTATGCTTTACATACAGAACAAAAATGATCTCATCAAGAAAAGCATCTTAATTGAAGATGGAAATCCTGCTCGATATCGTCTGCAAAGAAAGACAGACAATATTGATCAATCTGAACCATATAGAAAAATGACTTTTGGAGAGAGAGACAAAACCAAACCCCATAAAACCATTCTGATAGTGGGAGAAACAGGAACAGGAAAAACAACCCTGATCAACACTATGATCAACTACATGTTAGATGTTCAGAGAGAAGACAAGGTTTGGTTTGAGATCACAGATGATCAGAGCGACCGAACATCAGTTCACAGTCAGACCTCCAGCATCACTGTTTATGGGTTTTATCCACAAGAGAGTAAAACTGATCTAACAATCATCGACACACCAGGATATGGAGACACTCGTGGAGTTGAGAAAGATAAAGAGATCGCTGAGAGTTTCCTTAGCTTAATTCAATCTGCAGGAATCAATGAAATAGACGCAGTGTGTCTGGTGATTAAAGCATCACAGAATCGACTCTCTGACAGACAGATGTACATATTTGATGCTGTTCAGTCTTTGTTAGGAAGTAATATTGATGAAAGACAATATTTTCTCTTCACACACTCATCTGGAGCTCGACCTAAATCTGCTTTGACGGCTGTTAAAAAGGCTAAAATCAAGTGTGCAGTGAATGAACAGAATCAGCCGGTGTATTTCCTGTTTAACAACTGTCAGTCAGAAGCTGATGATGAAGAAGATGAAATGATACAGGATCAATCATGGAATCTCAGTTTTAGAGGAATGGCAGGATTGTTCAAGTTTCTCTACACAATACAACCGAAATCCCTGAAGATGACTCAAGATGTGTTGCAGATACGGAAACAGCTGGAGGCAAATATTTCATCTAAAAGCACGAGTTCAAATGACAGAACTAAAGCTAAATGAGCTGAAACAAACTCAAAAAGCACTAAAGCAGGACAAGGAACATGTCAAAAACAATAAGAACTTTGAGTATGAAGTTGACGTGTCCTATAAAGAGAAGGTTGATATTGATCTCTCTAAAGCCAGTGTGGCGATGTGCTGCAGCGTCTGTGAGGAGAACTGTCACTATCTAGACTCCTGGTGGACCAGAAATCTCTCTTGGTCCACTGTGATGAGAAACAATCACTGTACAGTGTGCACAAATAAATGCCACTACAGCAAACACGTCAAAGAAGCAAAAATATATGCAACAAAGAAGGAGAAGAGGGCAAATGGAGATTTAAAGAAGAAATATTATGACAAAATTGTTGACGGTGAGTCTTTGGTCAAGAAGCTGGAAGAAGAACTGCAAAAATTACAGAAAGAGAAAGTAAAGCTGGTGATTGAAGCTTTTCACTGTGTGAATACTATGGAGAAGATCGCACTCAACACTGATTCACTGAACACACTCCAACATGTTGATTTTCTGGTTGAGAAGATGAAGGAAATGAATGAGTCTGAAAAAGCTGAAATACTGGAAAACATCAAGAAGAGAGCAGGAGAAGACAAACACAGAGCTCTGGGATTCATAAAAATAATGCATAAGTTTGCAACAACATCAAACAAGTTTTGGATGTGAAAAGAATGTCTATGTTGGTTCTACCACATTATCATAAACCAACCAGCTTGTTTATAGATATATATTTATTTATATATATATTTTATAGGAACAGTTACATTACTTTTCTTCAGAAAGGACGCATTAAATTGATCAAAAGTGACAGTAAAGACATTTATAATAATGCAAAATATTTCTTTTTTAATTAAATGCTTTTCTCTTGAACTTTCAAAGAATCCTGAAAAAAAAAATCACAGTTTGCACAAAAATATGAAGCAGCACAACTGTTTTCAACTGTGATAATAATCATAAATGTTTCTTGAGCATCAAATAATCATATTGATCCTGAAAATAATAATCATAAGGATCCTGAAAATCCCTGTATTTTTCTCCTTTTTAAGTTGCTTAATAAACAGCATCTGCTAAATAAGCAAATGTCAAATAGGCTACTATATTGATTATTGTAATTTCTTGCTATATGAAATTGACAGCAGCATAATGCAAAGAGTTTCTGCAGTAAGATACTGTTGTAAATCAAGACAACATTATTATATTGTAAAATCAACAAATAGATATAATTTGTGTGTTTTGGGAAACGATGTGCATTAAACAGTGGCTGTAGAAACTGTTAGTTGTAATACTAAGCACTGCCACCTAGCGGCCTCATGAAATATATTGAGAGACTGTTGTGTTATGACTTTAATAAAAACTTTACTGGACTATAAATCTGGACTTATATGACATTTTTGAGGCTCAGATGTTTATTAGATCATTGATTTTCTTATGAATACAAAAAAAGAAATAATATGAAATGCTTTCACTTGTATCACATTTGTCTCATTATTAATACATTTAATTTAATTAGTTTTAGTGCAGATTTTTTATGTTTATTTGAGCTTAATTGCTAAGACACACTTCCTTAAACCTTTAACACATTTCTTAAAGCTATAACTGCAAATTCAAAACCACAAAAAGAATTGACCAAACACTTTATTCAAATACACTATTGTTCATCTGATTCAAACTTTGGCTTCAAATGGTTGTCAAAATCATCCAAACAGATGATTTACAGTCTTCCTTACAGTATTATTTAATTATATGTTCACTACATCTTCAGCTATCCGTTGGATTTGAATGAAACTGACATTCAACGTCAAAAATGTACTGAATGTACAGTAGATCATGTTGAAAAAAAAAAAAAGAACAACGATGTTAAAAAATATTGATAAAAAATGATTGATTTTGGATCCGTATATTGTCTGTATTCATGGTAAATCCAGAGAACTGCCCTCTCTGTAAAGGTTACAGGTTTTCCAAAGAGTTCTGCCAATATAGAAACGAGGAACCCAAATTGTTATGAATGTATTATCAATCATATGTCTTCTTGTGAACTTGAGACATTTTTCACAATCCAGTCCTGTCATATAATAGATTTTATAAAATAATAATACATTTTTATTATATTTGTTTTTAGGTTTAGTGTTTTATTTATATTTGTTTGAGGTTAATCAGTATTTGTGCAGTATTTCATGTCAGAATAGTGTGTCTCATCTCCACTAGTGTGTGTTGTGTTGGTCAGTGTCAGTATGTGAATCAACGTCGGTGTATGAATGGGTGAGTGAATGGGTGAATGTGAGGCAAATTGTAAAGCGCTTTGGTGGCCATTGGGTCTGTGAAAGCGCTATATAAATGCAGTCCATTTACCATTTACCATCATCCCGTCCCACTTTGTCCGTCTCTTAAAATATCCCACAGCAGCTGAAACAAAGCCTGAGAGACTGGAACAGTTAATGCTGAGGACTGAACTCACACAACTGAAGAAAACATGCTAACAACTAAACATATATGAGGGCACAACAAGACCCAGATCATCCAGTTATTTGATATGTGTGGGATTCTGATTTTGCATATCTCAAATCAAACCAAAGTTTAATAAATATAATAATCCTGATCATGGGTGACAAAAGCCTGTTTTCTCCAGCTGACAGAACCATGATAAAATGTGTCTTCATTTAATCTTATGGATGAAGAGATTCAAAACAGACTCGGATGAGAAAAAGTAACAAAGATATGCTGAGTTTAATAGAATGTTGTTTTAAATAAGTAGTGTCTTTACTTCATGTGATATTGTGGAAATAATAACTCTGTGACTCAAAGTCTGATCATCAGTCTCATCATTAACAGAAGCTCTTCCTCATGTTGTGTGTGAAGAGCTGCTGCTGTAGGTTTGAAACTCCTCATATGAGTTACTCATCCGTATCTATGAGAAAACACACGACACAAGAGGGAAACAGAAAGTGGATGTTATGAAGCCACAGGCTCATGTGAATATGACTTTATATCAGACAGATGGCTATATAAAACACTAGAGAACATCAGGAAATCCCAAGTCTGTCATAAACATTAAATAAAAAAATACTTTTCATCATAACAATTAGCTGCTAACTGCTCACATATCTGTGTTTATCATTTAGCGAGAGCTTGTCCAGTCCACAAATAATTATCATTCACTGAAAAAAATAACATAATTGGAAAAAAAAACCTTACAAATGTCAACATACTGAACCAAAATAAGCTGAAATGTTTTTCTTTCAATGAAAATAATTTGGTCTCATAAACAGCAGTGATTGTCCTGGCAAACTTCTTTTTTTTTTTTTTTGCTTTGTTAAATCTATAAAACATACATACATACATGATACATAAATACATGCCTTCATACACACATACATAGGCTACATAAATATATAAATAGTAAATACATACATACAGTACATATAGACCTTCATACATACATAAATACATACATACAGTACATAGACCTTCATACATACATACATACATATTATATAAACATTAACAGGGCATTAATGACATTAATTAATAAAATGTGTTTTTTGTAAACAATGGCTTAACATTGTACTTGATCTTGAAATGGCTCAATGCAATTTATTAATTTTAAAAGTTGATGGGACTGTGACTGTGAGCACTTTTAAATCCCAAACTGTGATCTCCAGCATGGTTCTGTTATTTATACGAAGCCCCGTTCAGCTCTCAGCCAATGAGCGCAGCGGGTTCTGCACGGACGCGCCTCACACACATTCACGCCTCTGTGCGCGCGCCCTCACAAACTGTCAGATTACCGGCTATGAATCACGGGCGTAAGCCGTCTGATCCCTGAAGTTTATCAGACACCGGACAGGTCCGACCCACGGACGACCAACATGAGCGAGAGGTTCAGGGTCGTGCCGGTGGCCGCGCATGAGAGCGCGTTTGGAGACGAAACGGACGGAGACACGGTGTTTGACGCCGGTGTCGGTGAGGGCGAGCGCGCGGAGCGGCGGGGGTCGGTGCCCATCCTCCAGTACAGCAGAGCAGGGGCGTCATGCAAGCCAAAATTCTGGGGGGGCACCATCTGAGACGTTGCAATTGTTTTCTGACGGGTGATATGGATCATGTTAGGAGGGGTCAGGGGGTTTCTCCCCCTGAAATTTTTTTAATTCTGGCTGCGAAACATACTATTTCAATGCAGTTTGGGAGGGACAGAAATACCTTAACGGAGCTAGCAGCAACCCTCCTCTATCTGAGGACTAAGTTAAAGTATATGTGTATATTATATGTGCATTATAAGATGTTTTGAAGGCCAAAACAACTTCTAAAGTTGAGCTTTGACTGATAGGCTTTTCATTTTTGTCTGTCAGTGAAGAAAGTAAACATAGGGTCAACTGATAGGTTGATTTATGAATCATTTTCTCAGACGAATTTATTTACTGAAAGCTACTAGGAAAGCTAGGTAGCCTAACTAAGTTTATTAAATTCATTCACAGTACACATTCATTATTGATCTTATGCCTAATACAGGGCCGTAGACAGGGCTTTAATCACAGAGGTCCTAAATTTGAGGTGGGTAGGGGGTTCAAATGTTTTATTTCTCTGATATGTGCATTTCAAGACGTTTGAAGGCCAAAAAAAGGATAAGAAATAGCTTTAAAACCATGTCAGTGGGCAGATTATTTGTCAATACCTGCTCTCACTTCTTATCCATCACTCTTTCTTTTTCTCTCAGTCTCCTGATCTTGCCTTCCCCTCCTAAAGCTGAGCTTTTTTAATTTACTTAAGGCTACAAATTGTACTATATTAATTCTCAATATGTACACATTCATTATTAATCTTGTGCCTAACAATGAAAACGTCTTTTCCCCTCACAATGACAGTAAACTATTAGCCTACATTACGAGTCACGTTATATAGGCCTATTTTCAGTTCAAAATGGTGAAATTAGACAAAAGTATATTCGTGTGCCTGATTATTTTTGTCATTCGTTTAACATTTATGAACTAAAAAAACTGTCAAATATGAAATGTTTAGTTTAGCTACTTACATCTCGCACTTGACTGTACACTGAAGCGTCGAGTCCGGTCGAGTCTCACTGCTAAAATTCGCGCTCAGCTTCTGTGAACATAAAGCCCGCCTACTTTGATTTGATTCGTCATCTCAAATATTCTGACATTGACGAGCAGTGGCAGACCAATGAGGCTCAGATGAACACGCACGCACACACACACACACACACACACACCCTGTCCTCTGTTTCTGACGTGCGCTCTGCTCGGCACCGCTGCGGATTGAAGATGAACAACGCGCTGAATCTGATTTTAACAAGACTGAAGAAATAAAAAATTATCAGGGAGGAAAAATCTGAGGGGGCACGTGCCCCCTCACTTTGAATGGGCATGACGCCACTGCAGCAGAGAACCCAACAAATACGGTGAGATGGGTTCCGTTCATACGGGCAGAAAGTGTCGCTCTGAACTCTTGTATTATAATAAACGGAGAGCCGCTATGTTGAATATAATAGGATAATCGCGCGCGTCCAGAACTCATCAGTAGTTTGGCACGTCGCGTCACTCGTGTAACGTTACAGTGTAAACAAGTGAACTAGTCGTCGTTTTGGTATTAATGAATGAAGTAAACGAACGTTTGCAGAAAGATCGGTGTGTATGAATTAATGTAGTCCATCGAAGATATAACCTATATGAAATATTATTTATTGTGACGGTTTGATTTCTCTGAGGAGGTTTAATTCTCTCAGGACCGTTAACCTGCTAACGTTTTTTGTTTTGTTTTTTTTTGTTCCTGGAACGTTATGAGAACGTTAATATCGAACATTTATTTTTCAATTTATGTTATGGAACTTTAGGAAACGGTTACTAAAACGGCAACCGAACACTAACGTTAGCGGGACGTTATGTGTTTCCACTCTTTAGTTTTGCTAAGAATTCACTTACATTAATAAGTGTTTATTGAAATGTTTTCTGACAGGAGAAAAATGACTGTGAGTGTTTAGACTTCACAAGATTGAGGCGTTCAGTTCAAATATGCCTTTGTTTAGTTACAATTTCCAGTCTAACAATAATTCAACATTTAGCATTAGTTGTAAGTTTATTTTACACTAAAATGTTAAAACGTGGTCTTAAAATACAGTTATAGTAATGATTATGAGGTATAATGAGAATGCTCTCCATCAAAAAATAAAAAAATAAAAAATGTAACCATAGTAACACAGTTACAGTTAAAACTGTAACAACTTGTGACCAATGTCCTCAAAAGACCAGAATTAATATATATGATTACTTTAACAACAACATTATCTACTATAAGGTTATTTTAGTGGTTTTGTTTGTAAGTTTCTGTGAAATGACTAGTTTGGCATGTTTGACACTGTCTGTATTTTGCAGGTGTCATGTTTATATGTATCATGCTGCTGTTTTATTGCAAATTTAGCACAATAAGAGGGTTTGCTGGTTGAATTGTGCAGTCTAATAATGCTTTATATGTCCTTCATATTAAGCAAAAAACTTTTTTTCTCATTAATTTTTTACGCTTTTCCTTTTGTATTGGCCTAACCAGGTGAACGCATTTTATGCAACACGATGCCCTTTTGGTTTTACATGAGTGCCTGATTTCAGGGGCTTGTCTAGACGTGTCTTGGGACACTTTTCATGCTCAGCTGTCTTCATTAATTACCATGACACATCTGTTTGTTTCCCGGGTTAGAGATCTAGCAGCCTACATCTGAGTGTGCTTCTGTTTTCCAGGCCTTTTATAGTCTCTCTTTGAATCAGTAAATCGCTATCACAATTATTTAGTGAAGTCTATGACCATGTAGACACGAGGAAGAAGATATAAAACCAACCGAATTAATTTAATGCATTTCAGGCAGGGTTTCTCGATCTAGTTTCGGTCTTTATCTTTAACGGATATGAAAGCTTACAATTGGCCCTTCATTAAATTTAGCCTGCAATTTAATCAAAGGCCTCTTAAAGCCAAAGTGCCTTTGATTATCTACTGTAGCACCAGTCACACAGTCTATAAAGAAGTCTACAGTGTAATTGTGAGAGCTGATCTCCTGCAGAAGTCCTTGAGAAGGTCCGGGTGATTTGGAGACAGCACTTATTTGAGGTGCGGTAATTGAATGTGGCTCAACGTTTTGTTTTTAAGGGTTGGCGTTAATCATATAAAGAGCAAAGGGAAAGTTTTGTGATGTGCTTTTCATATACAGCTTCTATCAGAAGTGCATTGAGATGATCCTGAGAGCATGATCAGACCTACAGATACTACATTAGTTTGGCGTGTTCATTTCAAAGCGTCTCGGCTTTGAGAAGTGCAAATGGGAGTCGTCTTCCAGATGGTTGAGCTGGGGAGCGTTGGATTGGGTTACACACTCATTATGGGAGTCAAGAACATCTCTATTCATATATGTGGTGATGCTCTTATAACCTTCACTCCCAGACACAGAACAATGCTGAGCACAAAGTTGCTCCCAAACTTTAAGCAATTTTGTGGTCTTACGGACATAGAATATTGCTGAATAAGGCGATTTTCCCAAACCCAACCCAACGCAAAGGCCTTGTTCCCAGACAGTGCAGTCCAGTGCAAAGACATGATGCTGGGTTTTCATTTTAGAAGCATATTGCAGTTTATTGCCCAATTAAAAACCAAAATGCAACCAAATAAAAATCCCATTTGTCTGGGAAATTAAAGAAATATTCCAGGTTAAATACAAATTGGAATATTGTTGATTAACCCAGCCGTTGGGTTAATTTTTTTAATTAAAATGTTAACCCAACGTTCGGTTTTGTCCATATTTGACCTAAAATTGGGTTAAAACAACCCAGCATTTTTTAGTGTGTAAAGTCAAATGACATTAAAACATGTTTGGAAAAAATATCTAAAAGTTGAAATTTGAAAGCAACACGAACTATGGTATGCTGTCAAATTTATTTATTTTTTATTTATTTTTTATTACTTGCATGTTTGGTTAAATGTATGTATATTTGGTTCTCAAAAAAAATGACTTCTGGTCAAAACAAAAAAGCAACAAGAAAAAACAAACCATTTGAAAGTATTTAAGCTGGAATAGTTGCTGATTAAGTGGTTTCATATGCCACATGATACTAGTATTAGTAAAGATCACATGATATTTTAGCAGAGACACAGTGCTGAGTCAACAGATCTACTGCAAACTTCTTTGAAAGTGTATTTTTCAAACCAGGGATTTCATGTGTGATCTGAGACGAGTGCTTAACTTTATCTGCTCTGTGGGGTCGTACTGTATATCGACTTGATTATCACTTCATGTCATGATCATGTTAGAACTGAACTCAGTAGAGCTGGAGGTCTTGGATGCAAACATGCTCACTTTCTGCTGTTTAATGGAGGTTAAAGCGTCGTGTCCGGTGTGTTTCAGATCTCAGAGGCTGGAGGTCGTGTGTTAGACACTCGGTGGTCTTCAGTCAGGGTCAGGGCGGATGAAAAAGAGAAGTGGGAATTTTTATATATCACATTTCTCCGTCAGGATACTGTGAACAGCTGACTCAGGCAACAGGCCTATTTGTGTTGGCTGTTTGTCTGCACATTAATAACAACTGTGGTGTGTGTTTCTATATTTCCAGTTATTAAAACACTTTTTCTTCTCTTCTTCTTGCATAAACATGATGCATTTCATCCAGTTTGTTTCTGTGCTTCTGGGCTGCAGTAATTAGCTTTAGAGTTCAGGAGTCATTTGTAAATTTATCGCTCTAATTGGCATCATAAGATGAGAATCATGTGACTTTGTGCTCTTGTTCAGATGGTTGGTTTGTTTATGCAAGTGAACTGCTTTCCTAGAAAGCATATGAAAGCATCATGGGATGCTTCTGATCAAAAAACGTGTTCCAAACATAGGAAGTTATACTGTTTTTTTAGTATGATTTATATACTTTTTTTTAATGTACAACTTCTACTTACACACATTTTTTCAGGAGCGCACTGTTTCCATGCAGCTGAGGATAAGGAGAGATTTGGTGACATGCTGCATCCAAATATGACTTTCATACTATATAGTAGGCGAAAAACATAGTGAGCATATTCAGTATTCATAAAACGGTAGGCAAAATATACCTTATACTTCTGTCTGATGGACACTTTACTATCCCATGAGGCCAAGGGAGAGGATTTGTGAATGGAGTTGAAGCGATGCAACTGAAACCGAAGGTCACATGACAACATGGCAGATGTAGCATGTTCAAATTTCATTCATGCTGTATTCATACTATATAGAGCTTATGCGCCAGAGTAACACGTTAGCAGCCAACTTTATAATATTGTCCTTGAACTTCCGGTTTTGCGGTAGCTCTGTATATTTCTATGGCATCGCTGCCCAAGAGAAATTGGCTGATGAAGTGGATTTGAAATATCAGTAGACCAGTACGTTTTAAAAACGACCAGTTCAATCATAAATATGTAAGATCGCTGTGGAAATACAAACCGGAAGACAAAAGACAACAAGCGCAGCGCTGAAAAGGGGCGGGGCTACATGAGGTCTATAGATCAGACTCTTTTAACAGTTTAAGCTTCAAAACAAATGTACAGTATGTGATTTCTGACACAGTAACGCATTAAGGCCAATCGCTGCATGACTCTTCTCAGCCGATCTGTGTTGATCATGCTGTGAGAAACTCAAACAGGGTTCTTCTTCATGTCTGTGATTCACTGTGTGGCGTTTCATTCCCATCAGCCCCGTGCTAAAGAACAGTGTGCTCTTGGCTCACGACTCCTGTTGTTCATGTCATCGCGCTCCGGCTCTCAAACATTGCTCAGGCGTTGAAAGTAGCAGGTGGTCTCCTAATGCTAAATAAACTCTGGCAGTCAGAATCAGTTTAGTGTTATATCTGTGTCTGGGAGACATGCATGAAGAACCAATGGCAGGTCAACGTTTGAAGGAATAATTCAGTCATCACCCAAATGTCGTTCCAAAACTGAATGATTTCTCAATTCCATTTCATTAGGACCCAAAAGGGGATGTTAGGTGGGAAGTTTTTCACTAAAAATCCAATCGTGATGCACCAAGTTTGAATATATACTAATGAGGTTTGTGGGAAGAGTATTTACCTTTATTATTTATTTATTTTTCTGACACAAATCAATCAGACGACTTCAGAAGACTTGAAATATAATGCATAATGTGTCTATGGACTACATTTAACCCAGCTAACCGGGAGCATTCATGGAGCTTTGGCTAACTTTCCAGCAAAGTTATGAACAAACATTCCTCCAGTAATGTTAATAGCATGTTATTAAAGTTATCTGGCCTATAATACATCACTGTTAGCACAAAAAAACGTAATTAATACATTGTTCGTAGAACAGATTTTTATGACATCACTGCGGACGTCACCTTCTCATCACATCTTCTGCCCAATCAAATGCTCTTTAGAATCTATAGCTCCGCCCCTTATGCTATAAATATTATAAATATGGGTTGGAGATGTGTGTTCGGTTGCTCAAACGCTTGAGCACGTTGGTTAAGAATGAAATGGCAAGAATTTTTCACAGCTCTACTATTGAATCCAACGTATCATCAGCGCTTGGATTCACTTCTATGGTGCTGTCAATTACGACTCGCAGTCTGTGAGGTAAACTAAATGCTATTGGCTATTTGAAAAGGGGGAGGAGCCAACCAATATGTCCCGCCTTTGCTTCCTGTTTCAGTGGAAATTACGTCAACGCATCATACAAAGCTGCATCAAAACTTCAGTGGGCCTGTAATGAACATTTTTGTTTGCTGGAAATTGTACTTTTATTGTGTTTTTTTTTTAGTTTTGGATCTTGATAGTGTCTGTAATTGAACAGAAAAAGTGTAGCGTGAACATTTTGCAAAACTTCTTTAGTGTTCTAAAAAAATAAAGTTGCTGGTTTGAAATGACATAGTGAATTGACATATTTGGGAGAACGTTTTCGTCAGACTCGGTGTCCATTCTAGCAGCAGATTGTCTGGTGTCTGGTGGACACTGTCATCTCGGTCTTATAAAATCTTAAGTCGATAAACCCTCACAATCATTTAGATAAACTGAGCCGCTGGCACCGTGGGGGGTTTTGTTGGCCTTGCGTTTGGCACAAGCTCCCATTTCAGGACCTTCTCACGGTCACCAGGATCAAACAACCCTCTTGGATAATCTCGAATTCTCTGGATATTTGTCTTGTGCCGCAGAGGAGCAAAAAAAGCTGTCACCTGATCTTGTCGTGTATGAAGGACAGCTGAAGCATCTGCCCCGACACTTGAGATGTGTGTCTGTGCCAGAACGCCCGAGGATCTGTCATCGCCTGCTTACGGTCGCTTCGTTCTAGAAGCAGAGAACCTCCGTTTATCTCCAGCTGTCGACTGTAACGTGTTGAAGGATGTTTATAGTAATTATTTTATATGTGCCAAAGGGATTAGTGCAGATTCCTCGCGTGACAGAGGTCTCGTCGCTACGCCGTGACATTTTGTTTTTAAGCTCCCTGTAACGTTTCCACACTTGTACAGTCAAGACTGATTTAGAAACAGTGACATTGACTGGACGGGGGTGAAAATCTACTGTAACAGACATGTCTGTGTGTGTGAACTTGTTCTGTTACCGTTACATTAAACTAGTGAGATACAGGCTAGTTTAAAGACCACTCTTGGTCAAAATCAAGTTTTAAATGTTGTTTGTATGTCTATGTGGTGTTTTATTATGCATCAGTCAACTGAGTATTTTCTTCTTAAAATTGAAGTGTACCAAAGACCGCCCCTGTTTCCAACCATCACAAACATGTGACCAATCCCGTCAGTGTGGGGGCAGGGCTTCACTGATGTTCTATGATGTTCAAAGCGCTCAAAGTATTCTGACTCTGAGATGTCGAACGGGAACATGGTTTGTGTAACATTAGCAACACATTATTAGCTGTTCGATAACAGTCAAGCCAAAGGATAATCATATCAATTACCTTTATGTGTCTGGCATTGTAGAGAGAGTGATACATAAAACACATTACCATTCTGATTCATCAACTTGTAGACTACTCTGTGATAATTCATTATAACTCTTCTTCTTCTGAATGAGTTTCTGGTTCAAACATATATGGCTGAATTAAACTAAAATATTTCCATTTGCCATCGCACAGCGTTTAGTTGAGCGAAGTAGTGTTATTTTACAATCATAGATGTACTATTATAGTTCTTATCAATATTTAAAATGTTAATGTTCACTTTTCATTTTACTTAAAATTATGTTTTTGTTTTCATCATTTTTATTAGTTTTCAAAATATATATATTTAAATAGTTTTTTCTAATTTTATTTCAGTTTTAGTTTGAGTTACTTTTGTACTTCAAGTTGAGCTAAACTAAAACGAGAAACGATGCCTTGGCAAATACATTATAAACAATACATTTTCAATGTTGTAAATAAAACAGATTATTGAGGTATATTTTACAAGAAAATACTATTTCATCATTTCACTCATTTTGAATGTATTTTAATGTTACTTGCTGTTTCTTTGTAGTTAATTGTGAAATATTCTTGAGTGAATATTGTTTCTACAGTAATTGTTTTTCAGTATAGGACTTAAATAAACATTATTTTTTGTTGTTTGTTTAGTTTAGTTTAGTTTAGTTAAGAGTTTGAGAAGGCAGGATATTGAAGGACAAAACCCTGAAATGTATCAAACAGAACACATACTCAAGATAACCGTATATACCTAATTAAAAAGTTAAAAATAAAAATAGAAGAAAAAAAACAGGAGGAGTAAAACAGATGCATACAAAAACCTGAAATACATCAGGCTTCATACAAGCAGAACCTGCAAGTTATTTATAAAACAGTTTAAGAGCACGTGGAATAAAAGAAAGTTCATTTCTTTTGGATTGTTTTTAGTTCATAGTTGTTTTTAGTTCATGTTTTTTTATTTCATGTAACTAATGATTTTTTGTATGGTTTTAGTTTTAGTTAATGATATTGTCACCCACTCTTCCTGTTTCGACATTCGTATAACTGACATAAAGGCCCATATTGGTCAACAGCGAGATGATGCATCACTAAAGTGGTTTAGTTCTCCTTCAGGGTCTAAACCGGGACAAATGAGTCTGCTTGTTTGCTCTATAAATGTAGCATGGAAATATCACTGCAGGTCTAAAGAATCTTTGTGTAAAAACTTGTCAACAAGTGGAAAGTTTGGTTTTGTAGATGTCATGATGCCAGGAAAAGTTTTCTCTAGTGCATTTCACAGTCTCACTCCACACTGTTGTTTCGTTTGCATGATCGGTGTAAAATCATCAATCCGACTGAACTGCCATGTCAAGCAAGCACAGAACTTCATACAGGAATGCTTTGAAAGATGTTTAGATGTGTTTTGCTTGCTTTACCAAAGACAGTCAGCAGGTGGCAGCAGATTTATTCCTAATGCTTCTGTTACATAACAGCAATTTAAATACCCAGCACACTTGTTACTTCAACTTCAACCAACCAAAGCTTCTTATAGGACACTAATTGTTGTGAATTAATGTTTAGAGCACTATGACAATATGTGCTTTGCTTACAGGCTCAAGGCTGTAAGGTCGCATATTTGACGTTGTTTTGCTTTTATTGGAAAAGACAAGCGCTCTTACATATTACTTTAAAATATTACTTTATATATTAATTTTACATATTACTCTAAAAAAAACACTATAGTAAAATAACAGTTAACTGTAAATTACCTTATGTACAGGTAAGATTTTTAATTTTATTATAAAAAATATTATTTTTGAGAAAAATGATACTATGAAATACCTTAAAAATGTGTAATTCGTCTCATTTGATATTTATTTTTAATTTTTACATAGTTTGTATATTTGTTTTATGTTTCTTGATTTTGTTTCCACGTTATATATCTGTTCTGACACCGCTGTGACCTGCAGTTCACCCGTTTGACCCTTCAGACACCTCCAAAACCTCTCACAATTGTCGGTGTTTGTATTGTACAGTTGTGATTGTGTTAGACTGCAAGTTTTTATAGTTTTTTCTTTTTTATTAATTGCTTTATGCGTCACTAAGCTTCAAAGTGCAGGAAATGAGACCGGACTAAACAAATCCAGCTTCATAAATCAACTCAGCTGGACGTATAAATCACACAGTTTCTGACCGGATCTGATTTTGAGAGTATGGTTGATCTCACCTGCCAGAACCACTGAATCTGGGATTAGCCAGTTGGAGGAAGTTAGAAAAATGTGTGTCCTGTAGTTTGCAATGCCCAGTAAATCCAAACTTTGGACATTTTGCCATTTAAAGGTTGTTGCACAGGTGGAACCAATTCATTAGAGCAAATTCCTGGCCGCTTTTACATTTTCCCGTTGCTCTTTAGTCATTCCTGGGGAAAAGATCAGGTCTGTCCTGACCATGGATGGCATATTTTCATTTGTGTGGTTTTAGTTGATTTAATTAAAATTATTTTGAATTAATTTATTATTCAGACAGATGGCCAGAGTTTAGCTTGAAATTATATATATGATCAAGATACCTATATAATATTTTCAATATGTAAAAAAATTATAATATATATATATATAATGTTATGCAATGTGACTTTTTTTTTTGTCATTTGATGCATATACATGTATAACAGGATTTCTGTTGTTTATGCTGTAAAATCCTCTTGCTTTTTCCTAGTATTATGAAACTTTAACTTTAGGACAAGATAACATATTTTTAAATAGGAAACCAAACCAAAGTCCATCATAATTGGAAATTCCTTATGGAGATAACTGAGCAAAACTCTTTGAGCTGTTGAGCATTCAGTCTCTTTAGCTGAAAGCGAACAGCTGTCAATACTTAT
Organism: Rhinichthys klamathensis goyatoka; assembly: GCF_029890125.1. Classification (NCBI taxonomy): domain Eukaryota; kingdom Metazoa; phylum Chordata; class Actinopteri; order Cypriniformes; family Leuciscidae; genus Rhinichthys; species Rhinichthys klamathensis. The sequence continues at coordinate 1,366,578 of NW_026606734.1, forward strand.
ATCTGTGACCGCACACAAATGATACCATAAGCAACTTACAGTTCACAGTTTCCACATCGGACATAAGTAGCGTGACGAATCAAAGCTATATCAAGCTCATTATAATCAGTGAAGTGCTCATCTCAGGCTTTGCAGAGTAGTTCAATCGGTAAACAGCATCTCTGTAAACTCTACTCAATAGTTTCTTCTGCCTCATGTGAATAGCATTATACAGCCCATATTCAGGCATATTCAGGGATATTCAGTCGGCATGAAACAGAAGTTTCAAAAGTCTTTTCTTCCCAATTGTGATGTATAATCGAGTGAAATGGCTTCTGGAACAATAACAAATGAAGGGCGGGGCTTGGTTTTTTCCATGTTGGAATTGATTGGCTGGTTGTGGTTTGCTATTGGCTGATCTCATGTGAGTGACAGGTTATAGCCCCGCCCTCATCATCAGAGAAGAGAAGAGCTGCTGCTAGAGAAAGGGGAAGATATTTAGATCAAAGATCACGGGGACATGATGTGCACAGATTAATCATTTAAAATAAATACTGCAATATTCTATAAAAAAACAAACAAGAATGTTGATTTAATGCTGACTTTAGTGCAGTAATGGATTTATAGGGGCTTTTACTTTAACTCTGTGAAGGTTTCATTGAGAGTAAGGAGTGTTGAGCAAGAGCAATAATCCAAAAGTAAACAGCAGTACGTCCCAGAATCCCACTGTTTTTGGTCCATTAGTGAGTCAGTGCATGTTATTTTTATCACTATGACCTGGCCGGTTAGACCGATGAATCCCCCAGTGGGCCGTTCGTGTTCTTGAGTCTGTTCTGAGCACTGCAGTGTAATTCAATCTGAAGTGCTCGACTCCCAGAACAAGAGTAGCATATTAAACTGGAGCCTTTTGGTCTTTCTAGGAGGAATTAATGGTCCACATGTCATGTAGATCAAGAGGAATGTGGGATAAATCACATTACTGATATCGGCACTGACTTCCTCTTCCTCTTTTATAGCTTCTGTGTGTGTGTGTTGTCCAGCAGCGTCTGTGATTCAGACATCAATGATTCCTCAAATCATGATGTGTCATGTTGAGGAAAAATGTACTTTATTAAAGTCCCCCATGCAGCAGTCAATCATTTTATCCCTTAAAACTCATCTTTGATCACCAAAATGACACATTTAAGCGTGTTTCCTTGAAAAAAATGATTCACGCCTTAAAATATCTTGAATGTAACTCGACACCCGTGCCTCATTTAGTATGCGCGGTTCTATGAATATGCAAATGAGCCCCGCCTCCACTCACTCACTCAGCTCAGAGATCCACTGGTTGATGATCACACGTTGATCTGATTGGTTACAAGGTCGTTTGTGACGTCAGAAACACCAGCGATTTCAAACCGTGTTTTTGAGACTGTCTTTGGTTCACTGCAGTTTTAAGCAGAAAATACTCAGCAATGCTGTCGACTTATGAATTTACACATGGTTTGTCTTAAAGCATATTAAAAACACCACATAGACATATAAACTATAAAAGCTGGATTTTCACCTCAGGGGGACTTTAAGTGAGCAGAAGCAGATCCATAATAATATATATATTACGTAATATAAATTTAAACCGTAATGTATAATTTTATATTTTTTCATTTCAGTTTACCATAAATGTTTGTCAGTACATCAGACAGTAACCATATTTCAAAGACAATAGAAGTAATTATGAAATCAAATTCCATAATAAAGATATACTTAAGTCCTATACTTAAGTGGATCACTTACTCTAATGCTACGTTCACACCGGACGCGAATAGCGCGTCAAATTCGCGTCTACCGCGTCTACTTTGACGCTTGACCACTTTGTGTTAATTCGCGTGTCAATTGCGAAATTGACGCGCGTAAAAACAAAAGTTTGAAGCGAAATTTACGCGCGTCAGAGGCGAAAGTTTCGAAACCCTTTGGCGGCCATCTTTTTAGATGTTTATCGAGCATTAGCTTTAGCATTATTCGAGAGAGTCACCGCTGGTATATGCTCTGGAGAGCAGAAACAGCTCCGTAGGGGACATCGTCGCTGTACTCGGGTCCACCAGACCCTCCGGAGGGTTTCAGGAGTTTCACAATTTGCCAGGAGCTAGGTTTGGTGGACCTAACGGTGAGGACGCTGACGAGGACAGCGTAGGCCGTATAAGGCCTCGGCCTCGAGTGGTCTATGCCTGTCGAGCCTGCGCTCTACAGCCCGGCGCAAGGTTCATCCTCGCCCGCACACACCTAATCTGTCATTTATTTTTGTTTTGATAATAAATGGAGCCTCCAAAAGTGAAACCTGTCCTGTGATTTTTTTTAAAAATCACAGGACCATGATCCATGATCCTGTGATCATGATTTAACCATGATCACAGGAGGGGTGGGATGTTGGTCAGCCAGCAAATAACCCACCCAAACAAGCAGTGGAGAGGCTTTGGCAGGTTCTCTCAGGTGAACAGAAAGGGAGACAACGCTCCGCGAGTGAACGGCAGGCGCTCTATGGATAGTAACCATGGCAACGGCTTCTGTGCGCTACGCAGCTGTAGCCTTTTTAACTTAAATTAAAATTATACATAACTTTACCTGATAGGCCTGCGTTTAGTTTAGCGGGGATGCTCTGCCATGTGAATTCCCTCCTGTTGATGTCCTGATAACTATTTAGATTCTGGAAACTCACAAACAGCGAGCCGAGGATCAGTCTCTCTTCCAATGATTTGTGCTGCGCGTGACGCGTCGTGTACAAAAAGTTAGACAATTCAACTTCGGCAACGCGCGGGCGCGTGCGTGAGGCGAGCATGACCACAACAGTTTCACAGGAACGCACCCGCTTGTCGCTGCACCAGTGCTCGACCACTTCACCTCACTCTTTTCGGCTGATTTATAATTCTGTGTCGGACCTACGCCGGAGCCTCTACGCTATAGACTACGCGTTGGTTTTCATTTATATATCTGCGTCGTTGTCCGCGTTGACGCGCAATTACACATGCAGAGGGAGAGTGTGAAACCCGGGGAGCGGTTCTAGCAATCACAGCGCTTGCGGTACGCGTAGAATTGACGTTACATTTTTGGAGAGAACGCGCGCTACACAACTACGGCGTGAAGTATAAATTGGGCTTTACCTCTGTTTAATGTAATCTTACGTGGGAAACCATGGCATGCCATGACCAAACCTAAGCTGCTATCAGAGAAGTAACGTTGGTCGACTTATATCTGTAGTAGTGATCATGACCCTTTAACTAGACTGTTTCTGCTGCTCCCTGATACAAGATACCTGTTCAGAAAAAAGAAAAAAAAAGAAAACTGGACTCGTTTTAACAAGCTAGATAAAAGGTAATGCCCTGGCAGTGGCAAATAGCTTTGTTTAAATATTTGATTTGATTACGTTAATGTTTAAGTTGAGATTTACAAGAAATATTTTATTGATACTGTGTAAAGGGAATACTGCTGGTATAAAAGCACCTTATTTGTTTAAAGTTTTTGCAAACCACATGTTATTGCACTTTTGTAGCAGTACATTTAAATCAAAATTGCGCAATACACTAGAATTCATTATTCAATTTTGCGCGTAACAATGCGATTAATCGCGATTAAATTTTTTAACCGTTGCCCAGCACTAATATTAATTTAATTGCCGAAAATCCGAAAACATTACTTTGTTCACACTTGAGTATCTTCTTTTAATGAAGTATATTATTTCCTCAATAACTACTCCTCATATTAAAGGAATGCCGACGTGTACTTCTTTTTCATAAGTGTTTGGTGTGAATCACATTTAAGAATGCTGCAAAATTATGAGTTGTTTTAGCAAACCATTATTCCTCTTTTAGGTTTGGTAGATTTCACTGAATTTTCTTCTGTGCCACACACTTCTCATTTTCTTTTCTAAATGTTTCACAATGTAAAACTCTGTTAGATGTGAATCTAGAAGTTTCCACGCAGCCAGTGCAGACATGTCTTTATACTGAACTAAACATGTCAAAGGTCATGAAGACAAAGCAGCTCATGATGTGTGAAGCACGACAACTATTGCAGCCAAAAGATCCCACCGTACACTATGTCAAGTCTCATATTTGTCATGTGGAATAGGCACTCCTTAAAATACATGTCCCCGTTGAGCCGCAGAGCTATGCTGTTTGTCTGCTTTAATGACAGGCTGCTGTATTCCTGCACTTGTGTTTGCGTTGTGCACATGGGCGAGTGCGTTTACACATGCATACATACAGGAAAACGCTTATTACGCCTTGAATCGCTGCTTTGATGTTAAAATACTTTCCTATATCCCTGGATAATGTGTAGATTTACTAAGTCTTGGAGTTTTCTGCAAACACAGTTAAGCTTTTTGGCCACAAATGGGTTTGCAACCTTTGGGGTCAGTAAGAAATGAATACTTTTATTCATTAAGAACACATTAAATTCATCAAACAGTGACAGTAATGTAATTTCAAATAAATGCTGTTCTTTAAACTTTATATTCATCTAAGAATCCTGAACAATGTATTTATAATGTTGCTTTGGGAACTAACTAATATTAAATAATCTTTTTTTATATTTTACATGTACATTTATTTATTTAGCAGACTCTTTTATGCAAAGGAGTACAACAAGCAATTTATATTTTATTTTATTTTATTTTATTTTATTTTATTTGTACCGCTGGGAGATACAACGGTATTTACCTGTGGCAGAAGAAAGTTTTGAGTTTCTGAAAGAGAGTTTTTCAAAAATCTCTGAGTTTACTGAGATTCAGTTTACTGATTGAACTACTCTGCAACTACTTTTATTTATTTTATTTCAGTTACTGTTTATTTTAATTCAAGTTATGGAAAAGTTTTTTTTTTTTTTTTTGGTTTTAGTTTTAGTTACCGATAATAACCCTGCTGAACAGGAGGAAGAGGTTCTTAATCAATCTCTTCCTTTATCTGGTGTCTTGTTGTGTCTGTGGAGGTCCGTTCTGCCACAGGCGAGGAAAGCAGATGAAGCTCATGTGCAGACAGGACGGCCCACAGGGCGGAGCTTCCATGACTCCTTATATGGGCGAAGGCTGGTCACATGATCAAGCCGGTGTCAAACAGATAGGAGCACAACTGAGAACTTCGAACCACAACTCAAACAAGCCAGCGCAGAGGAGGAGAGTCAGCGTGTGTGAGACAGACAGATAAGGAGAAGACAGACGTCTCGCAGAGAGACACATGGTGAGAGAATGCCCACCAACTTCACCGTGGTCCCTGTGGAGGATGGCAGAAAGCCCGCTCAGGGCGACTCCGATGACAACAACGTCCTGAAGGAGGAGGATGAAGAAACCGTAGGTGAGGCTGGGAGTTTTCTAGACTGCGGTGTGTGAGTCCAAACAGCCCAGCTGGAGCTCGTGTAACGTGCGCTTCAGGTTCACTTAGTGGGTCACTGTCCGTAGTTTGTTTGTCTCTCTCTCTCTCTCTCTCTCTCTCTCTCTCTCTCTCTCTCTCTCTCTCTCTCTCTCTCTCTCTCTCTCTCTCTCTCTCTCTCTCTCTCTCTCTCTCTCTCTCCGCGCTGAGCGAACACGCCTTCTCTCTTTCCTCTTTTCACATGGGTGAGAGGAGCATGTGCTGAAGACTAGCTCACGTGATTGTTGTTTGAAACTGTTTCTTGCATCTTTTGTGGTTTCATTTATTCATGTAATGCTTCTATTAGTGCACTTTATCACTAGAAGTACTGGATCGAGTCAATAGTTATGCATTTACTGCATAAATGGCAGTGTGGACTTATTTCTACATTCACTGCATAGTTTAACAGCTTGTTTCCTGTGCCAACTAAAGCGGGGGGGTGTATTGAATATGCATGAAAAATTCACTGTGAATTAAGCTGGCAATATAAAATGAATCATCATCATCACAGACTTTATCATTAGACAACTTTTGCAATCCTTTGTCTTTTAAGACAGAAATGTTAGTAGTAGCATTTCATATTGAATATTCATGATAAATTCAATGTGATTTGGCAGGCAATAACAGATCCAGCATCATCATTCATGAATATTTAAATATTTTAATGCACTTTTGTATTGGGTTGTTACATTTTCTGAAAGACTTTATTGTTTTGTCTTGTGGAGGCATTAAGCAAGAAATGTTTATAATAGTGTTTCATATTTAAAGTAGCACAAATGGTGATTAAGTTAGTAAGTTTGATTCATTAATGTGAATCAATTTCAGTGAATCAAGTCTGAATCGGTGATTTGTTCGCATCATTCAGAAATGTTTGCTGTGACTTAAAATGTTTTCACAAAAATAAGCTAGGCCTAGTTAAAATGATTTATTTATATGCATTATTAAATTGCTGCGAATGAAAATTATTAAATTAATTTAGTGAAAACATATTGAAAAGAGGCTTTAAACTAGTTATTTACAGTATTTTTTTCTTAATACATTAAACGTTTAGAATTGATTTGCCTACATGTAGGTTGAAATGAAGTCATTTTAGAGCAAATACCTAATTATTGAGATGTATATTGAATATTGGCTGAAAACAAAGACATTTCTCTTTTCAGTTATAAACTGGACCCTGTAACGACCACAGGTCAGTGAGTTCATCTCTATTGAATCTCTACAGAAACGAACTGTACATGTCGTGCACCAGCCCGATGGCTTTTCTCCTGATAATTGCTACCCTGGCTTACAATTACGGCCCCAATTTTCCAGGCTCAGTAGAGAAACTGAATGCATATTAAGGGTTATGTAAGCGGGCAGTTTTCTGTGTTGTGCAACGGCTATTTTTCCTCCCCGTCTCTCCTGTGAGATGAACATCGACTCAGATTCCAGTCAGTGCTATTGATTTGTCATGTTGCTTGCTTGCTGTTGGTTCCCGCCGGTGGGAGTTAAGACTCCACCCTTCTCATTCTCCATAATATCTGGAGCTGGTCTTTGTCTTTATTTCTTTGTGGACTTTACAGATGAAGGACACAGTGTCCATATAGAGTTGCCAGTCCTCGTCGTATAACCACAAGAGTCTCCTCAGAGATAAGGACGCTCTCACTCCCTGCGTTTCTGCGTGATTACATATTGCTAGCATACAGCGCTGCGGCCGACATCTGTATCCAATTATTCCACATCTCCACCCATGGAAAAGGCAACCTGAAATTGAATAACAGAGTAACTGTAAACCCTCTCAGCATGAACTTTATCTTCTCAAAGCATTAAGCTCAGCGAGAATAAATACAGTTATATGAACTTGTGTTTTTGGATTAAGGAGGCGACCTGTCTGTAGAGTTTTATTAAACGCTATTGTCAGAGTTGCAAGAACACAATGCAAGCACTCTTGTGTGATGTTTTATGAAACCGATGTCAACAGAAAAACAGGTTTAGTGGATTTCGATTCACATTTCCCTTGTGGTGTTTTTGCTGATTTCAACAGCGCCAAGCAAGACGATTATTAAAATCATCCACGTCCTAGTGTGTATTTAAACAGCGCAGCAGACTGTGCCTATGATAACCGTTGTTAGTGGGTCGTGAAATATAATTTTTGATGATATCAGGCAGTGATTCATGATTCCACCCTTTATTACATGGACTTTTGCACAACTAACATTTTAGATGCTGTAGAAATGCAATGTCTCCAAGTACAGTAGGCAGTGTTTGTTTAATGCACAGGGAGGATTTTAGAAGTATGCATGTGAAATAATGAACTGTGTGAAGTGAAGTGGTTGATGGTTAGATGAACTCATCTTTAAAGGTCAGTTCTCATGCACAGTGTGTGTGTAATGAAGGAGGCTTCATCTTTCTGTGTCAACGATGGGTTACGAAACGACACTTGGAAGAGAAAGAAGTCAAACTGAGTGTGCTCTGAATTTTTGCTGTTTTGAAGAGATGATTTGTGTCAGACAGATCGAGATTTAACATGGCAGAACAACATGTTGCTTAATAAAGCTTAGAGGATGCTGTATGCTAAAACCTATGTTGTTCATACTCTAAATTGTGATTGGACGAGCTGTGCTGTAAACAATTAAGTTCCACATTGTGCCTAAAAAACTTAAAAACGTGTTTTTCCTCATCTTGACTGGTATGGGACATGTCTCATGCTTTATATTTTCATAATATTCTGTCTTTTTCACATGCAAATAAAGTAACGCAGTCCTTACCACTGATTTCCATGCAAATGTATCTACGACAGTTTAAAAGTTACACATGATCAGTTGACACAGTCATAGCTTTGCACCAGCCCAACTTGATAACGGCAATGTTATAAATCAAAAGAAGGCCTTGTTTTCAGCTTTATTTGATTAAGGTGATGGATATTCCTGCACATTCACTGCTGTGTGTTTCGGTTAGTGTCTTGGTTGTATACGAGACCTCTTGTCCTGCTCAGACCTTCTGCTCGACATCAGCAAGGACTTCTCGTCCTTCTAGGATGTGTTTTAATTTTGCTTTTCCAGCATTGCTTCCCATGACGTCATGATCATGTCATTTTTCTCCCCCGACCACTGAAGACTGTAACACCATCCAGATGTGGTGAATGTAGAAATCCTCCTGTGTGTTTGTGTGTCAGCGTTCACACACCACACCCTCTTTACACACACCACCGCCTTCAGATGCGTTTGCTCGTGAGAACCAGACGCCATACATCAGATAAACCAGCGCTCGCTGTGTGTTTTGGATTTCATGATATCATTTCCCCATTGTTCCTTACACATCTGCCTGCATTTCTTAAAGAGATAGTTCACACAAAAGTGGAAATTCTCACATTATTTATTTACCCGTGTCATTTCAATCTCATATGCAGGTATTTTTTGTGGATCACAAAAGGAGAATTTGATGTCACGTTAAGTTCACGAAAATTTCTTTTAACCTTAAATCAATGCAATGTGTAATTCAATGGAAAATTCCTTCATATTAGCAAAGCACATTGTGCCCTATTTTTACAGACTTTTTTAAAAATGAAAATACATTTACTTGACTCAAAATTAAGCTTATGCTTAAAACAAGAAATAAAATCTGCCAATTGGGTAAAAAAAACAACTTATTTCAAAGGAAAAACGAGATTATTTTTCTGACCCCATTAGCAGATATTATTTTCTTGTTTTTTAAGCACATTTTTATACATTTTACAGAAAATAAGACTGTGATTTTGCTTCTCTTGTAAATGAATCTTGCTTTAAGAATGTTTAGATATTTGTAAACAAGACAAAAATGCTGAGGAAGAACATTGTAATGGTAAGGAGAAGTGTAAAGAGTGTGTTTCACAGGAAAAAATATGGGTTTGGAATGACATGAAGGGAAGTAAGTAATGAGAGTTTTAATTTTTGGGTGAGCCATTTCTTTAATATTAAGGTGATAACTAGTGCATTCTGAATGAAATGGAAACAGCAGCAGGAGATGGTGTTTCGATGAGGATTGCTGAGCTCATTTCTCGCTGGTTCTTGTACTTCCTGTTTCCTGCAGGCGAGTTCTGCTCACATGTGCGGTGGCCGATAAGACCCTGTGTGTGTTTCCCAGTGTGTGTGTGTGAGACACATTGAGCGCTGACCTGCCGGCTCGACATCCTTTGCCGGCCACTTTCCCTTTCCCAGCTCGAGTTCCTCTGGAGAACAGCTTTCTATGCTATCATTCATTTGTAAAGCCTAAAAAACTGAGAAAGCAATGGCCAAATGTAGCACTTCTCTTTAACAGGCTTCCTAAGAAGTCAACGGCCTGAAGTAACCTTAAAGTTATGAGCATTTAAAGCAGATAACAGTGCAGACTCAGCCTCATAAACTCTGCCTGCACTAATATTAAGACACACTGAATGTCCTGTTGCCTGGTAAGAATTGTAATGTTTTACAGGCCTGGATGATTTCATTGGCTGGATTATTTATTTTTTTCTGTCCACATATTGGTCAGATCGTGCACATCTGCGTTACCGTTGTGCTCAGGGCAATTCAACGTTTCATAATGACTTTATCAACTACTTTTACTTTTTCAACTGTAACATTAGTTTGAAGTTGATTCCCCAAACGTTGGTACTCGTTCGGTGTTATGTAAGTACTGAGACACTTGTTTTGATTTTATTTGTAATATTTGAATATTTTTATATTTTTCATTTTGGTTGAAGTTTTAGTAATTTAGTTGAGTTTTTTGTCATTTTTATTATTTTCTAAAAATATGTCTTTATAGTTTTTATTCATTTCTATTTCAGCTATATTAGTACATCAAGGTAAACTAAATGAAAATGAGAAATGTTGCTTTGGCAACACGACTCGCTCCCGAAACTGTGATGATTGACAGCGTGGTGAACATACAGTAGCAACGCATACCGCTTTTTTTGACCAAATTAATATTAAAGCGACCAAAGACTCGTTTTGTTCTGTGATTTTAACTAAACCACCGTCTACAGAGGCGTTGTGTTTTGTTTCTGTTTCGCAGAGCGCGCTCTTGACATGTTGCCATGTCCGCTTATAATGCTTTATATTGAAGACAAGACCAAAATATCGCGACCCACACCTGCCTACTTTATTAACTCCATAAACTGGATCACTTTATGAGCCAAGCTCATATTATAAGCGTTTTTGGGTTTGTTGTTTGAGCTTGGCACATAAAGTGATCCAGTTTATGGAGTTAATAAAGTCACGATATTTTGGTCTTGTTTTTAATATAAAGCATGTGAATTTATTTTGGGTTATAATGGGCTTTTGTGCATTTTACTTCTCTGCAGAACATTTGGACACACGTTTTGAATTTCATAATAATTCCACATTGTTCCTCGTACATCTGAATTACTTAAAGGGATAGTTCACACAAAAGTGGAAATTCACACAATATTTTATCTTATTTCAATCTCATATGCTGTTATTTTTTGTGGATCACAAAAGGATAATTTTTGAAAGCCGTTCCACGGGTTTATATGAGGAACAGACCAAAGTTGAGGTTATTCATGGAAAAACTCTGCATTCAAACTCATGCTTTGAATTTGAAATGCCATTTTAGTGAATAAAGACTTTATTTTAAAGTATGAATTTCAGCCTGTTATAAAGCTATATAAATATAGCTCTTGAGTAATATGGATTATATTATGAACTTTTATGGTGATTTTTAGTGTTTTTTTACTGCAGAAAAGTATTTTTTACTTAGTATTTTTCTTGTTTTCCAGTAAAAATATCTAACCGTTCATAAATCAACACTGTCTTGTTTTCAATATAAAGCCTTTTGAATTTATTTCTGTTTATTATGAGTTTGTTCTTGTTTGCTGTTTTTCTCCAGCAAAATCTGGCAGCACAAACGAGTCATGGTTATTCAATGTGCTTTGCATAAGTATTTGAAAATGATCATAACAGTTTTTCTAAAGTTTGTTTTGGAACACAGACCTTTATGCAAAACGCCACTTAGTCCTGCTGTGTCACGTCTGTAATCTAATCTTAAAGATCCAGTCGTGCAGAGAGAGAGATGCAGTGTGTTTGTGAACGGGAGAGTCCGTGATGCATGTGATGTTAACACACCGTCAGCTCTGGACTCCACTCTTAGGGAACACGTTGTGTGTGTTATTTTGTCCTCTCCTCCAGTAGCCGCTCTCCTTTCAAACGTGGGTTTAATCTGCTTGTTATTCCCCGCTGTGTGCGCTGATTCACTGCTGCCATTGCATCAAGATGTAATCGCTCCTACACTTTAACAGCTCAGGCTGACGCACACGACTCAGGCTGGAAAACATCTGCTGCTGCCGGAGTCCATTACAAACTCAATTAACAGTCGTGAATGAACAGACGGACTGTAAAACTCTGAACATCAAGTATAAGTTGACTAATGCGCACTTGTACAAATGAAATGAAAATGAAATGCCCTTTTATTGTCACTATACACATGTACAATGAGATTAAAAGTTCTTTTCCAGTGCTAACATGCAGAGACAATGAGACATAACAACATAAAATTAAATAACCACATATAATTTAATTAAACATGTTATATGGTTAATTTAAATGGTGTTTTAATCAAGTATTCTAATCTTTTTCCAGCCCATTCAAAAATTGAGTCAAGAAAAAGATTTCACTTCTGGTTCATGCATTACACTGGAAAGGGAAGGTGAAGTCGAGCACATTTTGTCATCCATGCAATGCAAACAGACAATCTGCATACTGTACATGCTGTACATACTCTACACTACAGCGATAGTGTGCTCTTCTGAACACAGTCATGTTCAGGTAACACACATCCATCATTCCTCAGTGATTTACTGTCTCCCTCTGCTGGAGAAACACGGCTTTTGTTAATACATATTTATAGAGACGAGATATGTCATCAACACAACTGATTTTTGTTTATTTATTAGATTTTCTGCAGACATAAAAGGTACTCCAACATTTACAAAATGAGACGAGGTGTCTGAATAAATAGATGTAAAAGCAACAGAAAAGTCCCCCAAACCCCCCCCCCCCCCCCCCCCACACATGCATGTATATATTTAAGAAAAATGTGTTATTAATATAAAAATATGTATATTTATATATAATATAAATGATGTATAAATATATATACAGTATATACATGCAAATATTTCTTAAATATATACATGCATATGTGTGTATTTATATAGACAAAATAATTATACACACTACACACACATATGTTATGTAAACAAAACTTTTATTTTGGATGCGATTAATTACGATTAATTTTTTCCCAGCCCTAATATATATATATATATATATATATATATATATATATATATATATATATATATAATGATGTTATTTCTTTTTGCAGACACCTTAGGCCTCCTTCCTTATTTAACTATAGTTTGGTTTGATGGACGCTGTCAGTTAAATGCATACTGTAGAGTTGTTGTTAGCTTCAACTGTACGGTTTTGATGATTTGCTGAAGTCATTTATAGGCTGATGTGTGATTTCTGTTCTTATAATGGACAGTGTTGTGTGAAATAACATCCTCCTCATGTCCCAGTTGTGTGTCTTCTGCAGGGTCAGAGGAAGTGAGTGATATGAAGAGCTTGTGACAGACAGAAATAATGCCTGTTCGACAGAAATGGAGACCGCAGTATTGAGCTTCAGACTCCAGCTCGTCTTTGCCATGGTTATTATCAAAGAAACGCAAGCTTTAAATCTGTCTCTGAAGGGGTCATATTCTACAAATATTATTATTATTATTATTATTATTATTATTTATAAGTAGTAGTAGTAGTAGTAATAAAAATAATTTTGTATTATTGTTATTAATAAAAGTTACTAGAATTGTTACAATAATAATAATTATAATATTAAAATTATATATTATTGTTGTTATTATTATTAATATTATAGTTGTTATTATATTAATAAAATAGTTTTAATTATTGTTTTCTAGTATTATTTTATTAATCATAATCATAATAATTAAAACGATATATTGTTGTTATTATATTAATAAAATAGTTTTAATTATTGTTACTAGGATTATTTTGTTAATAATAATTATTATTATTATTATTATTATTATGACCCCTATTATTATTCCCTTTTGTTGCCAGTTTTGGTGATCATGTAGATAATCTTTGATCAAAAACGTAATCAAACATGTTTTAAATCCTGGTTTGATGTGATTTATTTTTGGTTCTGATGTAGTTTTGCCCAATGTCCTGTTGTAATTTCAAAGCCTGATGAAATGCAGCAGTTCACACTCATAAAGCTGAAGTCTCACGGGGGGGTGTGTGTGATAACTGGTCTCGAGTATCTGTGATCGCTGAACTGGCCCAGAACAGCCCTCCCTCCCCCCGCTATCCCAGCATGCTCTGTTACGTCAGCAGCGCTGCCTTTACCTGAAGCCCCTAATGGCTTACAGCACGAGAGCTGCAAGTCCACCACTAACAGGGACCAGCCCACGGAGAAATATTTTATTTTCACTTTTTAATTGCACATTGTGAAGATTTCACTTTGTTTGTCATTGTTGGGATGTAAACCGGGGGTCGTGTCCATAAGTGCACTAATGCTTGCACCCTCCCTCATGTTTAGGCCTGTGTTTAGGCCTGTGTTTAGGCCTGTGTTTAGGCCTGTGTTTAGGCCTGTGTTTAGGCCTGTGTTTAGGCCTGTGTTTAGGCCTGTGTTTAGGCCTGTGTTTAGGCCTGTGTTTAGGCCAGTGTTTAGGCCAGTGTTTAGGCCAGTGTTTAGGCCTGTGTTTAGGCCTGTGTTTAGGCCTGTGTTTAGGCCTGTGTTTAGGCCAGTGTTTAGGCCTGTGTTTAGGCCTGTGTTTAGGCCTGTGTTTAGGCCTGTGTTTAGGCCTGTGTTTAGGCCAGTGTTTAGGCCAGTGTTTAGGCCAGTATTTAGGCCTGTGTTTAGGCCTGTGTTTAGGCCTGTGTTTAGGCCAGTGTTTAGGCCAGTGTTTAGGCCAGTATTTAGGCCTGTGTTTAGGCCTGTGTTTAGGCCAGTGTCGTAAATGACCAGTTTCTGTCATGCATGGGCCTCGCTGCTTCAGGTCCGCTACGCTTTATAAAAAGGACAGGATTTGGTTAATCTGGTTAAGTGATTACTGCCCAGTTCACATGCTGATGAAGAGTCACTAGACGACCAGCAATTCATGTGTGAGTCGTTACGTCAGTTCCTGCAATAAAGCAATAGTGTGTGAGAGGCTGTGTGTGTGTGTGTGACTGTATCACTGCTAAACACTTCACAATATAACACCACCTCAACTGCCTCATTGCTTCAAAATAATAATAATAATGAAATATTACAGACTCCAAATTTCATGAAAATATTATGTTTTAATTTATGTTGGATTTGCTTAATTATATATATATATATAGATACAGTATATATATATATATATATATTTATATTTTATGTATGGTACGTATTTAATTCAATTTAATTATATATATATATATATATACACATCATTTGTTTAATATAATATGCATATATGAATATGCATTTAATATGCATATATTATAACCATTTAAAAAGTGTATAAGGCAAAAAGATGATAAATAATGAAAAACTTCAAAAACGGTATTATACATTTCTTAATGTTGATTTAAATAAAATATGATTGGCTTGCTATGCATCAACAATTTCCATTACTAAATCAATACATATTTTAATTAATTTAATAATTAATGTAATGTAATAAATGTAATATATAATGAATTATTTCATAAATTTTTTTTTTTTTTTTTTTTTTTTTTTTTTTTAGGGACATTTTTGTTTCTTTAGAATGATAAACAATTGTGGATATCAAGTGGCATCCCCAACACAGTACCAATGCGTATCGTTTTTCTCACTCTGTTGTATCAAATATTCCTTTTAGAAAGTGAAACTGTTTAGAAATAATTAGTGTGGTGGAATGCCATCTCTCTCTCTCTCTCTCTCTCTCTCTCTCTCTCTCTCTCTCTCTCTCTCTCTCTCTCTCTCTCTCTCTCTCTCTCTCTCTCTCTCTCTCTCTCTCTCTCTCTCTCTCTCTCTCTCTCTCTCTCTCTCTCTCTCTCTCTCTCTCTCTCTCTCTCTCTCTCTCTCTCTCTCTCTGTACTGCCTCCATCAATCACTTTCCTACCTTTATATCTCTTTATCCCTCGCTCTCTCTCTCTCCCTCTCTCTCTGTCTCTCCGCTCCTCCCCCGTGTCTGGGTGAGTGGTTTAGATCAGGGATCAAGCGCTCAGGGACTGATGTCTGTGTGTTATATTGGCAGCGTCACAGGCGCTGATCATCAGAGCACACTATAGTTTAGTGTCGCCCCACCGTCCTCAGGCTTCAGGGGACACCGGAGACCCTCGCCCTCTCTCTCTCTCCGTCAGCATGGACCCGGGGTCCAGCTCCTGCCCGCGGGGTAAGTGACGCTCGGCGCCCTGGATTCACGCGCTCTGGTGCCCCTGATGCCCGTGGATGTTGCCCGAGAGGTGTAAACTACATGTAAAAAAAGTTACGGGTAACTGGAATTGGGTTGTTAGTGTTTTAATGCTAATATAGAACCAGAATAGTTTGTATAAACTGACTTTTCGAAGGTTGTGACGAGTTGTGTTGAGCTAGCATGGGTATTTAGTTCTGTAGAACAGCTTGGGTAGACGATATTTTGTTGTTTTAATGTTGTCAACCAAGAATATACCCTGGTCTTCATTTGAAGTTGATGTTCTGGACCTTCACAATCAGCTAGAATTAGATATTTAGCCATTTTTTTAACCTTTTATCCAAAGTGACTTTAAAATGAGGATTACAGTGATTCATCTTGAGGAAAAAGGATATGATGTGATTGGTTGTATTGAACGTGTCGTGTTTCTTTCTTTAGTAGACGTAAAATTGCTGTTTCTGAACGTCACAATCAACTAGAATGAGATATTTTGCCATTTTAATGCTGCCAACCAGAACTGATTTAGTCTTTAAGGCACATTTGGGTTTATTCTTTTAGCAGATGATTCACAAATGAGGAATATAACAAGTGATTCTTCTAAAGGAGGCAAAAACACAAGGATGTTGTAGTTGCGTTCAGCTACAGTCTTACAGAGCTTTATTAGACATGAAACTTCACAATTAGCTATAATGAGATCAAACGGAATATAATCTTTTCTAAACTGATATTAATTGACGTTTGTGACTAGATGCATTGAGTTAGTCTTACAGTAGTACATTACAATTGCTGTGCTGGAGCTTCACAGTCCGCTAGAACATGATATTTGTACTTTTTAATGTTGTCAACGAGAATATAACCTTTTCTAAACTGACGGTAACATTTGTGACTAGTTTCATTGAACTAGTCTTAATTTACAATGGAAATGGAAATGAAATTGCTGTTTTGGAACTTGTCGATCATCTAGAATGAGATATTTTGCTGTTTTAATGTTGTCAACCAAACTATAACTTTTTCTAAACCAACTTCAAGTTACATTTGTGACTAGTTGCATTAATCTAGTGTCAATTCTTACTTTAATCGACGTGTAATTGTGGTTCATAAACTTCATAATCAGAGATATTTTGGTGTTTTACATGGGCTTATTTACTTTGCCAGACTTTGGGCCTTCTAATTGCTTGACATCCGTGTTGGATAAAGGGATTGTGTGACTCTTTCTGCCTCCGTCTCTTGCACCGTCAGCCGGTGTAAAACATAGCTACCGTAGGCCGCTTAGAGCTCAGAACAAGAGAGAGCTTAGCTGTTATAAATAGAGTATGTGGCCATTTATTACCATAGAGACTGCGATGCACAGTACCTGTTAATGTCCTACCTGACGTGTTCATTTCAACCTTTCTTGCAACAACTTTTGTAAAAGGTTGAAAAGAAAGTTTTTAGTTCTTCTTGCAAACTCCAACTTTTATGTGTCTGGAAAGCAAATAGAAGTCAGTTTTATATAAGGTTTGCTATATTGAGCACCGGTGGATCATCTCTCTGCAGTGGACGTCAGATCCACTGGTTCATAAAGATGGGGTGATGTTCAGGTGGAGCGGTTGTCTGTTCTTTTGTTAAATACAATAATAAAAAAAAAACTCTCTCTGCTGTGTCATCTCACGAGCGGTTGTTCAAGGGGTCGAGGGTTTGGTGAACTCGAGCGCTCGAGGGTCTGCATTGGTAGGTGATTACGAGCTGTTAGTATAGTTTTTTTTTTTTTTTTTTGTGAATCTCAGTAGGTTATATTTAGGCCTAAATATATATTTATCTTATTTTATTTTATCCTCTTTTATTTTGTGCTAATATTTATTTATTTCAGTTTTTATTTTATTTTATTATTAATAATTACTTTATTGTTATTCTTTTTTATTCTATTTGTTCTTATTTTGTTTAATTTCGTTTTTTATTTCATTTTATTTCATATTATCTTATTTTCTGTTTAAATAATTTTTTTAATAATAATAAGATTATTATCTTATTTTATTCATTTTTCATTTTAATTTTTAATTTTATTTTATCCTATTTTGTTTTATTCGGTTTTATTATTTTCCCATTCTGTTTTATTTAAAAAAATTATTTTATTGTTGGTTTGAAATTTTTTTTCCCTCAACTTTGTCTCCGGTCCCCTCAGTTTATTTTTCTCGTTTTAAATGGGTTTTTTTTCTTAGCTTTTGTCCCCGGTCCCCTCCGGGTTTTTTCCACCTGTTTTATCGTGCAGCAGGTGAAAAGTGTGTATCTGATCACTTAAAGCAACAGCACAGTCTCCTCACCAAGAGAGATGCATGATTCCTCAAACACAATGTTGTCATTTAAAAAAGAAAGGTCACTTTTATTAGGATCAATCATCATTGTTGTGATCACCAGCATCCAGTTTAGTCTCAGGCGTTACGAAGGTTTAGAGATTATTGCTATATTTGATCTTTGATTTCCATGTCTACAATTAGAGTGTTTGCAAACAGTCGTTTCGAGCGCCGCCACTGTCATGCCTGGAAAGGGAATCGTCTTAAGCCAAGGACATGCAGTGTGGCGCTGCTGATTGGATGAACTTGATGATCTTGTTGGTAATTTTGGCTGGAACCATCATCGCTGCGTAGTTCTGCCCGGGTTTAAGCTTTATTAATTGTTTTCTTCCTGGTTTCCATTTTGCCCACTCCTTCATTCCCCGTGTGTTTCCATCACTGGATGAAGGGACTCTGTGCCGCTTTTCAACAGTTGAATGAAGGACTGTGACGTCTGCAGTGATATAAGCATATCTGTAATCTAGGTCATTCTGATGAAAGTGGATCACGTCTCGTGAGATTTGTCATACTGTATCAAGTGTCTGCAGTCAATGATGCCAATGTGAACATGAACAGTAGAATGAAATGCTCATTTAATGCCAAAACGTTGAATGTTTTGCTCATGTGGTTGAAGGTCAAGTCTAACTTTTGTTGTCCTGATTACATTCTCCATAAATCTCCACAATATACACGAATGTCTCGTCAATAAAAGTGGTAAAGGCCCAAAATAAAGTTTTTACCAAAACCTATTAGCTAATATTTAGAAAGTAATCATAAAATCAAAATGTAGTTTACCTTTTAATGCATAGACTTAAAATCTAAGTTCTGTCCAACTTTTTATTGTTAAATCTCTGGTGTCGTTCTGAAATGTATCAGATTATGGTAGTAAAATATAGGTTGCAAACTGCAATTGTCATTGACTTATTAACGATAACAGCAGCTGCAGTTCTGAACACAAAAAGAGTTGCTCAACGTTTCTCATATGAAAATGGTTTACACTTCATTTCAAGACATTTTACTAACTATAAGTAACTTTGCAACTACATGTCAACTAGCAGTCATTAGAGTATTAGTAGACTGTTAGGTCTGGGTTACGTATTAGTGTTCAGGATAGTAGAATAAGTTGACATGTAGTTGTAAAGATATAGTCAGTTGAAATCTGTTGAGGAGCGTTAAAATAAAGTGTTAGCAGATATTAAACAGACACTCTACTAATAACTCTACTAATGAGAGTTAGTTGACATGTAGTTGCAAAGTTAGTTAGTAGAATGTCTAAAGTGGACCATTGAAATAGTGTTACCTAAAACAGTAAAAAAAAAAAAAAAAACTTTGAATCTAAATGTACATATGGTCTGAAATGCTCTTGAAACATCCTGGTTTCTGATGAATTGTGTGGTATATGAGATATCAGGTGTCTCATGAGTATTTGCTGCTGTTGATTTGTTGTCTTAGGGCTTGTATCTTTTAAACAGTTGCAGTTGCTTTGATACATAGGCTAGTTACCAGTTAAACACCTTAACCTCAGACGTGATCATGCCCACGGACCGTTGGCTGAACGTCAGATGCATAAGACACACTTAACTGGAAACACTTCATGAGTTTTGAAGTCGTCATCTGATTGGTTGAAGGATGTCTGGGAGACGTGTGTGTCGCGTTCTTTAACGGTCCGCCTGGAAACAAACCCCCTCGTGGGTAACAAACCCCTCCTTACAACTGTGACGCTGAGAGCTCACCAGGATCAACTAAATGTGGATATTCAAAAGTATGTGAAGTTCGCGGCTCCATTGTTGCAGAAAACTTGCAAAACGTTCTTGAATGAATCATTTATTAGATGCACACCGGTCTGTTATTGCAGGGACATTGACTTTACATTTTCACACATGACGAGAAACAAAGCGGACTGTGATTGGTTGCGTTACATGTCAGTCAAACCACGTCCTCTTGGCCGGCCCTTGGCCAATGAAAGCTGTGATAGAGTCGAGACCTTCTGCCGTCAGTCTGAAGCTCTGGCCACACGAGACCAGGCTCTTAGCCAGGATGTTTTGTTCTGTAGAACTGTCAAATGTGAAGTTTGAATGCACTTAAAGATGCTTTGAATTAAAGCATCCATGTATTCAGGTGTATTCAGTGTGAGAATTTGAGTACTTCAGAC
Organism: Rhinichthys klamathensis goyatoka; assembly: GCF_029890125.1. NCBI lineage: Eukaryota > Metazoa > Chordata > Actinopteri > Cypriniformes > Leuciscidae > Rhinichthys > Rhinichthys klamathensis. The sequence goes on from NW_026606734.1 coordinate 1,386,798, forward strand.
ACAAATATTATACCATAAATGTGCGTTCCAAACAATCTGGACTAGTTTCAGACCAGTTTGCAAATGCACTATTGTTTCAAGCAAGTCCACATCCATATTAGAGCATCTTGTGGTTTTATTGCATAATCATAAACAGCTTTTGATGGATCGTCAAGCTGGTCACATTCTGGCAGGCTTCCACAAGCTTGTTTTTTAAGTTTAAGTTTACCATTAAACATACTCTTGGACTTTGTTGTTTACAAAGTTAAACAGTTCAAACATTTAACTTAGTATCATGTACCACTGCGCTGTACATTTAAAAAAATACTTATTTTTTGAAGTTGTAAACAAGAGGAAAACCAAGAAAATACTACTTCACTCTTAGAAGTAAAGGTTCTATATAGAACCCTACAGTTCTCGACTCAGTTTTAAAGAACTCTTTAGGCCAAAAAGGTTCTATTTAAGGTGGAATGCCTTAAATGATTGCATAGGCTATTACTTTCATGTTAACGGGTTGTTTACATTTTTTCTTTGTGATTAAGTATGTTTATAAGCTGTTTAATTAATAAATTTGATTAAAATAGAAAAATCCATAAAAATATCCAGTGATGGGAAAGTCTAATAGGCTCTATATATATTAAGCACCTGACGGAACCTTTTCTTCATTAATCTGTCATGTATAATTCAATTTGTTGCTCGCCTTTGTAATTATTTGTAAAATGTACTAGAGATTTCAGAGTGTAAATTGTTTAGTTTAAGCTAAGAGACTCTTGGAACAGTGTCTCTCTAAATCTGCGCTGAAATGATAGGTCTGAGGATGCGAGTAAAGCGATGTAATCTGAAAATAAATCCAGCCCAGTCCAGATGTTTATTTCAAATCACTGCAATTTAACATCTATATATAACCACAAACCCAGGCGGATCAGTGGTGAGCGACGTCCACCTCCAAGTAATTTCATGTTTTAAGCGATCCGTTTCAGGTTTTCTAAGCGCTTCATGACGGGACGCCATATGTCACGCTCGGCTCTGAACATCAGTTTGACTGGTGAACCGTAGAGCCACACGGGAGGACATCGATCGCCATCATGCTCTAATTATAGGAGAATCGTTATGTCTGACCCACAGCAGTGGATAGGAAGTCAAGTCTAGTTTTTCCTAATCTACCCCAAAGATAGCAGACCATAAACACCTCTCAGTTCTGGAAGCAAACAGAGTATTAGTAATCATGTCTTTCTCTCTGTTCTGTTGCTCTATCTTTCTAATACAGGTGATGGAAACCCAAGGGAAAGCAGCCCGTTCATCCATAACACAGATGATTATAAGGGAACTCTATATGATGGGAAAAACATGGCACTTTTTGAGGTACTGTCTTTAAACTTCAGTGGTGAAGTTTTTAAATGTTCACATTTCAATATGATTGAACATTGCTGCATGTTCTTTGATTTACAGTACAAAAAAAAAAGATTAATAATTATTTCAGGGCCGTGATTTTTATTTTTTATTTTTATTTTTCATGTGGCACAATTTTGCACATTTATCCTCACATTTTCATCAGTAATCAAACTAGACATTTTACTTTTGTGCTTTTAAATTTTCATTATTCTTAATGCTGATTCTGATTAGTTTCTCTAATGTTTAAAGTACTGAAATACTTCTAACTACAATCCTAATTACTAATTCAATAATATTTTAATATTACAATAAATACTACAATTTTACTACGATTTACTACAATTTTTTGTGTGCCTTACTTGAGTAAATAATGTAAATAATATAATAATTCCAAAAATATTAATAGCCAAAAATCTGGCATACCCTTATTTTGATTTTGACCCAGATATGTTCTTGATTATTTACATTATTCTTTTCAGTCAGAACAAACTTTGTGTTTATTCTCAAGCCTATATTTGACATCAAGCCTGTTTTCCACATTCTCGTTTCATGTTTATGATCACAAATAAAGTAATTCATGGGTCATGATGTTTATTTTTGTATAATTTTATGATTTCGGACTGACAAAGCTGTTATTACGTCCTTTGATTTTGGTCACTGCGTTTATTTTTACCGTCCGAGACATTGTGGAGGTTTGAAACGAGTCGTTTGTGTTTGCCGGTTTTGGAGTACAGCGGTTTTCCATCAAACACGTGACCTTTACACTTTCAGGAGGAGATGGACAGCAATCCCATGGTGTCTTCGCTGCTCAGTAAACTGGCCAACTACACCAACCTCACGCAGGGCGTCAGAGAGCACGAGGAGGCCGACGAGGACGAAGGGGCCAAGAAGAAAACAGTCAAGGTAACATACTTGATCAAATACCTAAAACATCATAACGACAAGTATTTGGACCATTTCCCATTAGATAAATTCATTTTATCTGTAGACATGAATGAAAGCAGCAAAGCTTTCAGGATTTGTGAAGTTTGTGTCTGTGTCCTGTAATCTAAAGCAAATCAGACACACATTCTCTACATTCTTTCAGCCTTTGTTGAAAACACGACAGGAAATGAATACAGGTCAGATTGTTTGGAATGTCTGATTACAGAAGCAAGTCGGAAATGACCTGAAGTTCTCATAGTTCCTTTGTTTCACGCTCTTATAAAGAGTATAAAGGTTCTTTATTGGCATCGATGGTTCCGTGAAGAACCTTTAACATCCACAGAATCTTCCTATTGCACAAAAGGTTCTTTATAGTGGAAAAAGGTTCTTTCCATTTTTTTAAAATGTTCTTCACACAAGGAAAAAAACAGGTTCTTTTAAGAAATGTTCACTGAAGGGTTCTTTGGGGAACCAAAAATGGTTCTTCCACACTGTAAAAAAATATTTTTTGATTATTTAATAATTATTCGAGTACTTTTTTTACAAGAAATGCTATTTCAGTCTTTCTAGTTTAAACTTTCATGTTTTGTTACTTGTCATTCCTTGTAATTATTTACGATGTTATCCCATGTAACCATTTGGGAAATTTACTAGCGAAACTAGTTTTATTAAAGTAAATCCTATACTGTTTTTCAGTGAAAACCCCCTTTTGAAATCCTTCATTTTTATGAACAGTCAGTAAAGGTAAAGAATAGACGCCATATTTTATTTAACTCCAGAAAACTTGGGTTGAATTGCCCTGACAGTGCAGAACATTCTGTTTTCTTTCTCTCTCGGCCTCATCTTTATTCACTTGAAAAAAATATGATGACATCTATGGTTAGTCTTATTCATAAATGTATTAACACATGCACAAATGCAACTGTTTTCTTTGTTTTCCATTTCAAGCCCAGAGGGGATCAACATATTGAGATCTCGTGGTTATTTCTGCGAGTAAGTAAAAATGTTTAAGCCATGGCCAGGCAATACCCACAAACCCACAGTCCCCAGCCAGTCTCCTCGTCTCTGGGCATCTGTGATTGGTGAAACGGGGCGAAGGCGACGTGCTCTTATTAGTCCTGAGACGACGGGGCTTCAGATGCTCGGACTGCGGGAAACTGCTCAAGTCTTCTTGTGAAGAAGTGAAATTTTGGAGGAAACATCTAGGAACCTCTTGGGTTTTTATTTGCTTCTATATTTAATAACTAAAGTTCATCCATGTCGTGTAATTGACTCAGACGATTCCAGCGGGAACAGTGTCGAGAGCGTTCATCACTGCGGTATGCATTTATTACTATATGCATTTGATCGGGCAAAAGCTGGTTATGATTTCTTTTGTATCAAGATTGAAGCACATCATAAGCTTGGTTTGGAAGGAAACACTGAATCTCAGCCACTGGAGTGTGAATCTCAGTATTGGGTCATTTAACATGGATTATGTCTCTTTTATGGCTAAAAGCTTCCATTGAAACATTAAATGTACATTAACATCCTCAGCACTTATGGATAATCTGGTTTGCATTGCATATTGCGTGTGATGTTTCTCTCGTTTTAGTTTCTCACAGAATTAAATGCGATGCAAAATGTGAACAATACAAATTCCTCTTTTGGTCAAACAGGTTCTTGAAGCACTTTAGGTTCAGCAGAGAAATATCTTTTTATCAAGAACCATTTTTTGCTGAATAGGGTTCTTGAGTTCCTATATGGTCATTTGGAGATTAAAAATATAGTTTTATTAAAGGTTCTTCAGATCAGTATTTTGATTTCTGCGTCTAAAAAGCATCAGTATACAGGTTTATTATTGTTAACTAATTCATTAAAACTAAAATTATAACAAATACATTCTCATTACTTGAAATAAACGAACTAAAATAAAATAAAAAATACTTCCTTTATTTCAGCTAGTTGCCAATACAACAGTTCTCATTTTCATTTAGTTTCTGTGTTTTTATATTTCTAACTGTACGTCCCTACAATATTTTTTTGCTGAATTATTGCATGCATGCACAATCATTTATTGTCCATTTTCTCATGCTGTCTTTTTGGTGTTGTCTTTCTGTCCAGAGTCCACAGATGGGCACGTTCATCGGCGTCTACCTGCCCTGCCTGCAGAATATCCTGGGAGTGATTCTCTTCCTGCGAATGACATGGATCGTGGGAACGGCGGGAATCTTGGAGTCCTTTATCATTGTGTCCATGTGCTGCTCGTGTGTAAGTCCGACCGTTTGAACTGTAGACAGTGACTGAGGAAACATTAAATTAGCATTAAACTGAATTATTATCTTATAAGGTATCTGATTTTTACTCCTTAGAAAGCGTGTTCCAGATAAGACACTTATGAGGTTCATTTGAGTCAGGATGCTTTCTTAGAAGGCTGTGCAATCATAATATTTAAAAAGTCATAAGAAAACCAGTTGTTTTTCAAGCGGGGTCCATATAAACACTGGAGTCACATATTAGTCAGTTCAGTCCGTTGATCCTGCAGGTTAAGTTTAGCTCCTTCCTCTTTCGTCTGAACTCACACGTGTGTAATATCCTGTGCTCAGAAGTCTTTAACACAGACGCTTATTTATAAACCACATCAGACAATGGGATCAAGTGTCTAATTCACCTCAACCTTTACTTACTAGTGTCATTATACGTTTCCGGTGATTGTGTCACAGTCAGGTTTTAAACGTTTCGCTCTTTCATCATAGCGTTCTTACAGGAACCATCAAGATCTCAGCGCTGCCACTTTAAATTATGCTTATTAGAAACAAATGGCCGATAGAGGGGCGTTTCCATGTGTGATTGAATCACACATTTACTTCCTCACTTAGGAAAGTTAAATCAATATCAAACCAGTGCAACAAACCGTTTTTCTTAATGTCTTCCTAAATTTACGAGTGAAACCGGGATGAAAAGTGCAAGACTGGACTTGAGAGCATCACTCAGGAATTGATTGGATGGATGGTGAAAAGTTTTTCTTTATGACAAATGTTGAAAAAGCCAGAAAGTTATTTATTATAGAAGTGGAGCAAGTTATTACATGAATGTGGCCAGATTTTTCTTGGCAATTTTTAGTTTGCACATTTCAAAAAAATTTCACAAAACAAAAAAACTATGCACCATATATTAAAAAAACAATATATGTTTGTTTTACAGTTTATATTTAAATCATAACAACCATTCCCTCATATCTTAAACAATCAGAATATTAACTGAATATATTGAAATGCATACTGAATATGAATCTGAGTGTAATCAGAAACAGCATTAAAGTGTGTGTTGATAAAAATGGCAGCTCTTTGTGTCTGTATTTGGCTAGTAAAGATCACTCAATCTTCTTCCTTCAAACCGCTTTATTTCAAACGCTAAGCCCGCTGGAGGTTCATGGACGTTAATTGGCTTTAGTCCAGTAGCTTTTCAGAGACACAGGGATTTAGTGTGGACGTTCAGCTCAAGGACACTCCAACAGTTCGGCCGTATTGCATAACGCCCAGATGCAGATGACCTTTAACAGGACTAAATGTTCCTGGGAAAAGAAAAGGAGAACGTCATTACTGTACTGTACAGTGTTATCTTTATTGATTGAGTTTCATAGAGCATATTTACTTTATACATCTGAACTAATAATTGTATTGTGGACCCTTTGTTTTTTCAGACAATGTTGACAGCCATATCAATGAGTGCCATTGCTACAAACGGTGTTGTTCCAGGTATTACATTTATTATTCTCAACTTGACATCTCAAATGACATCCTGGTCTTCAGAAAACCATGTTAAACTCCCAAGCTGCATGGTTGATTATGGTGTTTTTTGTAACTGTATCAATGGTTTCCGGTAAAAGTGCACTGCTGAATGCATGTCATTCTTCCTTTTAACCCTCAAGGGCTTGTCGTCCTGTGTCACAGTTAATGATGTTTGATGATGTTTTTCCCAGCTGGAGGCTCCTACTACATGATCTCTCGGTCTCTGGGCCCTGAGTTTGGAGGTGCTGTGGGACTGTGCTTCTATCTGGGCACCACGTTCGCCGGGGCCATGTACATCCTCGGTACCATCGAGATCTTCCTGGTGAGTGTTGTGTGTCCAGTTAAAGTCTACAGTCAGATTATGTCAAAGAGTGGAGTTTTTAGAAACCGGTAATCAGCCAGTGTGACGTAAGGATCACCTAAGAATAACTTTAGACTTTAAATTAAGGAATTATACCATGTTTATTGTGTGATATATTGAATATTTATGACATATTTGCAATGATTTTACTGCTTGTATAAAATTAGGCAACATTGCGTTTAGTAATTTTTAGTCATTAGACTAGATTTGTGACTATAAAAGTATTTATTTTACAAAAAATAGTTAAAGTAAAAATTTTTTTAAAATATTGCATATATATATAAAATAGTTTTATAATTGCAATAGTTAATAGACAAATAATAAAATTGGATTCAAATAAATAATCAATACTTCTTACAGTACATTATAGAACATTCAACTATAGTAGAAAAAATATAGTAATAGAAACTAAATATTTTTCAATTAGTTTGCGAATATTTAGAATATAATGTAATGTAATTTTTTCACAGTATGAATTGGGTCATAACCATTTGACAGAAGTTATGAACAAAGTTCTTCCAGTAACATTAATAGAATGTTTGTTTAAAGTTGTCTGGTCTTTAGTAATGTTCTCAAAACATTAGTACAAAAACATTCATAAATCATTCATGGGATGTTGTTTTTCTGAAACGTTTTAATTGGACATTTGCCTAACAGTTTTTAAATGTTGTTTTAGAACGTTCAGAGAACAGTAACGTTCCCATAATGTTTGCGAAAGGATAAAATGGAAATTTTCCTTACTTTACAAAACTTTCCTTAATGTCCACATAGCCAATAAACATTTGTAAAAATAATTGGACGTTTTGAATGTAAATTAATGGGATCATTATCAAAATGTCCTTAGAACATGAAAATATATGAAGAGTTTGGTTCCAAAACGCAATTAATCCATTTAGATTAATTTGAGTAAAAATGTGTTTTCTTTACCAAGAAAGTGGAAAGATGAAAACCACTATTTTCTGTTTCAAACTTTCACATAGCATTTGTAGGTCATAATAAAAAAAATAAAAAAAATCCAGGTTTTGATTTTCAAAGATTTATTATAAAAACTGATTATTTTTTCCCCCAAAATGCAATAAATCCTTTTTTTTTTTATTCAAAATGCAATTAATCCATTGAATCAATATATAAAAAAAATATTCATATTGAAACTGTTGAAAATACACAACAACGTAAGTTTATTAGTATAATATTTTTATTAAGAACTGTAAAGAAGATTGAAAACATTTTTCCTCCTCCCGAGTGCCTCATCTTCTTAATCTCCTCACGTAAATGATTCGGTTTCGATGCCTTACGTTTCTTACCCACCGCAGAAACAACCACAGGTTCATCAATGCCGTCAAAATTATTCATTTTTTTGTTTGTTTGTTGATCGAAAAGTACAAAATCGATAAGAAAAACTAGGAAGCCGGGTGTATTTGGCGCTGCCGTTACTGTTTACATTGCGTGGAATGCTGCGTTGTGATTGGTTGAGAGCGGATATATCGCATTCTGCAGAGAAGGGAGACTGGCGTTTGTCGCGGTTTGGAAAGAAAGGGAGAAAACATGACAGAATAACACGGCGGATATCGCATTTTACTTCAAATTAAACATTGACTTTTCAATACCAACCAGATACAATACTGATTTTTGCAGTAACTATTTTTTTTTTTTTTTTAATTCCCCGTTTTCCCCCCATTATTTCCTCTTTATTTTCTTCTATAAATAAAATGAACATCTTCATTCTGTGTTGTGCCACAGACCTACATCGTGCCCAGCGCCGCCATCTTTAAGGCAGAGGAGAAGGCGCTGGAGGCCGAGGCCATGCTGAATAACATGCGTGTGTACGGCACGTGTTGTCTAACACTCATGGCTGTGGTGGTGTTCGTTGGTGTGAAGTACGTCAACAAGCTCGCGCTGGTGTTCCTGGCCTGTGTGGTGCTGTCCATCCTGTCCATCTACGCTGGCGTCTTCAAAACCATCTTTGAACCTCCGGTTTTTCCGTAAGTCAGATGTTAAAGTTCATGAAGGTTCATCAGGGATCACTTATTCAGGAGCCTTAACCCAAACCAACCAGCTCATTAGAAACCCTCAAAAAAACATTTTTGCTATTTTTTCAGTTTACTTAATTAAAATGAGTTAAACCAACACAATTCTTGAACATTCTGTAACTTTGTTCAATTTATATACATTTGTAAAAGGGAGGTTAACTGGTTTTGATTTTTGTGTTTGTGAATAACCATCTGAACATGGATCTCTAGTTCCCAGTATGCCTTGCATGGAAATGCATTAGAATTAAATGTATTTATTAAGTATGTTTTTTTTAGTAAATGGAAATTTTAGAATAGTTTATTTCCATAATATCCAGTTATATTTTCGTGCGGCTATCGTGCATAAATTATTTTTAAGTATACAAGACATGATTCCAATAAGCTTTGAATAAATGTACATTTATTCAAAAATGTAAAAAGTTACATTATTTTATTTTATTTATGTTAACACTTTTATTTCAGTGCACTTTGATTTTAATAAAAAGGATTTGAAAATCATAAAATGTCTCTATGGAGAATTGCTACTTCCGAAACCCAACTATTGCCCTTTATTGCTTCAGAATGCTGACGCCTCATTGTACTGTATGTTTTACAGCATCGCCTATTTGAACTAAACAGAGCCTCTTTATAGATTTTAGCAGCGTTGGGCAGCTCTCAGTGCCTTTTGTTGAACCACAAACATCCGCAGCAGTGTTTGTTTCACAAGCTTTCTCAATCACCACAACCGTGCTGACAATAAACTTTCATTTAAGTCTTTTGAATTGTTTCTAAACGCTCTTCTGTCCTCTCCAGGGTCTGTTTGTTGGGCAACCGCACCCTGCAGAACCACGGCTTTGACAAGTGCATGAAGACCGATATAATAGACAACGTGACCGTGACCACGAGGCTCTGGGCTCTCTTCTGTAACGGGCCGGAGCTCAACGCCAGCTGCAATGAATACTTCAGCCTCAATAACGTCACCGAGATCCAGGGCATTCCCGGCCTCACCAGCGGAGCCATTTCAGGTGCCGGCACACCTTCTGCTTCACTATTGCACAGAACATCGACCATGAGTTTGAGTAAATCAAGTCAAAATGGTCCTTCTATACATTCTTGTACATGTTCCTGATCTTGTCGTGCAAGATTCATCAGTTATTCCTAGAAAAATAAGGTTTGGTCGTTGCAGTCTTGAATATCCACTCTGAAATAAGAGACATTATGGATTATTTGTGTTCATTTTAGCCTCAGCTTTTAGTGTTAGTTGCTGTAGAAAAGTGTCTAAATGACTATTAACTGTTCAATCTTATGCAGACGTGTGTGGCATGAGTGTTAGAGTAGCAGTTTTCAAACTTTTTGATGCTAAGCACCCCCAATATTATATATTTTTAAGTAGAAAGAGTGAAATGGTATTTTCCTGTTAAACATACACCAATAATCTTTTATTTACATCTTCTAAAAAACTTTTTTTTTTTTTTATTATACAGTTTTTACAGATTGAAAACTCCTGCGTTGGAGCATTACATTGACCTCTGACCCCAAAGGTCTCTACTGTAGAGTGACAGAGCATGACAAGAGTTCAAGAGTAGTAAATCTGTGTGTGTTTAATATCTCCTCTAATCATTGCCATACGCTGGTGTATTCAGCTCAAGCCCATCAGGGACTCCAGGGTTATTGATCATGAAGCCGCTGTGGCTCTTTTGAATGGCATTGATGCTGTCTGCTGCTCCAGACTGGATTCTGCTGGGTTTAACAGGCCAGGCCTGACTTTAAAGTGAGCAGAAATAATTGTTTTCACGCAGCATTACAGTGTCTGGCTCTGGCCTGGAGTTTTGTGTAAGTAGGTCAGTGCAGTACATTCAAGTGATGTTTCACGGCTTGTTCTGTGAGTCAATTTGTCCTCATAATTTGATCAAACTACCACAGTGTTTGTGTTTTATAGGCTTAATGTTGATTTTAATGTAGTGGACGAAGAAAAAAGTCCCTTATGGAACATTATATTACACATTTCACGCCTCGGGCTGTGTTCAAAATCACATACTCTCTTGAGTAGGTACTTATTTTAAATAAGTAATTACTTCATGGCTGCTAAAAATTATGAATGTGTGTAGTATGAATGTAATCTGGACGTTAGGGGTGTAACGATTCATTCGTTTTCTCGATGCATCGATTACAAATCCTGACGATGCATATGCATCGATCTTGAAACATGTATTTCGAATCGTGAATCGTTTATTTCGGTCAATATTCGATTTAAAATGCTAAGAATCGAATAATTCGCGATTCTATATCGATTCAGTGCTTTAAAACATATAAACATTAAATGACTACATGCGCGAATTAATGAGGCGTTGTGCAGCGTCATTTCGCGTCCTCACAGCTCTCACATACTCGCTGCACTCTTACCATCTTTCACTGGATTTCGCTCGCGCTCGGTCCCATATAGCTCTCATCTACAGATTTTTGAGCAGTCCATGTTTGAGCTCTCCTCAGGACAGCCATTAGTGTTCACATGAGCAGATGACAGCTCTCTATCGAGAAAGCAAGCCATTGATAAAGCTGTCATTGCGCGGTCACTACTATGAAACAACGCGTTCGTTGCGTGGAAACGTCACCGTTATTTTCTTTAAGATAAGATACTGAAGTTTTACGGAAATGGGTCATACCCGTCCTGAGCAGTTAAAGTAAAACCCCACTTATTCAAGGGTGCGCATTCATTACATGGAAAGAGAAAACGTATAATAGGTGTCTAAAATGCACACGCTTCCGATTAATCATGAATGATGAATGAAATGTAACTTAATGTCGTTAAACTGAACTGATGAAATAACTACAACATTAATTACACTGAAATAAGAGCGCGTGGTTTATCCATCAATCAGATGCGCATTAAAGTTGCATTCATAATCGTTAATATAGCACAAGTAGACAGCCGGCGCGTTTTCTTTCAGAATCACAAGGAAAATGTTCAGTCGGATAAAGAGAACAAAGAGTAGCTATTCCATGAGGAAACGTAAGGTTTAGTTGGGTAAGTTCATGGTATTTTTAGTCTCACAATGGAGGATGTTTAATGTACCAGAACACTTTAAGGTTGTGTATCCATTCAAAATAGTTAGCATGATGAACTAACTATACTTTTAAAGCCTTTTTAAATCTTGGTTTACATTTTTACAAATGCTAATTTATAGGCTTTGGAAATATTTTTTATAATAATAGATTCATTAAAAACTAACATGAACTAACGTTAACAATAGACAAAATGTTTTTTTTTTTTTTTTTTTTTCACTCTCTGACCCCGGAAGGCAGCTGTAGCCTATAATTCACACCCTGACTAAGACCCATTGGGGGAAGCATTTAAATAATCCTATGAATGCATATAAAAAATTAAGAATCGAATCGAATTAATCGAATCGCATCGAATTTTAATGTGAATTGCATTGAATCGAATCTTTCTGAATTTGCAAAAATCGTTCTTGAATCGAATCGAAAACCTATGAATCGTGAATCGAATCGATTCGCTGCCTACCCAAAGATTCACAGCCCTACTGGACGTACTACATCCGCCATGTTGTCATTAATGATTATCATGTGATCTACCGTCACTTCACTGTCATTCACAGATTCTCTCCCGTGGCCTCATGGGATAGTAAAGTGTCCATCGTATCACACTTCAGACTCTCACCGGAAGTAGTAGTCATCCAAGTACTTGTTGCCTACTTGCCCATGAATTCAGACATACTCATTTTGTCCCATACTGTTTCTCACCTACTATATAGTAGGGAAGTATGCCATTTTGGATGTTGTGTGTCAACACAACAATAGCTCCATTAGATAAAGATAGTTAATGCATTTACTGACAATGAGCATTATATTTGTTAAAGTATTTATTAATCTTTGTTAATATTAGTTAATGAACTTACAACGAACAGTAGTATTTTTATGTCAGCAGGTCCATTTAAATAATTTTAAGTAATACAGCTTTTGATTTTACTAATGCATTTGTAAATGTTGAAATATACACCGACTAAGATTTGTGTTTTGAATTGCATGTTAACTAATGTAGTGAACTAATGTTAAGGATAATGAAAAGTTAAACTTTGCATTTCAAGCAAAACCGTGAAGTGTAATTTGTTAATGGAGAATTTCCATCAGTGCGATTTGTTTTCAGAGTCAGACTGACATGAACTTGATAAAACTTATCAATTTTAGTGGTTTCTCAAATGCAGATATTACCGAACCAAATGGGCAAAAATAGCAGCTTATCTTAAAATGAACGAGTCGCTCAATATCTTGACGTTTAGTGCTGATTTTCTTTGCACAGAGAACATGTGGGGAAGCTACGGTCCCGCTGGCATGATGGTGGAGAAAGACCTCCCGTCGGTGCCGGCGATCGCTTCGCCTCAGGACAAGGACATGCCGTATGTGGTCAACGACATCACCACCTTCTTCACACTGCTGGTGGGAATCTACTTCCCCTCGGTCACGGGTACGAACACACCACGCTCTTCACATCACTGTTAGGTTCATTAGAAAGCTTCTTTCTTTCGGATTTCCTTTCTCTTCTCGTATTGTCTTTCTCCTCCCTCTGCTGTGCTGTTGTAACTAATCTAGTTTGATCTGGTTATGAGCGTGAACAGCGATCTGTCTTATCTAGTGCTCTCAGACTGACATTGAGCTCAGCAGGAGCGCATGTGAACTCTCTGTAAACAGAGCGATAGCGTTTCATGCTGCGCTGCACTATCAGGAGTCAGGACATGACCTTCCTGCAATAACAGGGATAGAGGTTTGGAAAAGACCCTCATATTTGCCTTGAGCATTCGAGCTGGGTGATATCATGCATACATATCTCAATATTTATGCATCTGCTCTGAAGTGGCTTTAAATGTTGATTTATATATTGTTTTCAGAGGAACATTTGACCAAAACAGTCATTTCAGTTCAATTAAAAATGTTTAATACAACAAAAATACTTACAAATAATAGAGCTACATTTTGTTTATATGTGTACCGTATATAGTACCGTATATATAGCAATGCAAAGAAGCAATACATATTTATAGATTTTTTACAAAATAAAATTGGAGTGTATGAAAAGTGAACATTTTTCATTTCATTGAATGACCTGGAAATTCACAGAACTTACTAACTCAAACTAGTATTATTTATATACTATTGTAGTATTTGAGGTAATATTTTTGAATCAGCTTTTATTTTTATATTTTAAATATTAGTTTTAGTCATTTGGTATGTGATTTTGTCATTTTTATTAGTTTTTGTTTTTCTTTTCAACTTAAACTTTTTTATTACATTTTATTTTATTTTATTTTAGTTAGTTTCCACTCTATTTATTTAAAAATGTTTTTATTATTATTTGTATTTATTATTAAATTTTTTATTTTTAATAGTTTTAGGTTTGGCTTTTGTTGTTTTGCCAGCCGTTTTGTTGGCTCGAACAGTTTTTGCTATTGAATTTTGAATCAGGGACAACGTTCATTCAATCACATATACCAGTACTTCAACATTTTTCTTTTATAACTTTATAAGAATTACGTTTTGGCATGATTTGATAAAAACGCACACCTCTGTTCTGCAGGAATCATGGCTGGATCCAACAGATCCGGGGATCTGAGAGACGCTCAGAGGTCCATTCCCATCGGAACCATCCTCGCCATCGCAACCACCACCATCATCTGTATCCTTACTTCCCTTAGAAACCTTCCTTTAAATCCACTGCACAGTTTTCCATCTAGTAGAATCCCGCTCCACTAAATCCCTGAATCATTGTGTGTCTCTGAGAGAAAGTGTAAGGAGAGCTGCTGTTTGTCTTCTCTCATCCTCTGGGAGGATCGTTTTCTTAACAGTGTAACTCAGATCTGTCCTGCGTCGTGTTGTTCGGCGCCTGCATCGACGGTGTGGTGCTCCGAGACAAGTGAGCGCTTTCTATTCCTCATTTTCCTCTCAGAATCCTCATTTTCCTGAATAAACATACAGGAAATCTCCTTTAAATAACGGTCGGTTTGTGTGCAATCCTGTTTATGAGCAGTTTAGGCACTGCAGTCAAAGAACCCTTTATGAGAAATATCCCAAGAGTCGCCTTGTGTTGTGATTATATCAGGAATATTCCTACACCTAGTGTGCTCCCTATCTAGACAGTACTTGTTCCAAAGATAGGCAGCAATTATGTTTCCTCCCAAGATTCATAGTAAAAAAACATGAAAGCCTGAGAGAAATACTTCAGTCACATAATAAATGTCACAATATACATAAAATATGTTTTTTATATATATATATATATATATATATATTTAAATGCTGTTAAACTTTTAAAAAAAGTAAAAAGACAATTTTTCATGAATAAAATTGTTGTTAAAAAAATGTCACAATGTGCATAACTAAATATATGCACAAAATGTTTACTATATTGTATAATAATGTAAATATATAAAAAATCAATCCTGTTGATTAGGTTTGGAGACTCTGTGAAAGGCAACCTGGTGATTGGCACGCTGTCCTGGCCCTCGCCCTGGGTGATCGTGATTGGCTCGTTCTTCTCCTGCTGTGGGGCGGGGCTTCAGAGTCTCACCGGCGCCCCCCGTCTGCTGCAGGCCATCGCTCGAGACGGCATCGTGCCCTTCCTCGAGGTACAATCTGCTCTACGAACACCTCAGAGCTCCAGAATGGCTATTCAGATTTCATACTTGACAGTGATTAACAGCAGCACCTTCAGTCACAGACTGATCGCACCAAAGTCAGACTGTTTAATGTGCCATGACAACTACAACATAGTTTTGCACTCATGTCAACATGTGAACATCTTTGATATTAGTGTTTTAGCAATTATTCGTATTACTTGTCAATTTTTTATTCTTTTATAGCCTGGTTCAGATTACACAATTTTTTTGTCTGTTACGATAGTCAGATTACGCGATTTTGACTCCTAAAATCTTGTGTCGTGGCCAAGAAACATGTCAGACAACACGTTGCTCTCCGACCAGTCATCGCGCGCCGTCTTACACGCACACATACACACGCACGCACACGCACACACACACACGCACACATATATACACACACACACTCTCGCTCGCTCGCTCACTCACTCACACACACACTCACACTCACACACACACACACACACACACACACACACACACACATTAACACTCACTCTCGCTCACTCACTCACTTACTCACTCACTCTCGCACACACACACTCACTCACTCGTGCACACACACTCACTCACTCTCGCTCACTCACTCACTCACTCGTGCACACACACACACACTCACTCTCACTCACTCACTCACTCACTCACTCGAGCGCACACACACACACTCACTCACTCGTGCACACAGACTCACTCACTCTCGCTCACTCACTCACTCGTGCACACACACACACACACTCACTCACTCACTCGCGCACACACACACACACACACTCACTCTCACTCACTCGTGCACACACACACTCTCGCTCACTCACTCACTCGTGCACACACACACACACACTCACTCTCACTCACTCACTCACTCACTCACTCACTCACTCACTCACTCACTCACTCACTCACTCACTCACTCACTCACTCACTCACTCTCACTCACTCACTCACTCACTCACTCACTCAAGCGCACACACACACTCACTCACTCCCTCACTCTTGACGGAACCCGTCGCGGAGGACTGGAAAAAAATTAAACATGCTAGTCTTTTTATCGTGATGTCGTGAAGCATCGATAAACGACGTCGGTTGTCACCCACTATGGCACACTATACGAGATGAAACGATCGAATCTTGCGTCCCGGCGCCCGTTGTCGTTTACGAATCGCCACGATACCCTACGTTAAACGGATCGTGCTAGAATCGTGTGATCGGAACCGGGCATAACACTGTTGATTGGTACGAGAGTCGGAAATGAATTGTTTGTTATGTGTGGTGATGTGCTTGTTATGTGTTGAAGCTGCTGTGACAATGTAATTTCCCGTAAAGGATCAATAAAGTATCAACAACAATACTTACGACACACAAGCATCCACATATCCTGCCATTCTCTGACTGTCATGTGATCGTCTCTCAGGTGTTTGGTCATGGCAAAGCCAACGGAGAGCCGACGTGGGCTCTTCTTCTGACGGCTCTGATCTGTGAAAGTGGGATTCTCATCGCTTCTCTCGACGCTGTGGCGCCCATCCTTTCAATGTAAGCCCCGTGTCTAATGTGTTTTCTCCTCCAGTGTGGTGACAGACTGTGTGTTTGACTGCAGGGGCGTTTCTAGGTTTTAAAAACATCAGGGGCTGAACCCGAAACATCAGGGGCTGGGGTGGGTAATAAGATAACATGATTCGATACAGAGAATAATGTATATTGCAGGCCTATATGCAGGGGGCAGACTGGTTAAGAAAAATACATCCCTGGCACTGTAACTACACCAGCCCACATTACCACACAGTCACACACATTCAAATGTGAGGTAGGGGGGTTCGGGGGCATACTCCCCCGAGAAAATTTGGATTTCTCAGACCTAAATATGTGCATTTTAAGGTGTTTGAAGGTCATAAAAATTGGATAACAATAGCTTTAAAAGCATGTCAGTGGGCAGTAGCATAAATTATTTGTCAAGCAGATAACAGATTCTTAAATATGAGAATGAGGATAAATGTTGAAATGAATGATCCACACCTGGAAATGCAGAAGGTTTCTGCTTATTGTTGACAATACACAATCTTTAATGCTAATATATAAATGGCTCATTTGCCTCTGGACACAAAGATTGCGTCCAGAGGCAAATGAGCAATTTATATATTAGCATTAAAGATTGGTTTCAGCAACTTGGTTTCTTTCTTAAAGGGGTCATATAATGCCATATAATGCCATTTTTGTACAAGCTAATATGATTCTTTAGGGTCTAAATTAAAAGTTTGTAATATACTTTAATTAAAAATTCTCATTAGTATTGTAAGAAAACACTTATTTTACCTGGTCAAAAACAGCTCTGTTTTCAGCACGCCGTTTCAGTGCATATGACTTTAAATGATCATGAGCTTTGCTGACTCCGCCCCTCTGTTCTATGTGTCACCAGAGCCGGCTCTGGCGTACACCGTTTGTAACACAATAATAACGCGTTGTTCAGTATAAACGTGGGATTATGAATTATATTGAGAACGTCATACATAGAAAACATGCCGTAATGTACCCTGAGTGTAAACCTTAGACGCATTCATTGTGAAGCATGCAGCTAGCGATTTACAAGGATTAATATAAATAGTAATATAAAGTTTAATAAAACGTTACACTCACTTCAGTTCTTTTGGAGGTTCAGCAGGAACACGAATATCTGCTACCGATCCTTTCTTCAGGAGCTGCTTCTTAGCAAAACCAGCTTTATACTGATCCTCGTTTATAAAGCAGTCTGGTGAGAAATGATTCGCGCAAACATGAGAGCATTGACGTTGCTCGTGGGGAATATTCCCTTCGAAAACAAACTCAGTCTTCAGCGGTTCGGATTTAGGAACATTAAAATGACTGCTGTGTTCATTATTACACCCAAGAACAGAACACCAATCGCTTAGACGCCATTCTGCTCATAGACAGTGCTCCAGCATGTCAACAATGACCGCGCCGGTCCGCGCAGACTATGATTGACAGCTAGCGAGGGCGGGTCTGTGTTGAAACGCGGCTGTCGCGGCTGTCAATCAACAATCGTGGGAGGGGCGTCCGTTTTATTTACGTCACAAAAACGAACGGCTCAATTTAAGACAGGGGAAAACATATAAGGAGATTAAAACAAAACCACTGGATGGATTTTTATCATTATATTATGGTTGTGTACAGGCACTGCCAACACACATTTCAGTACAATCAACTTGTAAAAGTGCATGTACCATTATATGACCCCTTTAAGTTAATCAATGTTTTTTGGCACTAATCAGTTCAATTAAAGTTTATTGTTCACTCATAAAGACAGTCACTTGTCGCCACCTACTGGCTTAAAGTAACACTATGTAGTTTTTCAACCTTCATAATATATTTCCAAGACCCTTGTGATGGTACATCGACTTAAAATAAGTTAAATGACACGTCTGCCATAGCCTGACGTGGTCTGTATCGCTTTTACTGGCACTATGTAACTTCGGGTTTCGGGTAGGAACCCGTGCACAAAAAGAACTACAAAATTCGACTGCTTTACGGCATACGTCACTTCCCCCACCACTTCCTCAAATTGTCTGTGGCCATTGCAGACATCCCAAGTCTCCCGGGAGTCTCCTGCGTCTCCCTGATGCCCGCAAATTAGTTCAGATCTGCCGGAATCTAGAGCGCGCATGCGAGACAGAACATACTGCATAACATACATAGCGCGAGCACGGCTGAGAGAGAGAGAGCGAGAGACCTTGCGAGTGTGCCTCACGAAAGCTAGTCAACCCGCCACCAGCGGAATATATTGTAATAATGTTAATCAAGCTGACTAAATCACATGACTGCGCAGCAGTTAACAATAAAAAGTTGTTAATTCTCCACGTTCAGTGTATGTTTCATTTAAAAAAACGGCCGCAAAACAGCGATTAAATTAGTCTAATTGACGAGGCTAAAAACAAAAGTTTAGACTGGCTGGCTTGCCTGCACATTCACTGTCCTCGCGGCTGCGGCTGCTGCAACTTGATGGGGCTGGCTGCAGAACGACTCAACTTCCACGGACAGTTTTTAATGTCTTATATCAAGATTTTGCTTTAGTATAATTTTCGGGACAATTAAGGCCGGATTCGGGACAACAGCTTAGATTTCGGGACTGTCCCGAATTTTTCGGGACTTCTGGTCACCCTATCGCCAGTAGATAACTCTTCTTGCCTCTCATCCGCCTCGTATCGTTCATGACTCCTTATTTTACTTTTTTTAAAGTGTCTAATGTCCATAATAGCAACCACCAGAAGCCACAAACAACAATGACAGTCAAGCCCTAAAGCTGTAAGTTAACCGATGGCTCTTTCAGGCTCTCTCTCTCTCTCTCTCTCTCTCCTCTGGTGCGCACTCTAAATGCAAGCATGCTATAACCGTAGTAACTTTGATCTGCTTGAACACATTTTAATCGTCTTTAATACATGACTCCGAATGATAGATTAAAAGACCCGGTCAATTTTTTTAAATAAATACAAAATTATTCAAAAATAATAATAATTATCAATAAATTCAATTTTTTGAGATCCGGGGCTATAAAAAAAAACATCCGGGGCTTAAGCCCTGGATGCCCATGTCTAACGACACGCCTGTTTGACTGTGTTTCTCTCGTCAGGTTCTTTCTCATGTGTTATCTGTTCGTAAATCTGGCCTGTGCACTTCAGACGCTCCTGAGGACGCCCAACTGGAGACCACGCTTCAAATTCTACCACTGGTGAGAGACACTACAGTCATCTGTCGTATGGCTTGAGTACGATTTCTTTATATTTTTGAAAAAAGTCTCTTCTACTCGCCAAGGCTGCATTTATTTGATCAAAACTACAGTAAAAAATGTGAAATATTATTACAATTTAAAACAGCTGTTTTGTGTGTGAATATATATTAAAGTGTAATTTATTCCTGTGATCAAAGCTGAATTTTTCAGTCAATTTAATTCCTGATGGATAATGTCAAGCCCCACACTAAGTTTCTCTTAAATCAATATGCTATCAAAACTCATTTTAATTTGTACGTCTTTGGTGGAAATGCACTGAACTGAAGTATAATGACTTACTGAAGGATTATATATATTGAAGGATTATATATACTCAAGGATTATATACTGTATAGTGAAGGATTATATACAGTAGTCAACATTTGAAGTGGATCAAAACCTTTCATCGAAGTTATACACAAATTTCAAATAATACCCGTTCTTGTCTTAGGACAACTTTGAAAACTTTTTTGATCAGAAAAAGGGGTCAAAAAAACATTACTCTTAATTGCATGTTTAAAAAAATATTGCTATTTTGGCATGTGTATTTGGTGAAGTTAGTGGCACATTAATGTCTCCATTTGCCCTCCATTTGATCTTATTGCCATCTAGGTGATTTATTCTTTATCATCGTTTTATTTCAAATGTTTTGTGTACTTGAACTGAGCTGGCGCTGCTGTTGTCTTTCATCAGGACTCTGTCGTTTCTCGGGATGAGTTTGTGTCTGGCTCTGATGTTCATATCCTCCTGGTACTACGCTCTGGTGGCCATGCTCATCGCTGGATGCATCTACAAATACATTGAATACCGCGGGTAAGAGCTGCAGAAGAGCATTACAGCCCACGCCGTGAGTCAGTCAGACGCTAAGCTGATTACTGATGAATCTGCCTGAGTGATTGTCTGCAGTGTCATTGTAAGTTAATACTCCCTCACAGTGATTTTACATGTGTTCAGGGCGGAGAAGGAGTGGGGCGACGGGATCCGGGGTGTTTCCCTCAATGCGGCGCGCTTCGCTCTCATCCGGTTAGAGGAGGCGCCTCCACACACCAAAAACTGGAGGTCAGGATCTTAACACACAAGCACTTCTACACAAACCAATAAATCCATATTAAAATAATCACCTGGGCTGCATGTCCAAAATCATACTGTTCAGAAGTTTGGGATTTTTTAAAGAACTTTAATGCAGCAAGGATGCATTCATTTGATCAAAAGTGACAGTAAAGACATTTATAATGTTACGAAAGACTCTATTTCAAATCATTTCTGTTGTTTTGAACTTTCTATTCATCAAAGAACCCTGAGAAACAAAATGAAAAACAAGCAGCACAACTGTTTTCAACACTGATAATAATCATAAATGTTTCTTGAGCAGCAAATCATCATATTAGAGTGATTTCTGAAGGATCATGTGACACTGAAGACTGGAGTAATGATGCTGAAAATACAGCTTTGATCACAGGAATAAATTACACTTTACTGTATATTCACATAGAAAACAGCTGATTTACATTGTAATAATATTTCACAATATTACTGTTTTTACTGTATTTTTAATTAAATAAATGCAGCATTGGTGAGCATAAAATCATTTTTCAAAACATTTAAAATCTTAAACTTTCGAATTAAAACATTTTATCCTAACCATTTGAACAGTAGTGCATATCATGTGTTTATCACAATGTTATTTATTTATTTAATATTTTTACTGTAAGGTCTTTTTTTTCCCCAAATGTATCACATAAAATGTATTGAAGGTTATCATGTTTTAAAAAATTCACTGAATTAAAAGCAAGATATAGCAGTCTATAGCAGAATATCTAGCAGTCAACACATTTCAACGCCGGCTTTCTTTCGCTCCTTCACTCGCACTTCAGTGTCATAATCCAGAGACAATCAGTGTTGGATTTTTCCCAGAGCTCTCGGTAATCTTTCATGGATTAAATAACCTGCATACAATGAGATGCAATGAAACTTCCGTCGTCTTTCAGGAACCAGGTCAAACCTGTTCATATCTCGTCGCAGCGGTCTAATCTACATCAGGAGAAATTGATATGTATTTGTTCTGCGACATCTGTGAGCCTGTAGACAATCTCTGTTACAGGTCTTCCCTGTTTCCCCGTGTCTGAGCCTCTTTAGTTCCTGTGATGAGAGTCTGTCCAGCACGGGTTATTATAGTTAACTCAAACTAAAACCAGAAAACAATCACATTGTTGTATATTCAAATAAAGTAATGAAGTAATGTATTAAAAACATAGTTGACAAGTAAACATAAATAAACATAATAGAAAAAAAACTATATAGACATAAACTAACAAAAATTACAAAAACATACAACAAAACTACTAAAATAAAAATATAAAAATAAAAACAAATTCAGACTATTAACTATAATAAAGACTATAATAATATCTCAATGATACTACAATAATGTTGCTCACGACTTCCCAGCTGCGCTAGAATAATCCCAGTTGGAATTAATTTCAGGGGATTTTATTTATACAACTTGTGTGGGGTTCGATAAAGAGTAAATGATCATTAATGATAATGGCAGATATCCTGAGCTCTTGACTGCTTGCCTCAGATTGACATCATTCACCTGAAAGCATAACACCTCCGATAGTCCTGCTTAATCTTTTAATCCCGAGCCAGAAAAACCTCCACAGTTTGATTTGAGAATGGAGAATCCTTTCTTTTTTTAGTGCATAATAATATATTCAGTCCACCTTTTAGTCAGTTGTTCTTGTAAATAATTGTAAGGTTAAAGGTTATGCACTAATAGCTTATACATACCTATTCAGTGTTACAATTTGAAGAGTATAATGCATTAAAACACATGATCAACAGCACATATATACATTGTACTATGAAAAGTTGTAGCCATGAATAGGTAATTCTATAAGCAGGGTGTGGAGTGAAGGATAAGCAGAACATGCATGAGTTGTGCTATAGCTCCTGATGGAGCATTGACTCCTGATGTCCCTGATGTTCTCCAGACCTCAGCTGCTGGTTCTCCTCAATCTGGACACTGAGCTGTCGGTGAAACACCCTCGTCTCCTGTCCTTCACCACACAGCTGAAAGCTGGGAAAGGTCTGACCATCGTGGGCTCAGTGCTGGAGGGAACGTACCTCACCAGAGACACTGAGGCCAAACAAGCAGAACAGGTGTGTGTGTGTTTGTGTGTGTGCGTGCGTGTGTGTGTGTGAGAGAGAGAGAGAGAGAGAGAGAGAGAGAGAGAGAGAGAGAGAGAGAGAGAGAGAGAGAGAGAGAGAGAGAGAGAGAGAGGACTGTGTGCGTGTGCGTGTGTGTGAGAGAGAGAGAGAGAGAGAGAGAGAGAGAGAGAGAGAGCGACTGTGTATGTGCTTGTGAGAGAGAGAGACTGTGTGTGTGTGTGTGTGTGTGTGTGTGTGTGTGTGTGTGTGTGTGTGTGTGTGTGTGTGTGTGTGTGTGTGTGTGTGTGTGCGTGTGAGAGAGAGAGACTGTGTGTGTGTGCGTGTGTGTGTGTGTGTGTGACACATGAAACAAACATGAGTGATTCTTCAAATAAAGGCCTTTTTACTACTTAAATTCAACATTTTTGGAGAAAAAGTTAGATAAGCCTGATACTTGGACAGTTACTAGTTACAGTATGATATGTAAAATCAAATATGATTTTGATTTTGAAATATGAAAATCAAAATATGATTTTCATGATTTTAATAATTGTATACATTTATTATAAACTGATTAGTAACATTTTACAATAAGGTCCCATTTAGTTAACATTAGTAAGTACATTAACATTAACAATGAGCAATACATTTGTTACAGTATTTATTTATCTTTGTTAACTTTAGATAATACAAATCTAAAGTGTTTTTAAGTTACTTTTAGTTATTGGGTATATAACTAACTAACTAAAAAACACAATAATAATACACAATCACAATTATATTATATTATGTTATTAGTAGTAGTATTCATTAATTTAATATTTGAATACGTTAAAAAATATGATATATTGTAATCATTATAAATATTTATTATTGCTGCATTATTACATTGAATTGTCTTATTATTATTATTATTATTAATTTATTTAATATATTAATATAATGTTTCAATCTTTGTGTTAGAGTGTAAAGCTATTATAATCTACCCTTAGTTTAAAACAAGAATCACTGATTGTTTTTGTGAAAGTATTTTGTCTTTAAAATCATCCTAGAGGATAAGAAGTTCCTCTAATTTAAGATTCACTCTTATATAAATTGATCTGAAACACACAGTACGAACAGTCAATTACAAAATATCAAGACAGTTTGTCCTGAAATAAACTGAGCAAACATGATGTTGTTGTTGCGCAGCAGGACTGGATGATTGAGCTCACACTGACACCTAGTGGCCACAGACACAACTGATCAATCCAGAATCCATCTTTCTTCGTGTTAATGAAATGTCTCTGAATGATATCAGATATGATTATTTTCTTCATTTATTTACAACTGTAGAACATAAAATCAGCCATGTCCGCAGAGAAGACGAAGGGCTTCTGCCATGTTGTGGTGTCGTCGAACCAGCGCGACGGCATCTCTCACCTGGTCCAGTCCGCCGGCCTCGGAGGAATGAAACACAACTCTGTTCTGATGGCCTGGCCCGGGAACTGGAGACAGTCGAACGACCCGCAGTCCTGGAAGAGCTTCATAGGTCTGAGACTGGACACACACACACACACACACTGTTGAACTGAGGAAGATGCTGCATCTCATTTAAAGAGGAAGAAACCGACATATAACTAGACTTGTAGGATTTCCTCCAACAACATGCAACTAAGATCTCAAGTCACCTTCATTTATACAGCGCTTTTAACAATATAGATTGTTTCAAAGCAGCTTTACAGAGATAATAGGAAATTAAAGTTACAGAGATTATTTTGGCTTTACAGCAGCTCTAGAATAAAGTCCAGCTAAAGTTAGTTTTGATTGATTCACTTTTGTTGCACAGATCATTAGTTATTAACTTAAGGGTGTTGAAGATTGTATTATTCAGAAAACAAGAAATTTAGCCTTATAAGAATACACAATTATTTCTTGTATGAGTCCTCTGAAAGGACTCTGTCTAGGTGACTTTGAAAGCTGCAAGACCTTCTGTAAAAAGACCCTGAATGTCAATTCTATTCTGAGAAGTCACATGGTACAAGACCTTCACCCAAAACTATCTATAAGTGTATGACCATCTTTGGAAAAGGATGTATGGATATATGTGAGAAGCTGGGCACGGATCGGGAGTGATCGCCTGCAGGAGGAAGGGATCTCCTGCTGGAGGGAGTGATCCCCTGCAGGTGGATGCTCGGCTTTGTTTGTTAATAAAGTCTAATATTTCTGGCATCAAAGATCTCTGCGAAGTTATTTTACAGAACAATTGAAACCACTTCAAGGGCCGCTAACATGACACCGTTCTAACAGAAAACAGAAACTTTGAATGTGTTCTGGCCGTACATTTACACACACCAGTGTTTGGTGCTCGAGAACGTAAACTTTGATAAAGGTTCCAAGGTGCACGTTTAGAATTTTTTTTTAAAACGTTGTCATCTCCGTGTAAACTTCAAAAACATGAATCTGAGAAAACGGTGACGGCGTGCACATGCGTATTACATGTTTAGTCTATAGATATGCACATTTGAATTTGCGTAGTCTTTCTTTACAAATTGACCTCACCAAATGATTGATTCAAAGATCATTGGTCATTAGTTAAGAGCCTGTGGTGTTTCTCTCCTCAGAGACGGTCCGAGAGACGACTGCCGCCCATCTGGCTCTTTTGGTGGCCAAAAACGTGGACAGTTTCCCTCATCAGGAGCGTCTCAGTGAAGGAACCATCGACGTGTGGTGGATCGTTCACGACGGGGGCATGCTGATGCTTCTGCCCTTCTTACTGCGACAGCACAAGGTTCGGCCCTGAATGAGCTGTGAATCAGAGCTTTATCCTGTTGAGGCGGGCGTACACGTGCAATTTTTGCTGTTTTACGAGCTCGCAGATGATTTTTTTTAATAGGTAGACTTGTAGTCAAGACCGCCTTAACCAAGACCAAGACACTACCAAGACCAGAGGGTATCGAGACCAAGACAAGACCCAGACCAAGTCGAGACCAAGACCCAGACCAAGTCGAGACCAAGACGCAGACCAAGTCGAGACCAAGACCCAGACCAAGTCGAGACCAAGACCCAGACCAAGTCGAGACCAAGACCCAGACCAAGTCGAGACCAAGACCCAGACCAAGTCGAGACCCAGACCCAGACCAAGTCGAGACCCAGACCCAGACCAAGTCGAGACCAAGACCCAGACCAAGTCGAGACCAAGACCCAGACCAAGTCGAGACCCAGACCCAGACCAAGTCGAGACCGAGACCCAGACCAAGTCGAGACCAAGACCCAGACCAAGTCGAGACCCAGACCCAGACCAAGTCGAGACCAAGACCCAGACCAAGTCGAGACCGAGACCCAGACCAAGTCGAGACCGAGACCCAGACCAAGTCGAGACCAAGACCCAGACCAAGTCGAGACCGAGACCCAGACCAAGTCGAGACCGGAGGGAAAAAAAACAGACTAGTGTTGAAGCTAAGCAATAACTTGTATGAATTCAAGAACAGCAGCATATAGGGTTCAGCCGCAGTTTACATTCAATACATTTTAGACGGTATTACTTCAACTACACAGGCAGAACAATACAGAGACAGACCATGGCATGTGTGACTGTGAGCTCACTGTAAATGTTTTTGCAGACTGTTTTTTTTGTTTTGTTTTTCTCATCAAAACCGATTATGTATATCAAGCAGGGACACGTTTGTGTGCATTATGTTTTGTGATTTCACCAGAACGAATAGAGAGTATCCGCAACGGATTGAAGCGCGCGTCCGAGTGAAGACCGTGCGGTGTGTGCGAGCCACACGAGAAAACACTGTATCCACACCACTGATCGCAGCGGCAACGAGCACTTTGATCACTTGATTTAAAAAACACATTTCATGTACAGCTTTTGAGACAGCGAGACCTAGACAAGACCGAGAGGTCCGAGACCAAGACAAGACCAAAGACCGTCAAGGCCGTGACAAGACCGAGACTTCGTAAAAGTGACCGGTCTCGATACATACATTACCGTATTTTCCGCACTATACGGCGCACCGGATTATAAGGCGCACCTTCAATGAATGACCTATTTTAGAACATTTTTCATATATAGGGCGCACCGGATTATAAGGCGCATAAGATACTGCAGTCAAACGTTTGACTGGGTTTGCGTTATGCATCCACTAGATGTCAACAAATGTCAACAAAACAGTCAGATAAAGTCAAACTTTATTAAGCTTTCTGACAACTCCGTTCACTCCCATGGTAACGTTGTTCAAACGTTAAAGGAAAACTCCGGTCAATTTTAACATTGAGCTCATTTTTTGTAAATTTGGGAGTGCTGTCAGTACAGATAACAACGACAAAAACCGTTGTTGCCTACACCGTGTTATCCTCTTTTTTTAAATGTGCACCCTGTTGACTTAAACGGGAAAAGTTTTAAACCTGCTTTTAGCCTCTTAACAACCTTAATGTGTCATTACAAGTGCACAGCCATGTGAGTGAACACGGTGAATCTGACTCCAGTAAATGTGAAAGATATGAATAAAAATGATGTTTATTCAGCCAGCTCACATACCCGTATTTTCTTCCTGTTTTCGGTCGAAGTCCACAATAGGCGATTGTCGAGTGCGCGCGCGCGATCATTGGTAACTAAGCAACAGTGGAGACTCAGGGCCTTTCTCAATCTGTGTTCTTGTCTGTACTTGTGTCCTTGTGTTCTTGTGAAACGTCATCTTTTGTGGCCCAAGTACTGTCCCAATACACAAGTTTGCATTTTGGCAAGAACAGTTAAAAATCCCGGATGTGTTCTTGACACGCCCATTTTACCGAGGATGCATCGGCTGGTAACTTGTGTGAACTTGACGGCAGAAATATCCCAGCATTCAATTCGGCATTCGAGGAAGGAGAGGCAGGTCAATACAGTATTTCGTTTTTCTACAATTACGTACACTATTTCATCACTAAATTCACTTCTGAGAACATTTGATGCGAGAAATCAACTGTGTAGATTTCAAATATTGGCATTTTACGAAAATGTATGGCTAATCGAAAATGTGCTCAAACGTTTTCGGAAGTGAGAATCTCCATAAGCGCCTGCGGGTGTTACGTTAGCTATCGAGCCAACCGGCCAGTTTGCTCACAGACTCGTTTTTCCCCACAGCCAAGAGACCATTGCAGCCTGGCTGTTATCGTCAATAATTCTCGTTATGTTTGGGTACTGCAGACGGTGTCTGTGCGGGGGAATTATTGCGCAATACCAGCAAGAACACATCGTCTCAAACTGTCAGCAGCGTTCTGTGTGCTCGTCACCTTGTGAGTTCATTCTTCCAAGAACAACTAGCAAGAGCGTTCTCCCCAAGAACACAAGTCCGTTCTTTGCATTCTTGGTTTTGAGAAACACCCAAAGACTGTCAGCTGTCAGCCGATGACGGTGCTGTGTGGTGTCTGAGAATATCAGCTCAAATGGATAGTTCATCCGGATCAGATGTTGAACACACGGAGGAGGTTTGATCGCACGCGCAAACTCGACAATCGACTACTGTGGACTTCGGCCGAAAACAGGAAGTAAATACGGGTATGTGAGCTGGCTGAATAAAGAGATTATTCCTGCCTTCGTGAAAGCTCGGATCACAGGAGACTGATATATCAGCCCAGGCATCCACGATCCATTGCCAGATAGTGGCGTAAGTCGGCCGGCGCTGTCTCCCCGTCTTGGTGAACGTGTGTTCACCATCCATATATAAGGCGCTCCGCATTATAAGGCGCATTGACGTTTTTTGAGAAAATTAAAGGCTTTTAAGTGCGCCTTATAGTGCAGAAAATACGGTACTATTAATCGGGAGAAATCGCTTGGAAATCGTTGATGCTCGCATGGTCGTGGCTCACAGCGTGTGAGAGGAATTACGAGCCGAGCCAAGCACGTTACGAGCATCTCCCGACCTCCCGATAGTTTTTAAACATGTTATTTATATTGAAAGGAATGGTTACTGAGTAACCATGTAGTGGTTGACCTGAGTAATGGTTACTCTGCTTTTCAACACATCCTTTGCACACACATTTCTGTCATTTATCTGAAGCTATAGTTGCCTGCAACATTGAAAGCTCCGGTCTCTGTGTTTAGCGTGAAAGCTCACGTGATTGCCACCGGCTCGGGATAAGATTTGTGCAGGACAGTCGTGCCGTGTACCAGCTGCTTTGAGGCACTTATCAGGTTAACTGACTCGAACCGTGTGCAATCTCTCACAACCTCCCAAGTGTCTGAACCCGCACCGTTGTACGCCTGCCTTTAAGGACACTGATCAAAAAGTGTCATTGCAACTTTGTGTGTCCGTGTCTCAGGTGTGGAGGAAGTGCAAGATGCGCATCTTCACCGTGGCTCAGTTAGATGATAACAGCATCCAGATGAAGAAAGACCTGCAGATGTTCCTCTATCATCTCCGTCTGAACGCTGAGGTGGAGGTGGTGGAGATGGTGAGCGGATACCAGAGTCTAAAATTGGGTTTGCTGCACAGTAGGACTGTCATTTATTGTGATCTAAACTGTGATTTGATAAAAAAAATATATATATATATTATATTATATTTAGTTAATTAATTGAATATGTGAATAGAATGTTTAAATTTTTGTGTTGTAGTTTATTATAACTAATCCAAATATGTATTTTTGCTACATATTATATAGAATTATCTTATTATTATAAGTAGTTATCATTTATTTAATATATGAATACAATATTTTAGTTTGTTTTATTATTATTACAATTATTTATTATTGTTGCATAATATGGAATTATCTTTATTATTATTATTTTATTAAGTTATTTATATTTATTTTAGTGTTTTGATTTTTGTGTTATATTATATTATTGCTACATAATAGTGAAATATCTTT
This sequence comes from Rhinichthys klamathensis goyatoka, assembly GCF_029890125.1. Taxonomy (NCBI): domain Eukaryota; kingdom Metazoa; phylum Chordata; class Actinopteri; order Cypriniformes; family Leuciscidae; genus Rhinichthys; species Rhinichthys klamathensis. The sequence continues at coordinate 1,416,644 of NW_026606734.1, forward strand.
TAATGTTGTTGTTGTTATTATTACTATTCTTATTAATATTATTTATCTAACATTTTAATATAATGTTTTATTTATTTATAATATAAGTATTATAATTATGTATTATTGCTGCCTAATATTGTATTATCTTATTATTATTTTTAAATGCTAAAATATTATTTACCTGTTCTAATATAAAATGTACCTTTAATTTTTTACATATATTTATTATTAACATATTAATATTTTATTATTCCATAGAAATACTTCTGTCATAATTTAAAGCTTTAATTTTTACAGGAAGCGTCTTGAGTTTTGTGTGTGGTTGATCATGTGTTAATATCTTCCTGTTGAGGAATCTCATGTGTGTTCATGCGCCTGTGGTGTGTGTGTTTCTCCAGCATGACAGTGATATCTCAGCGTTCACCTACGAGAAGACTCTGGTGATGGAGCAACGCTCTCAGATGCTGAAGCAGATGCAGCTCTCGAGGACTGAGCGCGAGCGAGAGGTGAGCTTTCAGTCAGCCAGAGCAGCGCACGAGTCCATTTACACGCATAATATTTGCCTTTAGTATATTCATTAATACTACATCAGTGAATCTCGCCTAAACTATCAAGAAATGTCAAAATATGTACACATTTCACTCTAAAATCAAAAGAAAACAGAAGTTATTATATATTGCATAAAGAAAGCCATTTGTTTTTTAAATTGTCACATTATTTTCATGCTATATCTTGTAAACCAATATCAGTAGACAACTGTAATATGGAAAATATATATATATATATATATATATTAATTTTATAGTATTAAGGAAATATATACAGAAAAGGAAATGTGTGTGTGTGTGTGTGTGTGTGTGTGTGTGTATGTATATATTAAAATAAGCACATTTGTAAGTATATATCATGTTAGTATTTATTGTGAACTTAAATTTCAATATATTTTTATTATAAATTATGCTGATTTTAATTGGACAGGATGATATTATTTTTGCATTACAGTAATAACAACTGTTGTGCTTAATTGTCACGAAAATAATGCAAAAACTCATAATTGCCCTAAAAATAGGCAAAATATGGTTTCTTTTTTTTCACTTTGCGTTGACATTTCTTCACGAGATTCAAGAAAGCATCTGCATTGCTGTGGAGAATAACGTAGAAGGACTGAGGGTCGTGGCTATGGCACATGATTACAGTTGTGTGACTTGTGGTCCCTCTTTCATTTCTGCTGCTCTCGGGGAAACACGCGTCAGATTCAGAGCATCACGGATGAGTCGCGTAGCTCTATTCGGAGGAAGAACCACAGCGGAGCTCACGGCTCAGGCCTCAATAACCAGAACAGCCAACTAGATGAGGAGAAACAAGAGGAGGTAGAGAACTCCAGACCACCGTCCCGGATTAAACACACACAAGTGCAGAGCCAGAAGACAGCTAGATTTACACCGGTTTACGTGTGCATAGCATTAGCTTTAGCATTGTAACGTGTGCTCCTCCCTTCAGAAACCTCTTCCCATCATGCATGTGTCCGTGACTTCATGCACGAGCATCTGTGACCCTGCGTGATCGTCAATGACCCCTCTTTCCTTTCATTCCCTCGTGTTTCTCTGTATTTAGCGGAAACTATAAAGAAATATATGAAGAATGAATAAAAAAGGGTTCATGTCGCATGTTAGCAGTCTGCATATTACAGACTAATATAGTTGCATGTATGCAGTACACGAACTAAAACATTAATCTGATATGCTTTTCTTTTGAATATAGATCTCATAATGTTCAGAGAAATATATTATAATTTATTATTGTAAACTTTTGTTTTGTTCAATTTAATGTATCTAAAAAAAAACACATATTTTTGTGTTCATCCTGGGATTTTTTTTCTTCATAATTTCGTGTTTGGTGACAGAAAAATTAGTTATTTTTTTATTTATTTTTTTAGTAGTGAATATATTGATTTAATGTGTGATTGTGATGACGCCACAGGCTCAGCTGATCCACGACAGGAACACAGCGTCTCACGCGGCGCTAAACGACAAGGCCGACGCGGCGCCGGAGCGAGTCCACATGACCTGGACCAAAGAGAAGTTCTTCACCGAACGCAACCGCAACCGAGAGCACAACGCAACCATGGCCGTGCGAGACCTCTTCAACATGAAACCGTAAGTCAGCAGCTCTACACAGCTCACACACTGCATCTCTGTAACGTGTGGTTAACGCTTTAAACGCTCAGAGGAAAGTTGGGATGCATGAGCAAACAAAAGCCCACAGTCTTCTGGGTATTTAAAGGACACAGTCTGCATGGTGTGTGTGTGTGTGTGTGTGTGTGTGTGACTTCATGATCACAGTGTGTCATCATGTGTCTGTGTCTCTTCATAGATTCATATCTGGAAGACAGATTATTGACATGTTTTTTTATTTTTATATAGTAGTGATAATTATATTCCTCTCTCGAATGGTTACTAATGAATCTCACAAAAACGTTTGTAGATCATGATTCACAAACATTTTTTTGCATAAAGAAAACAATGATAATTTAATGACCATTAAGATTTTTTTGAATTGTGATGTTATTATCATGACAATTAATATGACCTTTAGATGCCATTTCTAATAAAAGTGCTCTTAAATATTTGTATCATCATCGTTATTATTACATTTATTTAATTATTTATTTGTATATTCATTACTTATTTAATTTTTTATTTTTTATTTTATTCGTCATGAATTTTCCTATTTTTCATTATCTTTATTTTATTATCATTTCCTATTACTTTTTTATTTTTTTAAATATTACCTCAAGGTTAAAGTCTATGCAGAACATCATTTTTGTTAAGATCCACATTTTCCTGTTATTTATTTATTTGAGAATGATGATCTAAAAAACACAGTAAATAAACACACGAGCACAGTAGAGGGAGAAGTGTAATGTGAAGAGTGTGTCAGTCAGTGCTGGTGTAGATCTGAGTGTGGGTGACGCGTCTAAGCCTGTCTCTGTTGTTCTGTCCTGTTTTCCTCTTTCTAGCGAATGGGAGAGTCTGTAAGTCACATTTCTCTGTACTGTAGCTGTGTCTGTCTTCATGTCTATGAGCTGTCCCGTCTCAAACCCTGCAGCACGCTGCATTATTCCAGCATATACGTGTGTGTGTGTGTGTGTGTGCGCTTCGGCATGTGTATGTGCGTTTCCATCCCAGCATTCCCTCTGTCCTGAGACGTGCAGAAGCTCATGTGTGCAGCATGATGGATCTCTACAAGAAAACTTGTGCTTCATAATCACCTGTTGTGCCTCAGATACTCTTTTATTTACATTCAATATTTATTTATAATACTAAAATATAAATAATGCAAATAATAATAATAATAATGCAAGTAATAAGAATAATTATTGTATTTTATATACAGTAAAACTTTTATTTATTTATTTATTTATTTAGTGTTTATTGTGGTATATTTACTACAGTTAATAGAGTGACATCATTATTAATATTTTTATATACAGGGAAAAATAATTATTTATTGTATATTCATTGTGGTATTTGCTGCAGTTAATAGTTTGCTTTATTTATATTTTTATATACAGTGAAATGTAATTAAAGCAGTTCATACGGGCACAAGGTGGCGCTGAGGAGCACAAGTTTTTCAACTGTATTTGTGATTTCATAATTCATGCTTTATTAAAGGCATGTGCATATGCTGTGCATGTCAAATCTTGATATTGTGCACACTAACCTCAAACGGCCTTTATTATATCACTAATATAAATGATGCTTGAATTACAGTGCATATGTATTTATCATGCCATATTCAAGAGCTTTGCAGAGCTTTCATAGCACACATTGCACAGCTGTTTGAAACAATTATCTCTGTCATACAGTTTAGCTTAAACAAATATTATGATAACATTGACCAATCAGGATCAAATATCGCTCTATGATAATAGAGAAATATGCATTTGACTCCAGATGTCACTGTAATCAATGAATTAGTCAATTATACTAAATGTAGACTGAACATGAATACATGTTCGCTTTTTTTGTCCCTGTACTTGGATGTTGGCATGAGTTTGAATCTGTATTAATATGATTGAGTCACACGGTCTGACTTGTATGTTTTTGTCCCTCGTCACATGACTCTGTGAAACAGGAACCAGTCGAACGTGCGCTGCATGCACACAGCGGTCAAACTGAATGAGGTGGTGGTCAACAAGTCTCAGGGTGCACATCTGGTGCTCCTCAACATGCCTGGCCCACCGAGGAACCGCGGCGGCGATGAAAACTGTATCCTCATACAAACTACACCTCAAAACTCACATTTACACAATCAGATCAAAAATTGAAACAGAATTTGTTTTGTTAAAGGTATAGTTCACCCAAAAATAAATATTCTGTCATCATTTACTCACTCGCAAGTTGCTGGAAACGGATTCTGCAAAATATCTTCTTTTGTGTTCAACGGAACAAAGAAAACGAACAGTGAGTAAAATAATAATGATGTAATTCAATTAAATGGAAAACTAAACGAAAATTTTAAATGTTGCATTGAACTAAAGCACTAAAATTACTAACTGGAAATAAGAACTAAAACTAAAATAAAATTAGATTTAAAAGAATAAAAATTACAAAAGCACATAGCAAAATTACTAAAAATTTGACTAAAATTAAAAGCTAATTCCAAATATTAATAAATATTATAGTATATAAATTATACTAAAACACTGATTTAGATTTTTTTTTATTTCCATTTATTAATATTATGTTTTTAATTTTTTTCAATTATTTGTTATATTTACTCTATATATAAGATTTAAAGTTTTAAAATGCAGTGATATTTTTAATGCAGTTTATAGAAATAGTTCTATTATAGTTCTTTAAATTCTATGTGATTATGCCAACCTCAAATGAACTATATTACTGTATCTGGAGAAAGGGTTATTTATTTTATTGTAGCTCATATTGATTTATTATTATCCAAAATGTAAGTATTTATTGAACATTGCAGTTTTATAAAAACAATAAGCCTCTTAAGACTCTACTCTAGTAAGATTCTAGTCATTAATCTTCATGTCACCCGTTTACTGTGGTAAAATCACGGTAATGCACGACCTTGAGAAGATTAATGCTTTATTTAAATCACTAATACTAAAAAATCTCTCTTATTATTATACACAGACGTCTTCCAGAAGCTTTATTTGGAGTATTAGCATGGAAAACATGCGTGTTTGTCCTTGACCAACGCGCCTCAGACATGGAGTTTATGGAGGTTATGATGGAGGGTCTCAACCGGGTCCTGTTGGTGCGCGGCGGTGGCCGAGAGGTCATCACCATATATTCATAAAGTGGATCGTGGCTCCACCGGCAGGAATTCTGTTTATTATTTTTTCCCAGAGCAGAGCGGGGCGTCATGAAGACCCAGTGGTTTTCTATCCGCATCACGTCCAGCTGCGTTTATCAGGAGACCGAGACATTTATGATCTCCTGAAGAAGAGACTCAACGTGAAGCACATATGAAAGCGGAGAGACGATCCATAACGACACTTTAATTTATGCTCATTGACTGTTTCCTCGTTCTCTTTTATTTGTTCGTACTATGGTAGTTTTATGTCTGTGTATTGTGCATCATTTGCCTGTGGCAGTGGTTCTCATGGTCTGGGTTTCCAAGTGCGTGCGAATGATCCGATGGTTTTAGTTTCACAAGTAGGAGCGTTTGGTAATGCCTGTTTAATATCGATTCATTCATAAAGTCCATCTGCACGTCTCCATCGTGAACCTGCATTGCTTTTTTTTCATTTGCGGACACTAGCTTCGATTCAAATTGTCGCTTGATACCCAAAATAACATCTGTGTTCAGAGAGCCAGGCTGCGGTGCGGTTTTCCATATCCACGATGGCTTTCTGATATCAAGGGAATGTTTGAGTTTCACACACCGGCTAGTTTTCTCGCAGTCGATAGCGATGCAGAGCGCAGATGCTGAATGTGTCAGATGACGTTACTGACTTCATGATATGGAATGTGCAATAACTTTTTTTTATTTTTTATCAAGGCATCACTGTCCGAACGCGACATCCACTGACCAAGGGTTCTGTATTATAAATGTTGAAATGTTTAATGCGAACAGCGCTGAAGGAGAACAGCCATAACGTTTGACCGGCGCTGCTCTTATTATTGAGTACTGAGGTTTTGGTTTTGGTTCCATTTTGGCATGAATCTCTGAAAGCAGTTTTATCGGGATGATTTCAGCTGTATTTGCACTTTTTAGTTTTTTTTTTTTTATTATTGTATGATAAAAGCAAAAGGCACAGCTGACCCGTCCAGCACAACAGCACTGCAACATTTTTATCTCTCAGCAATAAACATGTTTTCTCATAAGCTGGAACTAAATTTAAAGTGTCTGTCTTGACGTTCATGAAGTATGTTGAGCGTAGACAAACCAATTTAACAAAACCTATAGCAATCTACTGTATTCTCTTTAGCCACAGGCTTGACGCTGAAGTGTGTTATGTCTGTGGGAAATTGCAGTCTGTTTGAGTGACACGAATGAGCTGGACATAGAGATATTGGCTCGACCAATGGAGTGGCATTGGGGGCGGGGCTATCTGTTTTTGACCAATAGCAGATGTGAGGAGTATTTGACATTTGTCTTTTCTTTTTTTTTCTTTTTTTTTTAGAAGTTACACACTTCACCTTTACAAGGTTTAGGAACTATTGTGTTTAGACTCGGACAAATCTCAGAGCAGTTTTACCAAGATTTACAACATTTTATTTGTCCTGTTCTTTTTGTTCTTATACACTGTGTTCTTACCAGGCGTGATGCGCCTCATTGGTCCAGAATCACTGCATATTAAACAGCATATGTGTCCTGATTGGCTGTGATTTTGTTGAACTTGGTTCGGACACGGTGTCACATGATGTAACATACACTTCTGTTCGAAAGTTTGGGGTTGATGCTTATTAATACTTTAATTGCAAAGATACACTAAATCGAAAGTGACAGTAAAAACATTTTGAATGTTTTAATGTCAAAAGATTGTATTTCAACTGTTTTAAACTGATACTGTTACACTGATGATAATCATAAATGTTTCAAATCATATCAGAGTGATTTCTGAAGGATCATGTGACACTGAAGACTGGAGTAATGATGCTGAAAATTCAGCTTTGATCACAGGAATAAATTACACTTTACTATATATTCACATAGAAAACAGCTGATTTACATTGTAATAATATTTCACTATTTTTACAGTATTTTTATGAAATAAATGCAGCTTTGCTGAGCGGAAGAGACTTCTTTCAAAAATATTAAAAATCTTAGCCACCCCAAACTTTGGAACGCTAGTGTAGATGGTGTGTCCTCTCGATCTGATGATTCAGAGTTATGTTTTTGTGTGCCAAAAATATCTGCTAAGAAACTGCATCAGGTGAAACACTGTGTGCTGATGTGTCCATCATGAGTGTTCGTATCCTCAGCGTTTCTCTCAGACCCTGTCAGCGCTGCAGTGTTTGCTGCCAGGACATCATTACTGTACTTTTCTACAGTGTGTTGTGTTCTAGAGGAGGCAGATGATGTGGTTAGATCATGTCTCTCGTGTTATCTGAGGATGTAGTTTCTGCACTGCTCCGCCGTGGTCAATGTGTTTCCCTTTAGGAGAAATTGTGAATTTTAGGACGGGATATTGTTTAAAATTGCTTTTTAAATTGTGTTTATTTTATGTGGTCATTTCTTTTACTCATTCAACATGCCATAGTTTTCCATCCGAGTTCTTTGTAAACTGGAAATTGTGAGGCTTTTTTCCCCCATCAAAAGGACCTGGAGTTATTGAACTGATTCATACAAATGTACAGTTACATGTTTTCTTTTCTGTCCTTTCAGACACCAAAGATACACTAAGGTTTTCGTGTCATCTCACAAATAACCTCACTGAGAGATGTGTAGATCAAAATGTAAAAACCAAAATAAAACAACAGCTGAAAAGCAGATGATGATGATGAGGATGATGATGGTGAGGATGATGATGATGATGGTGAAGATGATGAGGATGATGACTGGTTGAAACGCCCTTTAAAACAAAACTGGGAGTTTCTCATGTAGTTTGTTTAATCATAAACAGACCCACTCGGAAACTGTGGATTTACATATAATTTAGAATTTATTGTAATATTTTATATATTCCAAAACTCTGAGATCACTGGTGACAATACAGCTGTTTTGCATTTAATACATTTTTCCATTACAAATGATATTATCAGCATTATGCTTTGAGTGAAAATAGAATTTAATAAAATTATATGTATATAGAATTTTATATACATTTACTATATAATAAATTCTATATACATATGTTATATATAAACATTTTATATATAATTGTATTTATTTTTATAAATATATAACATATACTATATAATAAATTCTATATACATATGTTATATATAAACATTTTATATATAATTGTATTTATTTTTATAAATATATATATATATACATTTTATATATATATATATACGTATATATATATATATAAATATATATATATATATTATTTATATAATTTTTTATATATTGTAGTTTACATCACAACATTGTTTAAAACATTGTTTATATCCATGTTTACATTTGATTTATAAAATGGCATATTTTCAGTGTGGTATCAGACTTTAGAGTACTTTCAGCCGAGTTTAACACATTTTACAACATATTTTTTACATGTTTAAATCCATGTTTTTCTCCAGAATCAGCAGTGAACATGTGAAAGGCTTCTTCTGTGTGGATCTCTCCATGTGTTCTCAGTGTGTGTGTGTGTGTGTGTGTGTGTGTGTGTGTGACGGTTACAACAGTGCTGTACCATGGCCATGCTTGTGTTTTAGTAAGAATCATCTGTCATTTTAGATCCCGTGTTGTGTGTGTGTGAGGTGAGTGTTTTCTCCATGATCTCCACTGATCTCAGGTCAGGTTTGGTGCTCAGTCAGTGCTGTTTGCTGAAGGTTATGAACTGATCTGAGATCTGTGGAGCTGTGCGAGCAGCTGTTGATCTGAGGCCGTGGACCGTAGGACATTACTCGACCGTCGCACACTCTGGTAGGACGTTACTCGACCATCACACACTCTGGTAGGACGTTACTCGACCGTCACACACTCTGGTAGGACATTACTCGACAGTCACACACTCTGGTAGGACGTTACTCGACCGCCACACACTCTGGTAGGACGTTACTCGACCGCCACACACACTGGTAGGACATTACTCGATAGTCACACACTCTGGTAGGACATTACTCGATAGTCACACACTCTGGTAGGACGTTACTCGATCGTCACACACTCTGGTAGGACGTTACTCGCCCGTCGCACACTCTGGTAGGACGTTACTCGACCGTCACACACTCTGGTAGGACGTTACTCGACCGTCACACACTCTGGTAGGACGTTACTCGCCCGTCGCACACTCTGGTAGGACGTTACTCGACCGTCACACACTCTGGTAGGACGTTACTCGACCGTCGCACACTCTGGTAGGACGTTACTCGATCGTCACACACTCTGGTAGGACGTTACTCGCCCGTCACACACTCTGGTAGGACGTTACTCCCCCGTCGCACACTCTGGTAGGACGTTACTCGATCGTCACACACTCTGGTAGGACGTTACTCGCCCGTCGCACACTCTGGCAGGACGTTACTCGAGCCAGTCACACACTCTGGTAGGACGTTACTCGACCGTCACACACTCTGGTAGGACGTTACTCGACCGTCACACACTCTGGTAGGACGTTACTCGACCGTCACACACTCTGGTAGGACGTTACTCGACCGTCACACACACTGGTAGGACGTTACTCGACCGTCACACACTCTGGTAGGACGTTACTCGACCGTCACACACTCTGGTAGGACGTTACTCGACCGTCACACACTCTGGTAGGACGTTACTCGACCGTCACACACTCTGGTAGGACGTTACTCGACCGTCACACACACTGGTAGGACGTTACTCGACCGTCACACACTCTGGTAGGACGTTACTCGACCGTCACACACTCTGGTAGGACGTAACTCGACCGTCACACACTCTGTAGGACGTTACTCGACCGTCACACACTCTGGTAGGACGTTACTCGACCGTCACACACACTGGTAGGACGTTACTCGACCGTCACACACTCTGGTAGGACGTAACTCGACCGTCACACACTCTGTAGGACGTTACTCGACCGTCACACACTCTGGTAGGACGTTACTCGACCGTCACACACACTGGTAGGACGTTACTCGACCGTCACACACTCTGGTAGGACGTTACTCGACCGTCACACACTCTGGTAGGACGTTACTCGACCGTCACACACTCTGGTAGGACGTTACTCGACCGTCACACACTCTGGTAGGACGTTACTCGACCGTCACACACTCTGGTAGGACGTTACTCGACCGTCACACACTCTGGTAGGACGTAACTCGACCGTCACACACTCTGTAGGACGTTACTCGACCGTCACACACTCTGGTAGGACGTTACTCGACCGTCACACACACTGGTAGGACGTTACTCGACCGTCACACACTCTGGTAGGACGTTACTCGACCGTCACACACTCTGGTAGGACGTTACTCGACCGTCACACACTCTGGTAGGACGTTACTCGACCGTCACACACTCTGGTAGGACGTTACTCGACCGTCACACACTCTGGTAGGACATTACTCGACCGTCACACACTCTGGTAGGACGTTACTCGACCGTCACACACTCTGGTAGGACGTTACTCGCCCGTCACACACTCTGGTAGGACGTTACTCGACCGTCACACACACTGGTAGGACGTCACTCGACCGTCACACACTCTGGTAGGACGTCACTCGACCGTCACACACTCTGGTAGGACGTCACTCGACCGTCACACACTCTGGTAGGACGTCACTCGACCGTCACACACTCTGGTAGGACGTCACTCGACCGTCACACACTCTGGTAGGACGTCACTCGACCGTCACACACTCTGGTAGGACGTTACTCGACCGTCACACACTCTGGTAGGACGTTACTCGACCGTCACACACTCTGGTAGGACGTTACTCGACCGCCACACACACTGGTAGGACGTTACTCGACCGTCACACACTCTGGTTGGACGTTACTCGACCGTCACACACTCTGGTAGGACGTTACTCGACCGTCACACACTCTGGTAGGACGTTACTCGACCGTCACACACTATGGTAGGACGTTACTCGACCGCCACACACTCTGGTAGGACGTTACTCGACCGTCACACACTCTGTAGGACGTTACTCGACCGTCACACACTCTGGTAGGACGTTACTCGACCGTCACACACTCTGGTAGGACGTTACTCGACCGTCACACACTCTGGTAGGACGTTACTCGACCGTCACACACTCTGGTAGGACGTTACTCGACCGCCACACACACTGGTAGGACGTTACTCGACCGTCACACACTCTGGTTGGACGTTACTCGACCGTCACACACTCTGGTAGGACGTTACTCGACCGTCACACACTCTGGTAGGACGTTACTCGACCGTCACACACTCTGGTAGGACGTTACTCGACCGCCACACACTCTGGTAGGACGTTACTCGACCGTCACACACTCTGTAGGACGTTACTCGACCGCCACACACACTGGTAGGACGTTACTCGACCGTCACACACTCTGGTAGGACGTTACTCGACCGCCACACACTCTGGTAGGACGTTACTCGACCGTCACACACTCTGGTAGGACGTTACTCGACCGCCACACACACTGTAAGACGTTACTCGACCGCCACACACTCTGGTAGGACGTTACTCGACCGCCACACACTCTGGTAGGACGTTACTCGACCGCCACACACTCTGGTAGGACGTTACTCGACCGCCACACACACTGTAAGACGTTACTCGACCGTCACACACTCTGGTAGGACGTTACTCGACCGTCACACACTCTGGTAGGACGTTACTCGACCGCCACACACTCTGGTAGGACGTTACTCGACCGCCACACACTCTGGTAGGACGTTACTCGACCGCCACACACTCTGGTAGGACGTTACTCGACCGTCACACACTCTGGTAGGACGTTACTCGACCGTCACACACTCTGGTAGGACGTTACTCGACCGCCACACACTCTGGTAGGACGTTACTCGACCGCCACACACTCTGGTAGGACGTTACTCGACCGCCACACACACTGTAAGACGTTACTCGACCGTCACACACTCTGGTAGGACATTACTCGACCGTCACACACTCTGGTAGGACGTTACTCGACCGCCACACACACTGGTAGGACGTTACTCATGAGTGTGTAGTGAAGGACCCTTTAAGTGAAATTCGTGCCTCTGAGTAATTTAAATAAAAGTGCTACACTTCATTATTAGGATGTGATTTCTTTCACTTCTAGATGCACAGGAACAGGAAGTGGATCCAGGAATGATGTAATAGATTAGAAATGTCACGCACTGACATGCTAAACCTCCTCTAAAACATGTTTTGGTAACATTTTACAATAAGGTTCATTAGTTAATGTATTAACTAACATATTGTTTAATGTATTAACATACACATGTTAATAAAAAGACAGCTGTTCATTGTTTGTTCATGTCAGTTCACAGTGCATTAACTAATGTTAACACGGTTTTAATAAAGTATTAGTAAATGTTGAAATTAACAAAGATTAATAAATGCTGTAAAAGTGCAGTTCATTATTGGTTCATGTTAACTAATGTAGTAAACTAATCTTAACTAATGAACCTTATTGTAAAGTGTTTTTTAATTTTTTTAACCCTTTTTTAAATTCTGTTATACATGAAATGAGCTCAAATTAATTGAAAGACTATACATCACAGGATCATTAAAAATGAACTAATAAAGGAAAACCGGTGATGTATTTGAACAAAACCAGCAACGCTTGTGAAGAGGTCAAAATAATCCGAGTGGCAGAAATAATAGTTTATTTGAGCAGTTTGAGCTCAGGCCTTCATCATCACGGCTGAGCGACTGCAGGTGTACAGCAACTCATTTAAATACAAGACAACATTCAAATGTTCAAATAACCAAGCAAGTCAGATGGTACAGCATCCACCAATCACGTAACACAACAGAAAAACACTGATTTAGAAATAGAGCAGCTCTTAAAATATACAGTTTTCAAATATGTATATATGAGAATATATGAAAATAGTGGTTTGCATGTATCCAACACCAGGTGGCGCTTTAAAGCATTGCCTGATAAACCGATATGAGAGTGGCTTCAGTGTTTTGATTCAGTAAATGAACAGTTATTCTCTATTCAAACGCATTGATTGACCTTTGCTGGTCCGAGGTCAAGAGCATCAGCCGAATCAATATTTGCTCTTCGAATTATTCGGTTTCAGGACACATGAATAAACGATGTGAAACATGCTCTTCACTCGCAAGCAAACCATCTTATTCTCAGAGAATAGTTGTTTAATTCTAACAGGATTAATTCCAAATTATTATTCTATTAGAATTCTTGGTTACACTTTATTTTAAGGTGTCCTTGTTATCGTGTAATTATAAGTACTGAGTAATAATAATTAACTACAGGGTTATGGTTATGATTCGGGTGTGGTTTAGGGTAGTTGCATGTATCAAGCACAATTGTGACCCTGGACCACAAAACAATCACTAGATCATTTTTTAAAGCTGAATAAATAAGCGTTCCATTGATGTATGGTTTGTTATGATAGGACAATATTTGGCCGAGATATGACTATTAGAAAATCTGGAATCGGAGGGTGCAAAAAAATCAAAACATTGAGAAAATCTCTTTTAAAGTTGTGCATTTATGTTTGTGATTTTGCTGCATTCACTCACAAAAATAAATGTTTTATATATTTACAGTAGGAAATTTATAAAATATCTTCATGGAATATGATCTTTACTTAATATCCTAATGATTTTTGGCATAAAAGAAAAATCGATAATTTTTACCCATATGTGTTGTTGGCTATTGCCAACCACACATAAACCCGTGAGACATGTGACTGGTTTTGTGATCCAGGGTCACAATTTATGGTAATTACTCTAGTAACTACATGTAACATGTTGAAAAAAGACACTGTTACCAATTTTTTTTTATTGTGATCTTTTTCTAAAGGTAATGTCCACCTTAATAATGTCCACCTTAATATTCTGAGTTATCAGTAGAAAGTAGAAACACACTGTAATCTGGGAGGAATATGATCACTCTGGTGTACAGAATAACACAGCAACTCTCCTTGGTTAATATATTATGTTGATAACACTTTACAGTAAGGTTCATTAGATAACATTAGATAATGTATTTACTAACATGAACTAACATTTAGCAATACATTTAGTACAGTGTTTATTAATCTTTGTTAATGTTAGTTAATAAAAATCCAGCTGTTTGTTCACGTTAGTTCACATTGCATTACTAACGTTAACAAATACATTTTAATAATGTATTAGTAAATGTTGAAATTAATATTAACTAAGATTAATAAAGCTGTAGAAGTATGTTTATTCATGTTAACTAAGGTAGTTAACTAATGTTAACTAATGAAATGTCTGATTAAATCATCATCACAGACTCATAATCAGAAGAGCACACACAGTCTACGGTAATACTGCATAATCTAAACCGTTTCCTCACTTTTTACTACGTATTTTTATTCTTTCAAGTAATGCAACAATTTTCAGTAAGAATAGAACATATTTTAGAACTCAAATTCTGTTTGAACTCTTCTGATGAGGTGATCAGAAAGGTCGTAGGTCAGAGTATAGTGTCAATCATCATCATCCTCCTCCATTCTGCCATAAGCAAGTTTATGAACATGCAGAAACAATGCAGTTATTGACTCACTGCTACTGTACTTTCCATCTGAATATTGACTCATGCTCACACCAGATGAACACATCATGATGACGGGCAGGTTTGAGCTTCCTTTGGAAACAATGATGCAGTGATGATTGCAATGGTGCAATGTTAGTGCTTGTGATATTTTATTCTTAAGCAATTTAACCCTTCTCACTCCTGGGTCTCCCCTTATTGTCTTCTATGCCATTTATTAAATGATTTTTAAACTAACAGTGATTCATTTGTCATCTTCTCGCTGGGTTATTGTGTTTCCGTTCACTGCAGTCACTGTCTCCCGCTGTGATCAAATGAGCTGTATGCATAATTACACAGCTTTGCTTATGAATATTAAGCATTTAAAGGGATAGTTCACCTAAAAATGTTAATTCTGTCATCATTTTCTCACCCTCATGTTGTTCCAATGCTGTATAAGATTATTTCTTCTGTTAAACACAAAAGAAGATATTTTGAAAAATGTTGGTAATCAGACAGTAGAATTTCATAGTAGGAATAAAAATACTATGGAAGTCAATGGGTACCATCAACTGTCTGGTTACCAACATTCTTCCAAAATATCTTCTTTTGTGTTCAACAGAAGAAAGAAACTCATAAAGGTTAGGAAAAACATGAGGGTGCCTTAATGATGACAAAATTTAAATTTTTGGATGAACTAACCCTTTAAGCATGCTGACGTTGCTTGGTAACCCTCTCAGCGTCCTATTACGCAACATTATTAATATTCATAAACCACGCCTTCACCGCCGTAGGATTCGCCAGCTAACCCAGCGCCCACCTGCGTATCAGCCAATCAGAACGCCCTCTTTATCTAACGTCACGCTGCGTAATTAATATTCACGCGCCACGCCTTCGCCATAGTAGGATCGGTGTAGTCTCTCCGGCGGTGAAGGGGTTAACGGGGAGTTAACGCGCCCGCAGTGGAGCAGATGATCGCAATATTGATAGCGAGAGGTGCGGAGACGCTACAACGCTTCTCGGAGACACATTTTACAAATATTATTTGGATTTAATTTGCATCGCTACGGGATCGTGACGCGACCTCGGCAGTGATGCGTTCGCGTCTTTTTGGATGATACAGAGTGAACGCGACGCGTCGCGCAGATACCTAAGCGGATACAAATCCATTTGTGAATATAATATTATATCATCATCGCGTAGATATTCAGACTAGGGAGCGTTTACCAATGCGCAGACGCGGGTCTCAGTGTGCAGGAGGAGGAGGATGATGATTTTGAGGAAGATGAATCCATCTCACCTTTTTCATTTGAATGAATAGTTATTGATTACTCTAGTTTACAGTAGATTGAAGACAGGGAGGAGGAACCCGAAGGCGCAATGGTCATAGTTGATGGATGCACTTTACTCAGGCTCGAACCTGCACCCGCCGGGTCTCCCGCCTCAGGTGTGTGAGCATCACTCACTCAGCCGTCATGTTGCCCGGGGTGGGTGTGTTCGGCACCAGTCTGACGGCCCGGGTCATCATCCCTCTGCTGAAGAACGAGGGCTTCTCGGTGAAGGCGCTGTGGGGTCGCACGCAGGAGGAGGCGGAGGAGCTCGCGCGCGACATGGACGTGCCCTTCTACACTAACCGGATCGATGACGTGCTTCTGCATCCGGATGTGGACCTGGTGTGCATTAACCTTCCGCCACCGCTCACGAGACAGATCGCCGTCAAGACACTAGGTGAGGGTCATGACATCAAAGATGATGGAAGCTTGTTTTGTCTAAAAAAAAAAAAAAATCTTGCAATTCTTAGAAAAAATGTATGCATTCATTTAATTTCATTCTGAGAAACGTGTCAAAATTCCGAGAAACATGTCAAAAATTGTGAGATGTACACTTAGAATTCCGAGAAGCATGTCAGAATTCCGAGAAACATACATGTCAAGATTGCGAGATGTAAACCCAGAATTCCGAGAAACGTGAAAGATTTCTGAGAAACATGTCAAAACTGCAAGTTCTGTCAGGACCACTCTAGTCAAATACGATTGGCAATTGCATACAGTTAGGATTAGCGATATTCTGTTCTGGGCGAGCAGCAATACCCCCCCCCCCCCCCCCCCCCCCCCCCCCCATTAGATATCATTAATTCAAGATTTTAAAGTACAACATAATTCAAGAATTTATTCTGATTCAAGGGGAATCAGATGCCAAATCCTGACTGTCGAGAGGAGGAGCTGTGGAGGGAGGAGGGTAATCACTCCTGAGAAACACAATCACTGCTATTAATACTGAAGGAGTTACACATGAATACGGTGATAGGCGTTGTATTCCTATAGTAGACGTGGATCAGCTGAGAGTCACTGATGAGAGCTCGACTGACGTGACCCTGTCCCTGACAGAACTGATGCTACCCTTGATATGTAAAGAATTCAGAGAAACGTCAAAATTGCGCCAAACGTCAAAATTGCGCCAAACATTTCGAGATGTAACCCCTGAATTCATAGAAATGTAAAAATTGCAAGATATAAATTCGCAATTGTGTGAAAGAAGTTTGAATTGTGAAATAAAAGATGCAGTAATCGTTTTATTCTGTGGTGGAAACAAGCCTCCCTTTAGATTGCATAGATGTTTTCCTGATGTTTTCCTGTAATCTTCACACCACTGTATCTAATACACTTCATGTGGAGGAATTGCTCAATGTTCCTCTGATGCTTCTCATGAAGGAGAGCGCGTGTCAGATCATGTTTCTGTCAGCTTAGGTGTGGCTTTAATATATGACTCCTTCAGAAAACAGAAAACGGACTTGCATCACCAACCATTACATCAGAGTTGTGTTTTCCGGTCAGTAACGCTCCACTGAGAAACAGTGTTTGTGCAGCCGACTAAATTGGCCATTTTCATATCCAAAAGTTTTATTCACACAAAGCCTGAACCATCGCTTTATTACAAAGTCTGAAGCAGTTCACGATACTAACATTCAGTGCAAAAAGACCTTTAGGAAGTTTGTTTTCATGGGTTCATCATCATTTTATGGACTCTTTTGCAAATGGACGTATTAAAAAACATCTCTTTAGTATCTAGATCGCAGTGAAAAGAAATGGTAGCAAATTTCTCTGAATAAAAAGACTGAGAAGAGTTTCAGCAATGTCAGAGATATGAAGTCAAACATTTCACATCAAATGATCTGAGCCTCTTCACATTCAGTTCATATCTCTATACACTCACTGGACGACGACGAGTGACTCAGTTGTGTTTCATTCTCCAAAGACACTTTAGGAGAAGCATCTGAGACTTGTTGATAATGATTTGAGGATCTGAGCATTAATATTGTCCTCTGAGGAAGTGCTTCATGTGTTCATGACTGAGACCGAGATCTTCCAGAGGTCAACGCGAGTGCTTTCGTATCTTCAGAGCATCTCAGGCGTGTGTGTGTGTGTGTGTGTGTGTGTTGCTTCTGGAGTCAGTAGAGACGTTTGCAGGTGTCCAATAACAGTCAGAAATAACCTGAGGAATTATTCATCTCTGAGGACCATGACCCCAAAATAACCTCAGACGGGAAGCATCAACAGAGTGGATTATCCGCACTCATTCTTTTGGCTAGTCTTTCCATGTTGAAATCCCTATATTTAGCTCTACACAGCATTAAATCAGTATTATAATTAGATTATAGAGACCCAGAGTGTTATATGTGGTTGCTAGTTGCCTTAAATAAACGAGTAAATTATGCCCCGTTTACACGAAGGGAAGACGCAGATATTTCCCTGTGGTTTGGCCTCTCATTTACACGAAAACCCCGTTTTTATCACAGTAAATGATTATTTCTAAAAACTCTGGCCAAAGTGGAGATTTCTGATAACGCCGGTTATGTGTTGCCGTGTCGACTGGGAGAAACGGGTCCTCAAACGTCACATTATGCGCAAGAAAATGCTAACTTTTTTGAAAACGATGTTGTGTGCACGATGTTATTATTGAAAACGGAGGGGGGGAATATCCGTTTCTCTGAATACCCGGCTATGTGTAAATGTGGCCTGAGAGGAATATTGTTGCTGTTTCCTCTTACCAATAGCAGTGTTGTCATTCTTGTCAGGTCATGTGACCTCAGCTGTTCCTCAAGTCAGGTTAGTCACATTCACATCATGGAAACTTTACACTAGCTGTGATTTACCATGATAAGAAACTCATAATAAGAAGATTGTTTATCTATAGAGTTCATTACGGTCATAAAATCCCGTCACGCGAGTTTCCACATGCTGATATTGAACATGTTTACCTTGTGCTCTCGTAAACGCGAGTAGACACGGTGTTTCTGGCCTGTTGTGTTGGAGGATTAGTTAGCACTCGAGTTTAGCACTGGTTTAGTTGTGAAATGTGTCAATAACAGAGGTAAAAGAGCATTGTGAGTGTTCAGCTCTGAGTAAACATGTACTTTAGGGCAAATATTTGAGTTGTGCTTGTGCTAATGTGTTCCAGCTAATCCGTTTAAGAAGATGATTGATTTTTCTCCTTTTTATCTCATTAAGTTAATGTTAAAGCCAGGACGGAGGATCTGCTGGCACACACACACATATTAGCTGTGTTCCAAACCTAGTGAACCGCTAGCTGGGCAACATTATAAGCACATCCAGGTTGTTCTGATGGGATAATCGACATCTTTCTCGTTTCTTCCATCTCTTGATGATCAGAAGCTTTAACAGAAGCTGCAGTTATTTCTAATTTTGAAAGTATTTTGAAACCTCGGTCACTTCCTCTTTTGAAGGTGTGTGTGTGACGGTGTTCTGCGTCGACGAGGATCATGAGATCGGATGGAGTGAGATTGGACATATAGTGGCAGAAACGCTTGTAAAGTCACTCAACAACAGCTCGAATGAAGTGCATGTGATGCTCGAGGTCTCATCCAGCGCTCCTGGCGCTCCTGCGAGAGTTCAGGGGATTCTGGGAAGTTTTTCTGAAGGCTTTTTCTCCTAGTCATCTCATCTCAGGCCCGCTCAATCTGGGGGAGAATCTGATTGTGATTGCAATTTAAAATGCAATTGTTATTACTTTTATTTAAAAAAAAAAAAAAAAAAAAAAAATTAGGGCTGTCAAATGATTAATCACGATTAATCACATCCAAAATAAAAGTTTTTTTTACATAATATATGTGGGTGCACTGTGTATAATTATTTTGTATATATATAAATACACACACATGCATGTATATTTAAGAAAAATATATAATTTATATATATATAATATTTATATTTATATATAATATAAATTATATATAAATCTATATACAGTATATACATGAAAATATTTCTTAAATATATACAAGCATGTGTGTGTATTTATATATATAAAATAATTATACACAATGCACCCACATATATTATGTAAAAAAACTTTTATTTTGGATGTGATTAATCACGATTAATCATTTGACAGCCCTAAAAAATTTTTTTATATATATTTATAGTAAATATTATAATTTTAATATTTCTTATTTTGTATAAAAAAATTATTTAGTGAAAATAATAATAGTTATTATTATTATTATTATTGCACAATGTTGTGATTATGTATCAACTTGATTATTATTATAATAGTCAAATTTATATTTAATCATGGAATTTTGGACCAAATTGTGCAATAATTATTATTAATATTAGGATTATTTTCTCTAAATACAAATAGTATACAAAATATGAAATATTACAATAATGTTTACTATACGTTTTAAAAAAGTATTTAAGAAAAGCTGTTTTGTACGTCATCTAGCTGAAGGTTTTTCATGTATTTTTCATGCATTTCATCTCTAAGTTTGCACTGGATTCAGATTTGTAATTATGAAAAATTGTATTATTATTATCCATTTTTTAATGTTGGCATTTTACCAGAACTTGTGCACACGTACACGATGAGTGACAGTGACCTCAGTGCGTCCTCCATTTTGGCTGTTGAATAATGTGGCAGTGCTGTGCTCAATCAGGTCCTCTTCTCCTCTGCTGGCGCTGAGGATTATGAAAGCGTGATTTGCCACTCGACTCCAGTGGAATACATTAGCATTTCCAGCATCTGTCCCGTGGGCTCCAGCGTCTCTGTCCTGATGCTCACATGACTCCCTTTAGGCTTTATAAGGGGTTATTATTTATAATCTGACATGGATGAAAGTGAGGCTGTGAGGGAAAGACATGCAGTTTGTTTAATATGTTGTACATCTTTCTTAGTCTTGTTCTTTTGATCAGAAATGCATCTTTCCACAAAAATACTAAAGGTTTGAAGATGAAACCTGACATTGGACAACTTTTGAACACATTACGCATGTGACAAACACTCACAACAGCAACTGAACGCGGCAGCATCATGGCAGACATGACTAGTTTATAATATAAAGCATGTAATATGTTCTGAAACTCGAGCCAGTGAAAGTGTTGGGATTGAAGAAGTGTGTTGAGGAAACTGATGGAGCAGATCTACATGAGACCAGTGTGTCCTTCCGTTGTGATTTGTCCCGCTGATGTGAGTGTGTGTGTGTGTGTGTGTGTGTGTGTGTCGGCGGTGTCCTTCAGTTGTGATTTGTCCCGCTGATGTGAGTGTGTGTGTGTGTGTGTCGGCGGTATCCTTCAGTTGTGATTTGTCCCGCTGATGTGAGTGTTTGTGTCAGATGTCTGGCTTCGGTCCACCGGCTCAAACACTCTTGCTCATCTGTGTGAACTGCAGGGACGGTCTAAGAATAGACGAGTTTGTGACGAGTGTGTTTCAGTACGGGACTAACTACACTGTTTCACAAGGGATGACACAGCAGTGTGTGTGTGTGCAGGCCCTGTAACCCCCCCCCCCCCCCAATTTTTTTTTTAAATTAAGTTTTGTTTTGTTTTTAATCCATTTTTTCCTTTTTATTTTTTCTGGATCCCTTTTTTTCCATGTTAATTTTTCTAGGTTTCATTATAATGGTTACATTTAAATTTTAGCAATCAAAAGCATGTCTTATTAATTGTAAACTTGTACAGTTTAAGAACAATTTATTAAAAGTTTGACAATAAGTAATTTTTAGGTCACTATGAAATTAATTTATTTTTCCCAAATTCCATTTTTTTTCCCATTTAAAATGCTCTGGATTCTTAAAAAAAAAAAAGCATGTCTAATCAAATTACTTCATAAAACTTTAGCAATTTAATAATAAGTACAATACAATACTTCTATTATATAACAATTATTGGATTCTAAATTAATGCTATTATGCTATTAATGTATTATCAAATACATTAATTGTAATCAAATGAAAATGTGTGAATATTTTCTGAAGAAAACCGTGTGATATTCTTGTGAAGTACATTCTACTGCATATTTCTGTCACAATTTCTTCAAGTTAAAGCAACCGTTCGTGTTGTTGAGCTGCGATATATCTGATGTTTCTCTGAAGCACAGGCCTCTCCGGTCAGCCAGCCGTCCGAGGGCCCGGAGACTCCCGTTCCCACGCTGAATACCGCTCTTGTTTCGGGAGTCCCCCGGCCCGCCACCTTAAGCTTCTGCTCCACTATAGACATGCTAATGTGTGCTGGGAGAGGAACGCGCTCTGAGTCCTGTGAAATTCTCTTTGTTGGCTGAAATGAACTCTTTCAGTCTGCTTTCTCTGAGCATTCCTGAGCATGTGTGTGTGAGGCTGTCGCTTCATACACTGTTTATCCGTCTCGTATAAGCATGACTTAACTTCACAGCAGTGCACTGGAGCATGTGCTGCTCTTTACCCACGTCTGTGCTCAGTGCCTTTCAGCCTGTGACACTCGCTGAAGGCAAGGTGAAGCTGCGCATATTCTGCATTTACTCCATATTTACACGGCCTGCATTTACAAGATGTTTTATAAGGAAGCAAAATGGTAATTTTGCAAGTGTTTGATTGTTAGTATAAATGTGTCGTAGCAAATGCTGGAGGATAAAATGATGCTATGTAACACTAGCGTTTGTATTTCCGGTGTATGATCAACATCTGCAGAATAACTGACTCTAGAAACGTTATCATGCAATCTTTTATTTACCGTAGTTAAAATTTTATGTTATTAAAGATTCACATACTGTATGTCTGTGTCCTTGTTCAAGTGATTTCATACTAAAATAATAATAAATAAAAAATCTGTTACTTTAAGTAAAATAAACATTCACTGAAATAAATTAAAATAAAAGATACAATTTTTTAAAATTATTTTATTTCAGCCAAGGCACAAAAAAAAATTCATCTTTTTTAAAAAATAACTGAAATTTAGAAAAAAATCATTATAAACTGAAGTTTATAATGATATAACAATTTATAAAAACAGGGGTATATTTAAAAAATAAACTAATAAAAATGCCCAAAACACACAAAAAAATTACTAAAACTTTAACTAAATTAAATTGAAAACTGTTTTCATAATAAATTTGTATTTAATCATAAATCCAGAAAAAATAGACAACACAGATTTTCTGAAAGAAAAAAAAAAACCATTTCATAGGGCTCTATTATTGTTAAAACTTAAATACATTATTAAACTTTTAAATTGTATGCATTCAGTCATCTTTTTTGGTAATTACAATTTATTTAAACCATTAAAACAGAATCCGGAAAAATGGAAAAGATGGAATTTGGGTAAAAAGAAATTAAAAAAATAATAATAATAAAAAAATCCAAAACAAATAAAATGGCAAAAACACACAACAAAATTACTAAAACTAAAATGAAAACAGAAAATATAAAAATAAAAATGAATTCAAACTAATAATAAAAACTGTAATAATAACGCTGATGTTGATGCAATAACGCAGTGTAAAAACACACACATATTTGGTAAACCAGTTCGTTTTTAATGTCACTGAAAGCACCAGGTTAGAGAAGCCACATGCGATCTCACTTCCTGTGGTTAGTGACTACATCCTGTCCTCGGAGCCTGGAGAAGGGTCTGTGTGTGGGTGGACTCTCATACCTTTTCATAAATGCTTAAAGAGCTTCTGCTATCCTGGTACCATGGTGTGATGTCACAGGAAGTGAGCAACAGGAAGTGCTCAGGGGTAGCGCTGCTAATGTCATTGTCTTAATAAGGCAAGAAGGTCAAACCACAATGTCTGATAACATCCTTCCTTTTCACTGCAGCGCCTTTTATGGAAGTTATGGAAAAATGGGGAAATAATAGTTTTATTTTATTTTGCATTCAAAATCTAAAATATTATGCACACCTGTTAGTTGTTTTGCATTCGAATAAATGCATATTTTCAAATATATAAGCAATTTGTTACAATTGAGTTGTATTCGTGAGGTCAGTAAAGAACAGATGGCTTATGATTTGTCATTATCATAGATTGTGTGTTTTTCTCTTTACTCGAGAAGTTTAATCTTTCAGGGTTAGATTAGATTTACTGTGAGGCTTTTGATTTCACTAAATATCCCATAGTTTTCATAATATATGCTGTTTCTTGCGCTATAATAGCATAACTCTACTATTTCTGCTCTATGCAGTATGTATCCTAGGTGTAGTATATGAATTTTGGTATGTAAATGAAGTCATGTGACTACAACATAGAACATTGCTTCAAACACTTGTTTTAAAATATTGTTTTAAGCACTGCACAGTATTCAGTATTACACTAGTATTTCATTCTGAAAACAGCCAAACGTTTCAATTCTGTGCGACTTTGTTGTCACATGACCTCATTTACATATTCCAGGTTTTATTCAGCATATTCTCAGAAATAAATACTGATTCACGTCGCATTTCTATTCCATTTTAGTGTAAAAGTGTGTATGTTTGTCAGTGCACAATATACTTAATGCATACAGCAAAACTAGTATGAGTAGCATCCAAATCTAAATAAAGTGTCACATTTGTCAAAACTTTCCAGACTTGTCTTAAATATACTGTCTGGTTTTGCACCAAATATAGTACGGTTGATTTAACCAGAAGCGCTCAGTCGCTCCTGACAGTTTCAGTGTGTGTGTGTGTGTGTGTGTGTGTGTGTGTGTGTGCAGTACTGACGGCTTGACTCCAGACGGATTCAGTGTCTCGGCAGAAGTGTGAGTCTGCAAAGAGAAAGAAAACAAAGAGAACAAAACAGAAATTGACCTGTCAATCAGATGACATCATACTCAGGCCCCTCGCAGTGACCTTTGACCTCCGCATGCTCTGATAAAGTGTCATTTCAGCTGGTCTATGCAAACATTTGGCTTTGCATGCGAGGAAAACAGCCGTGATAGTCAAATGCTCTTCTGACAGATAAACTCTATCTATAATACTATAATTCTATCTTTGAAGAACCAGCAAAACTAGAAACACGTCAGCAGTGAGAGAGAAATTCGACATATTCTGGGAATGTTTAACCAATTCTGTTGAAACAAATGCTGGGATAGTTCGGCCAAAGATGAAAATACCATTATTGTTTAATTCTTAATAAAGGCTGTTTTTCGTGCAGTTAACAGGGATTGAAGCTTTCAAGGAAAAGTCCATAAGTCTCATGCATATTCCAACTCCTCCAAAGTCATATGGTAGTTATGTGAGGAACAGAGTCAAATGTAGGTTGTTATTCACTAAAAGCTTCAGATTAACCCTATCTCTCCTGTGCATGTTCATAAGAGTGAATCATTTAGTGAATCAATGAATCGTTCTTGTGAGTCAGATCCTCTCCTGGTTAATCTGGTTCACAAAACCAGTATGAATGTCCCTGTTCACATAGAAAGAAAATGCATGGAAAATAAAAAGCAGCCGATTCTTCCGAACGTGATGTTGAGTAAATAATAATGACTGAATTTTCCTTTAACATCGTTTTGCATCCCTTTATTATAATTGTAAACATGCATTTCACAACATGCCCGATCACACACAGATGCACATTAACTGAGACAGAGATGGCCTGTGTCTCGCATCTCACACACAACTGTTCGTTTGACTGACTGGATGCTTTTGGATTTCGAGTCGCATGTCTCTTTAAATTTGCAAGTGGTGTTTGCTGTACTGAGTGTTGTGGGTGGTTGCCATGGCACTGTTAGGTGGTTGCTAGGGTGTTCTGTGTGTTCAGGCTGTTTAGTAAAAGTGATGTTTGGGATTTTTCGCTGTGCAACTTGTAAAAACCTTCTGGAAGTCTGAAGTCTCCTAAAATGTTTGTCATGGTTATGTTTCACTAACTAACGCCCGTTAGCCATATATGATCCAGATAACACTCGCACCTCTGTGCTAAAACAACTATTGCTGGAGCTGTAATTATTGTTGTTGCTTGATTAGTTTTGATGAATGAAAGAAATAATGTAATGATTATTTTGCATGTGGTGACGTATCTCAGCAGGATCTGATAATCCAGATATTCATAACTCTTCAGTCTTCAGTCTGCGATGTCATCATCATTCATGAGCCTCAGAAACACAAGATCCAACCGGACCGTCTTTACCATTCAACATCAAACTACTATTGACCATATTTACATTCCTATATATTTATATAATAATATATTTAGTTTTACATAAATTGTTTATTTGTTTATTTATTTGTTATATATATATATGCAATACATTTTATTGTATTACATTTTATTTATTAAAATTAATTATATTACAATTTATGTATTTAATACTTTTATATTTATTTGCAATACTTTTTTATTTATTTATTCATTTTATTTATCTCAAATTATTAAGAATTTTGTCTATACATACATTTTATTTATTATGTATATATTTAATTATATATATAATATATATATATAATTATTATAAATTTTGCCATATACATATAAATATATAAAAAATACATGTATACATTTATAATTATACATATACATTATACATATACACTCACCTAAATGATTATTAGGAACACCTGTTCAATTTCTCATTAATGCGATTATCTAATCAACCAATCACATGGCAGTTGCTTCAATGCATTTAGGGGTGTGGTCCTGGTCAAGACAATCTCCTGAACTCCAAACTGAATGTCAGAATGGGAAAGAAAGGTGATTTAAGCAATTTTGAGCGTGGCATGGTTGTTGGTGCCAGACGGGCCGGTCTGAGTATTTCACAATCTGCTCAGTTACTGGGATTTTCACGCACAACCATTTCTAGGGTTTACAAAGAATGGTGTGAAAAGGGAAAAACACCCAGTTTGCGGCAGTCCTGTGGGCGAAAATGCCTTGTTGATGCCAGAGGTCAGAGGAGAATGGGCCGACTGATTCAAGCTGATAGAAGAGCAACTTTGACTGAAATAACCACTCGTTACAACCGAGGTATGCAGCAAAGCATTTGTGAAGCCACAACACGCACAACCTTGAGGCGGATGGGCTACAACAGCAGAAGACCCCACCGGGTACCACTCATCTCCACTACAAATAGGAAAAAGAGGCTACAATTTGCAAGAGCTCACCAAAATTGGACCGTTGAAGACTGGAAAAATGTTGCCTGGTCTGATGAGTCTCGATTTCTGTTGAGACATTCAGATGGTAGAGTCAGAATTTGGCGTAAACAGAATGAGAACATGGATCCATCATGCCTTGTTACCACTGTGCAGGCTGGTGGTGGTGGTGTAATAGTGTGGGGGATGTTTTCCTGGCACACTTTAGGCCCCTTAGTGCCAATTGGGCATCGTTTAAATGCCACGGCCTACCTGAGCATTGTTTCTGAACATGTCCATCCCTTTATGGCCACCATGTACCCATCCTCTGATGGCTACTTCCAGCAGGATAATACACCATGTCACAAAGCTCGAATCATTTCAAATTGGTTTCTTGAACATGACAATGAGTTCACTGTACCAAAATGGCCCCCACAGTCACCAGATCTCAACCCAATAGAGCATCTTTGGGATGTGGTGGAACAGGAGCTTCGTGCCCTGGATGTGCATCCCACAAATCTCCATCAACTGCAAGATGCTATCCTATCAATATGGGCCAACATTTCTAAAGAATGCTTTCAGCACCTTGTTGAATCAATGCCACGTAGAATTAAGGCAGTTCTGAAGGCGAAAGGCGGTCAAACACAGTATTAGTATGGTGTTCCTAATAATCCTTTAGGTGAGTGTATATATATACATAAGTTCTATCATATATTTTTTTTGCATTATATATATACACTCACCGGCCACTTTATTAGGTACACCTGTCCAACTGCTCGTTAACACTTAATTTCTAAGCAGCCAATCACATGGCGGCAACTACGTGCATTTAGGCATGTAGACATGGTCAAGACAATCTCCTGCAGTTCAAACCGAGCATCAGTATGGGGAAGAAAGGTGATTTATGTGACTTTGAACGTGGCATGATTGTTGGTGCCAGAAGGGCTGGTCTGAGTATTTCAGAAACTGCTAATCTACTGGGATTTTCACGCACAACCATCTCTAGGGTTTACAGAGAATGGTCCGAAAAAGAAAAAACATCCAGTGAGCGGCAGTTCTGTGGGCGGAAATGCCTTGTTGATGCCAGAGGTCAGAGGAGAATGGCCAGACTGGTTCGAGCTGATAGAAGGGCAACAGTGACTGAAATAACCACTCGTTACAACCGAGGTATGCAGCAAAGCATTTGTGAAGCCACAACACGCACAACCTTGAGGCGGATGGGCTACAACAGCAGAAGACTCCACCGGGTACCACTCATCTCCACTACAAATAGGAAAAAGAGGCTACAATTTGCAAGAGCTCACCAAAATTGAACAGTTGAAGACTGGAAAAATGTTGCCTGGTCTGATGAGTCTCGATTTCTGTTGAGACATTCAGATGTTAGAGTCAGAATTTGGCGTAAACAGAATGAGAACATGGAACCATCATGCCTTGTTACCACTGTGCAGGCTGGTGGTGGTGGTGTAATGGTGTGGGGGATGTTTTCCTGGCACACTTTAGGCCCCTTAGTGCCAATTGGGCATCGTTTAAATGCCACGGCCTACCTGAGCATTGTTTCTGACCATGTCCATCCCTTTATGGCCACCATGTACCCATCCTCTGATGGCTACTTCCACCATGTCACAAAGCTCTAATCATTTCAAATTGGTTTCTTGAACATGACAATGAGTTCACTGTACTAAAATGGCCTCCACAGTCACCAGATCTCAACCCAATAGAGCATCTTTGGGATGTGGTGGAACGGGAGATTCGCATCATGGATGTGCAGCCGACAAATCTGCGGCAACTGTGTGATGCCATCATGTCAATATGGACCAAACTCCCTGAGGAATGCTTCCAGCACCTTGTTGAATCTATGCCACGAAGAATTGAGGCAGTTCTGAAGGCAAAAGGGGGTCCAAGCTGTTACTAGCATGGGGTACCTAATAAAGTGGCCGGTGAGTGTATATATATATATATATATATATATTTATGATAGAACTTAAAAAATATAAATATATACACACATACACATATATATATATATATATATATATATATATAGGTAGAGAATCTCGAGTAGAATCTGTCAGAAGATGGCGTAGGTTTGTCAGGATTGAGCAGGAAGGTCAGGGGTGACGGAGTGTGTGACGGAGTGTGTCCTGACGGAGTGTGTCCTGACGGAGTGTGTGACGGAGTGTGTCCTGAAAGCGTCTCTGCCGTCCCGCTGGATCAGCTCGAGGCGTTTGGCTCAGAAAAACACAATGACGAGGAATTCACCGAGACACAATAGAGTGAGGCGTTACATCACGACCAGAGATGAGCGAGTCACAGAAGCGTCCGCTGGGACAGAGATGTGCAGATACACACTGAACACGTGCCTCACACACACAACTAACTGTTTTAAGTCGTTCATTAGAGACGGTCGGCTAATTGCGTCGTGCATTTGAAATACATGGACGTTTAGAGTAACAATGCATTTGTGTCGCTCAGTGAGTTATGAGCGGCGTCTGCACGAGGATGATGCACGTCGTTCTCCTGCACTTTGCGTGTGTTTTAATGTGATGACGGTCAGGCTGTGGTTTACTGTCCCGCAGAGACACACAGGAGCGTTCGCTTCACAACACACTTCCACAGCGGATCAATGCCTTTATTTTCATCTGGAGGAGAACACACAGACACTGTATGACACACAGACACAACAGATCATGTTTTACTGGGGATTTTTCACAGTTTGCAATTATATGTGGCTGACTGGAGTGCTCACTTGGAGATTACTCATGAGACTACTTAGAGATGTTTAAAATCCGTAAATCATCATATTAGAGTGATTTCTGAAGGATCATGTGACACTGAAGACTGGAGTAATGATGCAGAAAATCAGCTTTGATCACAGGAATAAATTACACTTTACTATATATTCACATAGAAAACAGATGTTTTACATTGTAAAAATATTTCACATTTTTACTGTTTTTACTGTATTTTTGATCAAGTAAAAATGCAGCCCTTTCAGACTCAAAAACATTTTAAAATCGTAATTATTCCAAACTTTTGACCAGATCATTTTGGATCACAGCTATTCTGTTCCGGCAACAAAAAAACCCGTTTGAAAACAGTCATTATCTTTGCAAAACGGTGACACACACAAACATGTCCTTCTTCTCTTAACATGAACATGACACATCATGAGTGTCCCAAGAAACGGTTTTCCAGCTGAGATCAGATTTGGAAAGGAGCGTTGTTCTGCTGAGCGTCTGTTCGGCTGGTTTCTTATAAGACTGAATCCACAGAACACACACACACACACACACACACACACACACACACTCATCCATCACAGCGCTTTCACATGCTAATGCTGGATGAAGTCAGCAGAAACTCTTGTTTATCAGCGTGTGTTTGTCACATCTATTCATCCTAACGCTCTTCTTTCTCGTCTAACGTCTTGTCTTCTGCTCAGTGTTTATCGTGACTCAATGGCACACAGTTCGAAACACTTGTACAACACAGACTTTAGTCCTGGACTATTGCGTTTATTAAATATTACTGGTGTTTACGAGGTTTTTAAGCTTGAGTCGTGTGTGAATGTAAAGCTTCCTGGTTTTCTGGAAGTATGGAGAGCATGTTCACAATAATACATGGATCTGATGAAGGATATTCCTCAAATGCAATGCAAACGCTCTGGATAAAAGCTTATCTAGAATGTAAATGTATTTCTGTATAAAGTGTGTCGTGTGCCATTCAGAACTGAATTCAGATTCCTTTTAAATTGCGATACCGTTCCTCATTTCAATCGAGGTTGCAATGTGAATTTAAATGTAAGGAAGTAAGATTTAAATCAACTGAAATTCAAACGAAGTCAAAAACACAAATGCACTTTTTAACTGAGCAAAGTTTGATAAGATAAACTTTAGATGTTGACTTGAATGTTATTTGTTTTAGCTCTATTTGGATTGTAAAGCAAGAATAACCAGTTTTATTTCCCGGTTGTCATTTCCTGAGATATAACTTGTAAAAAAAAAAAAGACAAAGTTTTAAAATAATTATTGGAGAACGTTTTACAAGAACATACTATTTCAGTCTTTCTACATCAAACATTCACATTTAATGCAATGTGTTACTTGCTGTTTCTTTGAAATTATTTGTGAAATTTACTAACAATTTCTGGGTGAAATTAGTTTTCGGTAAACAGACAAATACAAACAAAACAGAGCAGAGCACAAACACATATTTTTGCATCTGTATGTTGATATTTAGTATTCTCTCTTTGCTATGTAAGATGTTTCTGTGTGTGTGTGTGTGTGTGTGTGTGTGTGTGTGTGTGTGTGTGTGTGTGTGTGTGTGTGTGTGTGTGTGTGTGTGTGTGTGTGTGTGTGTGTGCTGGCCTAGTCTCTCACATGATTTGTAATTCAATCTCTGAATGGCCTCTAGCTCTCCGTCAGAGTCTCTGTCCTGCTGTCGTGATTTGATGCTCTTACAGTCAGTGTGAGTGTTTATGTTCTCAGTCTCATGTATTACAATCTATCTATCTATCTATCTATCTATCTATCTATCTATCTATCTATCTATCTATCTATCTATCTATCTATCTATCTATCTATCTATCTATCTATCTATCTATCTATCTATCATTATATCATTCGATCTATCTATCTATCTATCTATCTATCTATCATTATATCATTCGATCTATCTATCATTCTATGAATTTTATATAAAAATATTATGCAAAAGAAGTTAATTTCTTTTTCACAATTTTCTGTGGGTCTTTGTCTCATTTATTAGGATTGAATGGTGTTATTTAGCCTTGGGTGTATATAATATTCATGATATATTCATGATGATTTTGATGTTGATATAATGTATTAAGCAACATTGTGAGTGTTCAGAGGGTGTTTTGATATCGTCTCTGATTTAAACATCCGTTGGAATTGTGTGTGTGTGTGTGTGTGTGTGTGTGTGTGTGTGTGTGTGTGTGTGTGTGTGTGTGTGTGTGTGTGTGTGTGTGTGTGTGTGTGTGTGTGTGTGTGTGTGTGTGTGTGTGTGTGTGTGTGTGTGTGTGTGTGTGTGTGTGTGTGTGAGCTCATGGACCGAGACTGTGTTTGAATATTGTGTGATGGAGTCGAGCCGCTCGCTGTGATTAATGTGAGCGTGAGGTCAGTCAGATCTCTGCCGTAAAGATGCAGCTGAATCCTATCTCACACACACACACACACACACACACACGTATTATCTCTCCATTCATCACTTCAGACGGAGTGGAAATGTGAGATCAGGCGGTTGTAGGAATCTATTTCCAGCACACGTTACAGGACCAGTTTTACTCGCTTGATTCTCTGGGTTAGGATGTTTTCTGGACCCTGAGGTAATGGGTCAGGAGTGTGTGTGTGTGTGTGTGTGTTGTGCAGGTACTATGGATTAATGCTGGTTTGATCCCTAGAGAGGAAGGAATTGCAAAGCCTTAGTGTCCTTGCACTAATGAACTCACTCTCTCTC
The DNA here is from genome assembly GCF_029890125.1 of Rhinichthys klamathensis goyatoka. Taxonomy (NCBI): domain Eukaryota; kingdom Metazoa; phylum Chordata; class Actinopteri; order Cypriniformes; family Leuciscidae; genus Rhinichthys; species Rhinichthys klamathensis. The sequence goes on from NW_026606734.1 coordinate 1,449,232, forward strand.
TCTCTCTCTCTCTCTCTCTCTCTCTCTCTCTCTCTCTCTCTCTCTCTCTCTCTCTCTCTCTCTCTCTCTCTCTCTCTCTCTCTCTCTCTCTCTCTCTCTCTCTCTCTCTCTCTCTCTCTCTCTCTCTCTCTCTCTCTTACACACACACGGGGAGGGCTGATGACATCCTCTGAAAAGGAAAGTCGTTTCAGAAGCAGAGCAAGTTATTTTTTAATGGAAGGTCATGAAGACGCTTTTATTCTGTGGAATAACACACACACAGTCATTCACAATGTGTGTTTGAGAGAGTGAAGACAGTTTGAGCTCTGAACCGACATAGATGTATTTTCTCTTCTCACACACTGTGTATTTCTATAAATGGGTCAGCTGGATTAATATCTGACTCGGTCTCTGTAATGTGAGATTAGCCTGCTAGCGTAATGCTCAGTTCGGTTCGTCTGCGTTTCACGTTCACTGCTACTCTTCTGTCTTACTGCTGAATTACTTGTTTTGTTGCACACTTCTGTTCAAAAGTGTGATGTGAAGATTAAATGATGTAAGAAATGAATACTTTTATGAAGCAAGGATGCATTAAATTGATCAAAAGTGGCATTTATAATGTTACAAAAGATTCTATTTCAAATAAATGCTGTTCTTTTGAACTTTATATTCATCAAAGAATCCTTTATCAGAGTGATTTCTGAAGGATCATGTGACACTGAAGACTGGAGTAATGATGCTGATAACTCAGCTTTGATCACAGGAATAAATGACATTTTACTATATATTCACATAGAAACAGATATTTTAAATTGAGAGAAAAAATCACAATATTACTGCTGTTTTTCATCAAATAAATGCAGCGTTGGTGAGCAGAGGAGACTTTGTTTTTGCATTCATTTTTATACATTTGTATTCATTATAAACTGCAGGTAATAAAAGTGTTGTTTTTTATTGATATAATCGACTTACAGTACGGTTCAAATACACAAACCTCTCTGTAAGACACTTCATTGTTTTGAAACCAAGTCTGGCATCACATTGAAATTAATATTTAGGAAAGGTTGCCCTCTGCTGGTATTTAGAGGAACTGAAATCAAAGGAAACCTGTAATTAGAGCTGTTTAATAACGAGATTGTTCCACACAAAATATTCTATTTTCATTTATACTGAATAATATTTAGGAACACTTTATTTCACAGTGTCCCTGTTACACATGTTACATGTACTTACTATAGTAATAAGAGTAAATTGTTCATAGTTACATGCAACCGACCCTAAACCAAACCTTAACCCTAATAATATAGTAAGTACATGTAGTTAATTACTATTACTTAGTACTTAATTACACTGTAACACACATACCTGTTACTCTTTATTTTAAGGTGTCATTTACAGTGTAATTATATATTTAAGTAAGTAATATTAAGCAACTACATGTACTATAGGGTTAGGGTTAAGGTTTGGTTGAGGGTTAGTTTCATGTAATTATGCACAATTGACTGTTATTACTACGGTAAGTACATGTAACATATGTAACAAGGACACTGTAAAATAAAGTGTTATCAAATAAAGTGTAACCATAATTCACTTTGAAACAATTTTCACTCCGAAATCGCTAGTAAATTTCACAAATAAAACATACTCCAATAATCTTTTATCTCCAATAATTATTTTACAGATGAGATCAGAAATTACCTAATGTCTTTTATGAAAAGAGCAAAACTGGGAGTTGTGAAAAATATGGTACACCGGTGTTTTGCCAGATGAGAAGTTTATTTATGTATCATCTTTATATCTCCTTTAATTCCTTTTATAACTGTTTTAATTTGCTTTTATTTTGTGATTAATTGAATTCCTTTCTGTGTAAAGCACTTTGAATAACCATAGTGTATGAAATGTACAATATAAATAAATAGACATACTAATAGTATGTCACTAATCTCTGTGGCATGTATTTTAGGTGATTTTGTTTTAATATCTACACGTCTAACGAAACAATTTTCACTCAGAAATTGCTTTTAAATTTCACAAATAAAACATACTCCTACTCCACTAATATTTTATCTCCAACATTTTTTTACAGATGAGATCAGCAATTCCCGGTTACCCTTTATTTTAAGGAGTCATTGTTACAGTGTAATTATATATTTAAGTACTGAGTAATATTAATAAACTACATGTACTTACTAGGGTTAGGGCAGGGTTTGGTTTAGGGTTAGTTGCATGTAATTATGCATAACTTACTGTTATTACTATGATAAGTACATGTAACATATGTAACAAGGACACTGTAAAATAAAGTGTTACCCAATTCCCTCATGTCGTTTAATGTCTCTCTGGCTGTTTATGTGACGTATTCTCCGTGAGTGTGTTATAGTATCATCCACACGTCTAACGTTCCCTCTCGTTTCCTCTTCCAGGTATTGGTAAAAATGTGATCTGTGATCGGACGGCGACTCCGCTGGACGCCTTCCGCATGATGTCAGCCGCCCAGTATTACCCGAAGCTGCTGAGCATCATGGGAAACGTGCTGCGGTTCCTCCCGGCGTTCGTGCGCATGAAGGAGCTCCTGGAGGAGGGATACGCGGGAGAGCTCCTGGTGTGTGAGGCGCAGGTTCACTCCGGAAGCCTTCTCGGGAAGAAGTACAACTGGAGCTGCGACGACCTGATGGGGGGGGGAGGACTGCATTCGGTGGGCAGTTACATCATCGACTTGCTCACGTTTCTGACCGGCCAGCGCGCGGCGAAGGTGCACGGCTTCCTCAAGACCTTCGTCAAGCAGACCGACCACATCCGGGGAATCCGGCAGATCACCAGCGACGACTTCTGCACCTTCCAGATGGTCCTGGAGGGAGGCGCGTGCTGCACGGTCACGCTCAACTTCAACGTCCCCGGGGAGTTTCGGCAGGAGGTCGTGGTCGTGGGAACGGCTGGGAGGTTGAGGGTTTGCGGGACGGATCTGTACGGGCAGAAGAACGATGGCCAATGTGGACAGGAGCTTCTTCTCAAGGACAAAACGCAGATAGAGAATGCATCCCTGCCCGATAAGGCTTTCCGGGACATCCCGTCTCCGTATCTCACCGGCACCATCTGCATGGTCCAGGCCGTCCGCCAGGCGTTTGAGGAGCAGGACGACCGGCGCACGTGGGACGGGCGACCGCTCACGATGGCCGCGACCTTCGAGGACTGTTTGTACGCGCTGTGCGTCGTGGACACCATCAAGAAGTCGAATCAGTGCGGCGAGTGGCAGAACATCGAGGTGATGACGGAAGAGCCCGAGGTCAGCCCCGCGTATCTGATCAGCGAAGCCATGAGACGCAGCCGGATGTCACTGTACTGCTAATGCTAATGCGGATCATGCATGCTAGCATGGAAATGGATTATAGTCCCAAACGTCATCGCTTGCTGGAGTCACGAGTTAAAGCGCTGGTCACAGCCAGGCCAAATTCAGTTTAACTGTTAATGCGACTGTTCAGACCAATGCAATGTTGGGTTGCACTTTATTTTAAGGTGTCATTCTTACAGTGTAATTATACATTTAAGTGCTGAGTAATATTATGTACTTGCTATACGGTTAGGGTAGGATTAGATTTGGTTGAGGGTTAGTTGCATGTAATTATGCACAATTTACTGTTATTACTATGGTAAGTACATGTAAAATACTGTATGTAACAAGGACACTGTAAAATAAAGTGTTAACCAATGTTTGTTTGCACATTTTTTTTTAGTGTCGGTCCAGATCCGGCCCACATCTGGTACAAGTGGACTCAACCCGCACCAGATGTGGACTGGATCTGTGCCGACTCTATATTTCTGTCTGGGTACGCATGATCCTCAAATCTAAGAATGACGAGTTAAAGCCTGGGAGATGAAGATTTGCTGCAAAATTGCAAGATGTAAACTAAGAATTCTGAGAAACATCATATTTTTCATTGACCTGCAAATTAAAAACGTATTTCTGCTTTTCTAAAAAGTATTTCAGCTGAAGTATATCAAGTATTTCTGCTTTTCAAGTGCCACCTACTGTCATTGAGTGAATCTGCATTTCATTCAGCCTGTTTTTATGCATTGGTCTGAACAGACAAATCATTAGTGATGTGTGAACAGGCCTTTAGAGAGGCTGGATTCTGGGAATACTGGAAAACTCCACCGTCCTTGAGTCGGTGCAACTGGAGGAAACATGCGTTTGTGCCTCGAGTTGATCTTGTGTTCAAACATCGGCTTCTGGGACTTTGAGTGTCCAAGCGCTGGTCAAGTATGCAATAAAACCTGCTGTCGGGAGAGAAACACAAGGCCAGGCGTTGCTGAAATGCCTCTGTTCCTGTGACGGAGAGTGCAAAAAACAAACATGCACTTTTGCTTTACAGTCTGACTTCAGTTTGAAGGTACCATTTTTTTTTTTAACATTGTTTATTGGTGTAAGTGCAACCCAGACACGGTCATCTGGCGTCTCTCAGCACGTGTTTGCATGCTAGCGTGAGTGTGTTCAATGTGCACAAGTGACTGCAAATGCATGAAATCTCCACTCACCGACCGTAAACAACAGGATTCGCTGTGTGTTTCGAGCTAGATCTGGACAAAACACAAGGAATGTCAGATGTGTATATTTATAATCTCAATGTGTGTGTGGTATCTTGATCATTATTGCTGTAAGTCTGAAAGGTTTTGAATTGGTCAGATCTGAACATGGGCGTCACATCCACCGTCAGCAGTTCTCAGCTGCTTTTGCTTTAGGATTTAATGAAATTTAATTGACATTTAATGACCCGCAAAATAAACTAAAATCAATCAAACACTGAAATAATGTTATAAACTATCAGTCAAAAGTTTGAAAAATTTATAAATTACGCTGCTCTTCTCACCAAGGCTGCATTTATTTGATCAAAAATACAGTAAAATCAAAAATATTGTGAAATTTTTTTACAATTTCAAATAACCATATTCTACTTTAATATATAGTAAAGTGTAATTTATTCCTGTGATCAAAGCAGAGTTCAGCATCATTACTCCAATCTTCAGTGTCACATGATCCTTCAGAAATCACTCTAAACTTTTGACCAGTATTGTTTAGAATATTCATATATAATAAATTCATATTATCATGAACTGTTTAGACTCAAATATATGCAAAGTTACGAAGGTGTTCGACTGAATAGGAAAACTCTTCTGCATAAATAATAGCAGAAAACACAAACCTGTATCTAATATCATCTGACTCCTTATTTTCAGTCTAATTTGATCTTTTCTACCAAACGACAGATGAATTTGACTGAAATAGTGTAAAGTTTGATTGGACGAATGATGCATTTTCTCCTTCATTTTAAAAGTTGATCAGCCCAGTTGATTCGTTGTTTTCGTCGATTGCAATCCACCAGTTGAGGACGGCTGCTTTAGACTGGACGTTGCACTTTTTGAGGGCTAGTTAATGCATAGTCAATTTTAATTGTGAAATATATAAACCAAAATATCTTTCAGACATGCTAAAGGTGCTCGAGATCTTTCAGTCTAAAGATATGATGCCTGTATTGGTCATTTTCAATAATGCATTTCTAGTTTAGGGCTTGTATTTAAATGCTACTGAACCTTTGCAGTGTGTGTGTGGCTGGAGATGCTGATGAAACTGTTATGAATGCTAGGAAATGATGATTAACGTACAGAAATGTTTATTTTATGTTCCTTTGATGCATGCGCTGAAGACGTGCGTCGACTGTTGTCCGTCACTGTGCAACTGCTGTATTCGACCCGCTGTCCATTACTGGAAACATGCTCTGTGTAGTTTATGGATGCTATTTATTTTTTATGCTGAATGTTTCATATCGAATCTGGAAGTGTGTTTATTGTGAGACAGGAAATAGTGGCCTTCTACAGGAAGTGTGACGTCCCAAACAAACCTGATTCTACTGGAACACTGAACTCTCAAAGCTTATGGAAATATTTCTTCAAGGACAAATCATCACTGTTGGACATATTTAATACAGGTGAAACTCGAAAAATTTTAATATCTTGCAAAAGTTATAATTTTTATGATTATGGCTTAAAGCTTATGAAAAACCCAAATTCAAAATCTCAGAAAATTAGAATATTACATGTATCAATTAAAAAAATAATTTTAAATACAGAAATGTCGGCCCTCTGAAAAGTGTGGTCGTGCATATGTATATAGTTATATATACTAAATGTATTAGTTTCACCTTTTAATTTGAATTACTGAAATACATGAACTTTTGCACGATATTCAAATTTTTCGAGTTTCACTTGCCTATATCATCCTCTCTCAGGCCTGTTTCACAACTCATCAAAAGCAGAATGTCAATAAAGCTAGCAAATTGACTACTAAATTGTTAATAAGAGCCATAAATTAACAAAATTAACATGTTGAGTGAGTCACTGAGAATTATTACATACTTGATCAGTATTCAATTTAATTTACGAGAAGGCAGATCACATTTACATAAACTGAGGCCAAAACACAAACTGCTGAAATCTTCTGAATAAATACATAAAAACAGCCATATCTTTTGGCTAATCCTTTAAAATTCATGTTGTGATGATGTGATCAACATCAAAGCTGCACATGGATCCATTTTGGCTATATGTCATCATGGACGTGAATAATTTAGTCCATTAATAATTGAGCTCGAGGAGGTAGAAAGCTTCTTAACGAAAGTTGTCATCTCGTAATTATGATAGTTATGACACGAAATGACACAGGAATGGAATGAGGGTCAGAAAATAATGACTGAATATTAATTTCGGGCTGAACTCTTCCTTTAAGTTGAATGAAAGGTTTAAAGACTTGCATTGAACCCAGAAGATTTCTTATTCTATTATTATTATTATTATTATTATTGACTGATAAAACTCTAAAAGTCTGTGATTCTCCGAGACTCATAATTCAGTGTTTCTTCAGTGAGTGTCAGTGATGTTGAGAATGAAAGCGCTGTAATGTCACGTTTGGTCATCATCAGAACTGTTGATCCCAGATTTAACATGGACAAACGGGATTACTGTATGCGTGAACTCCTGTTTCTGAACAAAACTCAACCATACTTAAACCTGTGAAAAAAAACATGTTACAACTGGAAGCGTTTCAATGTAAGATATGGCTGGTTGTGTGTATGTGAATATCTATACTGTCCACGCTGTGTGTGATGGAGAGCATTAAAGAAGGGATTCGGCAGTAAAACGGTCTGGCTCTGTTATTTTATGCGTTCAGTGCTCATTGACCATCAGTTTTGAATGTTTCATCTGCTAATCTTGTTTGGTTTCTTCCGTTTGTGCTTCTACATGAAGTCTCCTGCACCTTTACAATCTCCAAAGCGGTTGCAATGTTGCTTTATGCATGAAATCAGCATATTCTGACATGCAAATTCATTTGCTAAAGTCTTTAATATACCTGTATATATAGTCCTCATGTTTTATTCAGATGACTAGAAACCACCATGAGATGAGATGCATTAGTGCATTTTGAGTGAATATCGAGTAACAAAATGTAATGCATTCACAATTGCTATAATTAATGAATCTATTTCACAAACACCTGCTCTAGTTATCAGGAGACTAAAGACCATGCATGGTTAGTTTGCAGTGCTGTTATTGCCCAAATGTTAAAGAAATACTGTCTGTTTGAATGCTTAATGGATGTTTTTGAGTAGGCCTACTATATGAATATCATGAACGCATGTATTTTGAAGTGAAAGATGCCTGTTTATTGGTTGTAGAGAATGTACAGGCCATTAAGTTTGAGCGCCCATGCTAACACTGCTCTGAGTTTGAGCGCTCATGCTAACGCTGCTCTGAGTTTGAGCGCTAATGCTAACACTGCTCTGAGTTTGAGCGCTCATGCTAACGGTGCTCTGTGTTTGAGCGCCCATGCTAACACTGCTCTGAGTTTGAGCACTCATGCTAACACTGCTCTGAGTTTGAGCGCTCATGCTAACACTGCTCTGAGTTTGAGCACTCATGCTAACACTGCTCTGAGTTTGAGCGCTCATGCTAACACTGCTCTGAGTTTGAGCGCTCATGCTAACGCTGCTCTGTGTTTGAGCACTCATGCTAACACTGCTCTGAGTTTGAGCGCTCATGCTAACACTGCTCTGAGTTTGAGCGCTCATGCTAACGCTGCTCTGAGTTTGAGCGCTCATGCTAACACTGCTCTGAGTTTGAGCGCCCATGCTAACACTGCTCTGAGTTTGAGCGCTCATGCTAACGCTGCTCTGTGTTTGAGCACTCATGCTAACACTGCTCTGAGTTTGAGCGCTCATGCTAACACTGCTCTGAGTTTGAGCGCTCATGCTAACGCTGCTCTGTGTTTGAGCGCTCATGCTAACGCTGCTCTGTGTTTGAGCACTCATGCTAACGCTGCTCTGAGTTTGAGCGCTCATGCTAACGCTGCTCTGTGTTTGAGCACTCATGCTAACACTGCTCTGAGTTTGAGCGCTCATGCTAACACTGCTCTGAGTTTGAGCGCTCATGCTAATGCTGCTCTGAGTTTGAGCGCTCATGCTAACACTGCTCTGTGTTTGAGCGCTCATGCTAACGCTGCTCTGAGTTTGAGCGCTCATGCTAACGCTGCTCTGAGTTTGAGCACTCATGCTAACACTGCTCTGAGTTTGAGCGCTCATGCTAACGCTGCTCTGTGTTTGAGCGCTCATGCTAACGCTGCTCTGTGTTTGAGCGCTCATGCTAACGCTGCTCTGTGTTTGAGCGCTCATGCTAACGCTGCTCTGTGTTTGAGCACTCATGCTAACACTGCTCTGAGTTTGAGCGCTCATGCTAACGCTGCTCTGTGTTTGAGCGCTCATGCTAACGCTGCTCTGTGTTTGAGCGCTCATGCTAACGCTGCTCTGTGTTTGAGCGCTCATGCTAACGCTGCTCTGAGTTTGAGCACTCATGCTAACACTGCTCTGAGTTTGAGCGCTCATGCTAACGCTGCTCTGTGTTTGAGCGCTCATGCTAACGCTGCTCTGTGTTTGAGCGCTCATGCTAACGCTGCTCTGTGTTTGAGCACTCATGCTAACACTGCTCTGAGTTTGAGCGCTCATGCTAACACTGCTCTGAGTTTGAGCGCTCATGCTAACGCTGCTCTGAGTTTGAGCGCTCATGCTAACACTGCTCTGTGTTTGAGCGCTCATGCTAACGCTGCTCTGAGTTTGAGCGCTCATGCTAACGCTGCTCTGAGTTTGAGCACTCATGCTAACACTGCTCTGAGTTTGAGCGCTCATGCTAACGCTGCTCTGTGTTTGAGCGCTCATGCTAACGCTGCTCTGAGTTTGAGCGCTCATGCTAACGCTGCTCTGTGTTTGAGCGCTCATGCTAACGCTGCTCTGTGTTTGAGCGCTCATGCTAACGCTGCTCTGTGTTTGAGCGTTCATGCTAACGCTGCTCTGTGTTTGAGCGCTCATGCTAACGCTGCTCTGTGTTTGAGCGCTCATGCTAACGCTGCTCTGTGTTTGAGCGCTCATGCTAACGCTGCTCTGTGTTTGAGCGCTCATGCTAACGCTGCTCTGTGTTTGAGCGCTCATGCTAACGCTGCTCTGTGTTTGAGCGCTCATGCTAACGCTGCTCTGTGTTTGAGCGCTCATGCTAACGCTGCTCTGTGTTTGAGCGCTCATGCTAACGCTGCTCTGAGTTTGAGCACTCATGCTAACGCTGCTCTGTGTTTGAGCGCTCATGCTAACGCTGCTCTGAGTTTGAGCGCTCATGCTAACGCTGCTCTGAGTTTGAGCACTCATGCTAACGCTGCATGTAAAGGAAAACCACATTATTCCACATGATGCCGTTCAGAAAGTCTGATGATGTTCTTTCTCTGGATTAAACAAGGATTTTCACATTTGCTTTCCTGTCTGGAGTGAGATTTTAATGACATGAACTGAATCAGCATGAGACGCCCCTATTTAAGATTTTAAGGATCCAGCAATGCATTTTTAATTTTAATCTTAATAATGCAAATTACCCAAGTACTTCAGCCTCTACAAACTGGGTTGTGCTGGATTTGAAAAGACAAGTGAAAACAGTGGAATTGTGGCATTGGTACATTAGGATGTTATAGATTGTTGATAGATCATCCTTTATTAATCACAATGGGGGAAATTGTAATGCATAAGCAGCCAGACTTCTCATAGTTATATGTAACAATGTTAAATGATTGTGCCTTTCGTGTCATCATGGCGTTAAGGCAATAGACCACAAGATGGAGGTGTTGTATTCCAGCAAGATCTGTGATGGTGACATTCTGGGTTTCTGTGTATTGAACAGTTGTGTTAAAATTAGTGTGTTAAAAACCAGATATGAGACATGTACAAATCAAGATGTACAATTTTTAGGTCCTTACTATTTTTATATGTGTTGGTTTGGGAATGAATTCAGCATCAACATTACTTTACGATACAGAATAGCTCAAACCCCTTTTTTTTATTTTATTACTTATTAGGGGTGGAACGGTACATGTATTCGTACCGAACCGAAACGGTACGGGCGTCACGGTTCGGTGCACGAATTTACACGGAGAATACACGGTATAAAAATAAATAAAACTCGCGTGAAAATTAATTAATGTAATGCGGAACTACTGTTAGATACGCGGGTTCTTTAGGGAAACATAATCTGTACCATCGGCTTAGCTCTGAACGCGCGTTCACTTCAAACGTTGGCTTTATACGCGCGTCCTATTCGCTTTGGACTAGCGTCGAACTAGACGCGATAGACGCGAATTTAACGCTCTATTCGCGTTTGGTGTGACCACATAATGAACAGGCTGCGATGTCAAGATTGCAATGCTGGAGTGTGTGTGTTTGTGTGTGTGTGTGTGTGAGAAAGAGGCGCGGCCGCGATCGAACAGTGGAAACATAAAAAACATAGTTACTCCGTCATTTTGTTCATACAGATCATTAAACCTGCAAAGTGTTTACTTAAATTTGTGTACACTCGCAATAAAACACAACACTGTGCTTTTGTCACACTGTAAACTCTTGTCAAACTGTAACCTACAACTGTCACACAACCAAAATCTCTCTCTCTCTCTCACACACACACACACACTGTTTTAAAAGCAAAACATATTTATCCAACTCCATTTCAAAATGGAGGGTCTGTGGGTCCCATCTTTTGGACATTCATCGCATTGCATTGGTTTTCATTTCTCGTCCTCGGGGCGCTAATCTTACACATTCTACATTGATTAAAAAAGAAAATCGAATGCGTTTTTAATGGTAGTATTATTTTATACAGAAATCAATTATTTATAATTCAGATGAGAATAATGTTACATTGTTAATTAATAATGTTAATTAAAATTAAGGAAAACAAATATATTGATCTGAAATATAGCAAATTAATTTTAAATTAATTCAGGTACAATTACCAAACATCGCAAGGTCTTTTTGTCTTTTTATTAATTTAATTAATAAACTAATTATATAAAACTATTGTCAGTGCACTACAAATAAACTGGTTCTATGCCTTTATTAATAAAACTTATTTAAAAAATACAATGCCTTCTGCATTTTTGTTTTGCTTTTCCCTCCATTGTACCGAAATCGTACCGAACCGTGATGTCTGAACCGAGGTATGAACCGAACCGTGACTTCTGTGTACCGTTCCACCCCTATTACTTATGTATAAAGCAGTTTAAAATGTCCCAAACATACAGGACCTTTATTACACAATAGCAACAGTTTAGGATTACTTAATAAAATGTTTAAGTTCTATCCTTAACACAAGAAAATATGAAATGCCAGCTTGTTCAAAGAAAATCTACTTAATTTAAAGGGAAAATTTGATGAATGAATATCAAAAGGCTAAAAGAAGGAAACTACTGAGAACTTATGCGAATAAATAAATAAAGCGAATAAACCCATGTGTAATATAGCTTTATTTATAATGAAACCAAAATAGTTTACAATAATCCATCATGATTATGCAATTCACATGAATCTAGCACGTCTTTGACAAAAAATGTGTAAATGTTATTGTTAATTATATATAGCTCCCTCAGCTATAGCAAATATCATCACACCACAAATATCATCACACCACACTATTCACAGTATATGTCTGCATTTTGTGACAAGAAAAAAAAGTGAAATATGCCCAAACTCCAGAGAACATCTTTGAATAAGCTAAAGACGAGTCCTTCACCCTTAAACCAACACACACATTTAAACACACGATGGGTTTTCATGTTTTATGGGATATTTCCATGGTTATAATGATTTTTACACTATACAAACCGTATATTCTGTCCCCTAACCCTTAACACAATCTTTCTTCATTTTTACATACACCCCCCAAAAAAACAAGAATGATTTATGAACTGTTTTCCTCATAAGGATCCAAACATTTCCCCACAAGCAAATCTAGATGGCTAATAAACCTGGCATTGTATATTACAAGTATTGTTGACTTTTTGACAAATTCTGTTTTTGTTCCTCTTTCCCCAGTCACTTTGTATAAAAGATAGTCTGCAAAATGCATAAAAATAGAACGAAATTCAGATTCACACTAAAACACAAAATGTCAGTATTTTTCCTGCTAGTTACTGTAAAACAACTTAAAAACTTACGTTCAGTTGCTGACTTGAAATTTTAAGCATATTCAAATTGGCCTTGCGAGTCATTTCAACTTAAACTATATTAAACTGACTTAAAAAAAATTTAGTTGAATCTTGTATAACATATAATAACAGTTGAAATTGCTATAATTATTTTGATGAGTTATGTAATGTAAAAACATGTTACCATGACTTATTGATCACATTATTTTACAGTATGACCACATCATAGGGATTCAAAGGACACAGTTTCTGCGAAATAAGAGTCAGAGTTAAATATAAATCATACTCATTTTTAATCTTGTTAATAAATATTAACGACAGCAGGTGTGACTGGATATCCAGCTGTTTTCACAAACCTAGTTTTAGTTTTAAGGAACGATCTCCTTCCTCTCCACCCACTTCAGCTTCCAGTGGACATTATCATGAAATCTGTCTGTAAAGGTATCATTCATCTGAAAGACAGAATGGAAATTTTAGTTGATTTCACTTGACTTTTCCAGCTGATTTTAGTCATTTGCATCAAGTAGTTTTTAAATGTTTCTTTTTTAAATTGAGCCTTCAGGATTAAAAGTTAAAGCTTTTGTAATCAATAGCGCAAATGTATTTATTTCCATAATATTACTCTAAATCTAACTGTTGGGCAGGGATGATCAGGTTGATCATGTATTTCTTTATTTCTTGTAATTCCATGATAATTATGTTACTGTAAAGTTGCTTTTTCAAATAACAAGACTGATAGTCATTGAGAATCTTCACCTTCTTGAAAAACTCTTCCATAGTTGTATTTTTTTCACAATGAAGGGGCGTTGCAGAAGAACACAACATTGTGAGGATCAGTGTCTCCTTCTCAGGCTCTGGAAATAAAGATAGTTTTAAACACCAAGATATATGAGTCTGTCTGCAAAACTACTCTCAGCTCAACAAAGCACATCATTTTAATAACATGTTAGAATATCACAATCATGAAACGCAATAGACGTCAATAACAAAGCCGAACGGTAGCTTCATAAACAAACTAAATGTGGTCTCTTTACCTGTGTTTGCATGAGCAGTGGCTGGATCACTCAGCAATTTGCCCGCCACAACACGGACTTCACACTTATATTTTGTTCCTGAATTTAAACCAACAAAGGTGATGTTTGTAGAGGTTGTATTACGTGTATCAGATTTGGTCCAAAAAGCAGAGGCACATGTCACAGTATAGTTAATCGTGGCCCCCTGTGAAGCTGCTGGAGCTCCCCAGGTCACATGGATGGTGTTTTTGTCAGCGGTGGCCTTTACCCACGCGGGCTCAGCAGGTTCTGTGAATGGATTTGTGAGATGTTATACAGCTGGAAGGAAAGGCCGATAACTCATTTGCAGCAAGTGGATAAATAATCTGAAAAATAGTAATCACAATGTAATAAATACTCACTGGTGTATATGAACTCTGAAACAGTTTGACTTGACAGATTACCATTAAAAGAAACAACTGAAACGTTGTACAGAACTGCAGGCTTCAGGCCTGTGAAAGTGTAACTGTAGATCTTAGTAGTGTAAGTACACATTAGATTGTCAGTCATTGCTTGTATCGTCACGTTAAAATGTTGGGATTTCCCTTCTATTGTCCAGTAGGCTGTTATGGTTATGTTGGTGGCATTCAAATAGAGGTTTACGGGTTTTGGACCTACATGAAAAAAAGAGAAGAAAACAGGCGGTCTGTCAGAATTTAGGAAATGGCATGCAGGCTTGGACAAAATGTAAGCAGTCATTTGGACAACACAATATTTTTTACATCTAAAAACTCTTTTGGTTGTTTATGGAAACTTGTTTTAGCCACAGAATAATAATTTGAAAAAAATAGTTTCACAATTCAGACTTTTTTGCTTGCAATCCCTAGTGGGAAAAAAACCTATACCAAAATGTATTTAAAATACATTAATTTCATACTAAAAATCCTTTAACATATTTACTGAAATATTGCTTGAGACTTACTAATATAAATATTATTATTAAACTTTTTTGGAGTACTTCTCCACACTTATTAATATTAAGCATAAAATGTGTTTTTATATCATTATTAGTAATGACAGTGCAATCTTTGTATAATATCAGTCTTTAAATGCAAGAAATTTGAAGTATACTTGCAATAGTTCCACTTTAGCACAATCAATTATACAACATTTCTGGAAAACTGAAGTGCATTAAGTAAAAAATTATTTGTTCCTGACTTAAAGTATACCGATTTAGTTCACTAAAAGTACAATTGCAGGGTATTTATATTAAGTACATAAATATGTAAATGTATTTACTTGGCATAAAATAAATGTATTTCAAATACATTTTGGTATATTCCTGAACAAATTCTAAGAGAAAAAAGTGTGAGATGTAAACTACAAATTGCAAGAAATAAAGTCAGAATTGTCTCACAATTCTGTAAATAGCTGTAAACTGTAATTGATCAACTCTAAGTTTCAGGATATAAACTTGCAATTGTGAGAAATAAAGTCTGAATTGTGAAATACAAATTGTAACTACCTTTTGAAATTGTTAGTTTATATCTAATAATTCTCATTTTTCTTTCCCCTCAGAATTGTGAGATTAAAATCCAAGTCCAAACTGCAATTGTGATAAATTATCTGAATTGTGCAAAATATACTAAAAATTGCAAGAAACCAATTCTGAATTGTGAGATAAAATTTTTAGTGTTTTGCAGTTGTAGTAAGAATTGACAGTCAACTCACATTCAACTTTAACAAATGAGCTTAGCATTAGTGTCAATTATAATTGATATGCATGATATGAAATGTAATAACTGAGCATGAGACTCACATGTGTATGCTGGGATTACAACCATTTCTCCTGATAGGGTGTCATTATTTGTCAGTGCTGCCACACACAGGCAATACATGGTGCCATCGGTTTTATTCTCCTCTTTTATGAACTTATCTGTTGTAACGCTGCAGTTTGTTGCAGATTTGCAGTTAGTACAGTCACTGCTATTGTAAAGACAATATCTGTAACCTGTATGATTACCAAAAGGTGGATCCCAACTGGCTGTTATGGTGTTGCTGTCATTATTTGCTGACGTTAAGTTTAAGACAACTGAAGGTACTGAAAAATAAATACCAAAAAAAAGCAGTTAGTAAATTAAAAACATCTAGCTTTAGTCAACATCAGTGCATTGCACTGCTTTTGGAAAGCTCCGGTCACAGGAATGCTTGTTACTTGACAATAGCTATTTTATTATAATTTTAGGTTATCACATAAAAAAAGGCTTGGTGGAAATGCAGGCAAGATGCATATATTAAAAAAAGCTATTTAAAAACCTTATGCACTAATATCTAATCAAAAGAAAGATGTAAACACATTTACTGAATAAATCTACAATGCACAACAAACAACTCATGCCTTTGCCTCAAAAGAGAATGTGATTGCATTAATGGTCAACTCGACTAGGTTTGATGGCTCTGAAATGCCAAATTGGCAAATGTTTTATGCACCACTCTAATTTTGCGCATAATAAAGTTAAATTTGCAACTGGAAACATAGTTAATGATGTTCTTTCATGATACAGTCAAGCATGAATCGTCCTGCACTTACTGGTGTAATTGGAAACGCTCATTGGCACACCTCCAGTAGTCTTATTCACTATTGCTGTAACTGTGAAATTATACTCGCTTCCTGGAGTTAGACCTTTGATAGTGGACTCTTCACTTTTAGATTCTTGATCCCTTTCTGAATTCATGCTTTTGATATGTACTGAATAGAAGTCACTGTCTCCTAGTGGTTTACTCCAGTTGAGGCTGACAGTATCAGTGGTCACTCTCACTACTGTCAGACTTTGAACACCAGAAGGCTCTGAAAGAGGAACAGCATTCAGATCATTAGTAGCCATGTTGAAAATGAAAAAACTGATTGTTGTTCAATGATTAAAACCAAGCCACTGCATAGGTCTACAGAATGGTATTGAGATGTGTTAAAGTGCCCCATTATGCTCTTTCGGATATTAACTTTCATGTAATGCATCTGTTTGTGAATGTGCAGGTGAAACTCAAAAAATTTGAATATTGTGCAAAAGTTCATTTATTTCAGTAATTCAACTTAAAATGTGAAACTAATATATTATAAAGACTCATTACATGCAAAGTGAGATATTTTATTTGTTAACAAGCCATTATTTGTTATAATTTTGATGATTATGGTTTACAGTTTATGAAAACCCCAAATTAAAAATTAGAATATTGTGAAAAGGTTTTCATAAGCTGTAAGCCATAATCATCAAAATTATAACAAATAAAGGCTTGAAATATCTCACTTTGCATGTAATGAGTCTATTAGTTTCACCTTTTAAGTTGAATTACTGAAATAAATGAACTTTTGCACAATATTCAAATTTTTCGAGTTTCACCTGTAAAAGGTCTGCAAATTTTCAAAGATTGTTGTCTCCCAAATGAAAGAAGTAATTCTGAACTGTCTGAAACGAGTCGTCAGTGATTCCAGTCTTACTTCCTGCGTGAGGTTTGGAACCAATTTGCATAATGGTTTTCATTGGCTGCCCGCGAACATCTACTTTATGCATATTTTAGGAGGCTCTAAAACAAAGGTAAAACAGCACAATAGAGGCACTTTAAATAAGTAAAAAGTAAAAAAAATTCTGACAAACATACCAGATCTTACAACAGTACAATTTCCACCTTGTTATACGGCTCTCTAGAATACTTGATTCTGATTGGTCAATTTTACAAACAAACCATCTTGCAGTTATTATGGTGGAAATACCAAAATGATTTGAGTATTAATATTACTTAATTGTTTTGTATGTTGGACTATTTTCTTGATGATTGCAGGTATAATTATAAAACTATTTAAACTCAAATCAATATATCTGTCCATGCAATTATTTAATGCGAGTAGCCGTGTAATAAGCGAGATAGTGTACAGTCAGCTGGTTATTATCACAAGTTACATAAGCTCATGGTGATTGACTGTACATTACTGTGCTGTACTTTGAAAGCTTGTGCACACTGAAGTCCAAGTCTACTCACGGGTGTAGAAGGAGATGTTCTGTGGATTGAGATCCCTGCCACACTTCACTGGAAACACCTGAACCTTGTAGAGATTTCCTGGAGTCAGATGCTGTAGTTGTTTATACAGGTCAGTCTCATTAGACGTCTGTTTGGTCTGGTTCCTAGTGATTTCCACTCTGTAGTGAGTGATGTTACCCGGTGGATTACTCCAGCTCACATTGCCTGCACTTGTGGTCACATCGGAAATGTCTATTTGCCCAAAAAAGCGGTCTACGGACAGATAAGTGCAACAATGTATATCAGCAGAAACATACAAGTTGACTGCACTCTTAAAATAAAAGGTTTCCAAAGGAGGTTTGATGCCATAGAAGAACCATTTTTGGTTCCCCAAATAACTTTTCAGTAAACAGTTCTTAAAATAACCATTTTTGTCATTTTAGGAATCCAAAGAACTTTTTGTGCAATGGAAAGGTTCTAAGATCCTTCATGGAACCATCGATGCAAATATAGAACCTTTTATTTCATTTTTAATATGTCAGTCTTAGAAAAAAAAGGTTCTATATATAACCATTGGGTTCTAGACTTAATTTTAACGAACAAAAAAAGGTTATAAGGAGAAATGTCTTGCATATGTAATGGTTTTTCTAGTGATAACATGTTTACAAGCTGTTTAATTCATGAAATGAATTTAAACTAAATTAATTCATTAAAACTAAATCCCTGAATAATCCCACAATGGAACCCCTAAAAGTGTATATACATTCAAGAGCCTAACAAAAGCCTTTAAGTTTCTATAAAGATACTTTTTTCTTTATTGGCATTGGTGGTTCCATGAAGAACTTTTAACATCCATGGATCTTTCCTTTTAGTCGATAAGGGTTTCTCAGATTTCTGCACAATATATTAACATTAAATAGAAATCACAATATTGCTTAGTGCCATTTTTGAATGGCAAAGGCTGTGATTAATTATATAAATATATGCACATGTTTCAAAGTGAAGTGCACATGCGACTTGTAATAACTGTTTTCAGGGTCTTAGACCACCTCGGTTCATTATTAAGCTGCTTATTGCTCATTATTAATGAGAAGAAACTCATTCACTCCAATCACTGCGCTGTTTAAATTTTTTATGTACATATTTTGTCTGTAAATGAAGAATTTATTATATTGATTAGTATTGAAATCTTACAGTTACAAAATATAATTATTATTTTCTTTCATAATTTGGTATGTACTTGTCTTGATATGTACTTGTCTAGGCGGGACCTTGACTGGAAAAGTTTGGGAACCCCTGCTCTATGGCATCACCATGAAAACCCCCTTTTGGGACCTTTATTTTAAGAGAGTAAGAGCGTCAACAATATAAATCTTACAATATGATGCTGTGCTCTTACGCCCTGTTTACACCTGGTATTAAGATGTGTTTTGGTCGATCTGATCACAAGTGGATGACGCTAAATATCCCCTGATTTGATTGTACAACACTTTGGGTGTACAGTACATATGAAAGCGCTATATTAATGCCTCATTCATTCACATTCACATACTAATACAGGTGTAAATGATGTCTAAAATGTTATGAGCTTTTCCACTTTCAACCACTTCCAGATAGCGTAAAACGCCAAGAATAGCCAAGACCGCCTACTCTCCGTCTTCTGATCTAATGTGTAAACGTTATGGGAAGTGTGCTAGCCAGACGGGATTTAAACTCTCAGCAAAAGACCCAAGTTTAGTTTAAAGGGGAAAAACGTACCAAACACAACGCTATCTCACCATTCCTGTTTCTAACACACACTCACAGCGCTCGGCTGGTCTTGCGGCTTCAGAGCAGAAGCTAAAGCTGCTGCCGTGTGTTTCCGTCCTCTCCGTGCGCATTCATATTTAAATTGTGTGAGCTTATTTCGTCCATTTGATCAAAATATTTGAAAAAGCCCACACATTTACCCACTGATAGACCCTCCCCTCGAAGAAATCAGGACAGAAGTGGTTGAAAGTGGACAAAAGAGAACCAGGTTTAAACAGGAATGTGTCTCCCCGTCTACTTGAGATCCGATCGACCAAAACGCATCTTAATACCAGGTGTAAACAGGGCCAAAACAAAGTCCTCACCATCATAACAGATGAAGGGTAGAGTTTCGTTGCAGTTTTTTTCCTTCCACATGCCAAAGCTGAGCAGGACCACACAAGCATCCTCGATGTACACTTCAGGATCTGGCTCGGGTTCGAAGACGCAGTTGCTGGCGGTGGTGCTCTCGGTCGTGGTGCTATCCATCGTGGTGTTCTCTGTCCCAGAACCAGTTGTTGTGAAGATGGTGCTAAATGTTGTGGCGTTCGGGGTGGTGCTGTACGTTGTGGGATTTGAGGTGGTGCTATATGTTGTGGTCTTTGGGGTGACCAATGGGCAATCATGCACTGCACATATTTGAAGATCATCATATGTCATATTTAAGCATTCAAGGAATTCATCCAGTCTAGGACACATATCTGTGTTGTTAGTTTCAGATGTTGAGGAAATCTGTGGAGAGGTTACCGGAGCAGTTACTGTTGAGGTTTGTGTTGGGGTTTGTGTTGAGGTTTGTGTTGGGGTTTGTGTTGAGGTTTGTGTTGAGGTTTGTGTTGAGGTCACTGGAGTAGACGTTGTAGCAGTTATTAGGGTGCTCAGTGGACTTTGTGTAGTTGAGGGACATTTAAGAATCATTTTCTTAACTTTATTTGGCAGAGGATGACCAGGGTACCAATTCTGATATGTAACAGGATCCCCATTGGACCATCTGGACCATGGGATGGTGCCATTGTAGCTCCTGCGGAGCCCAGTCCAGTAGTCCAAAGAGAGGTTCTGCACGATGAGGTGGACATTTCTACTGGTGATGGTCGTCAGCTCTTTGAAACAGGCCTGACAGTGGTTCCTGGCCTCATCCCATGTGGTATTATACCGATTGAGTCCGGTCTCATTCAATGTGGCATTGGACTGTTGGAGTCCGGTCTCATTCCATGTGGCATCGGGGGAAATAAGAAAATAATCCTCCTCTGCCCATATGACTGAGCCTGAACGTGATCAATTGATAAACAAGCTGTCGTAACATTTGCATACACCTCAAAAAACATCACTTCTCTGAACCCTCTGGTGCTCCTCAGTTTGGGATCACACTCAAACTCCTCCCAGTCAAAAGTGTCTGAACACCTCAAATGTAACTTTTTAACTGTTTCCCCGCCATTAACGAGATTTTATGTAATCTGATGTATGTATATGATTTGCTTTAATATAAAAACAACCATTATAGAAATGCCATGGATGTAACTAGAACCATCTTTTGGTCGGTAACACTTAACATGTAAAGAAAAGCTATAAAAATGTTTGTTTGTGTTATTGTTAGCTATACTTAAAAAAAACTCTTTGGATGATTCAATTGTGAACAGTGTTTCCACATGATGGTAACATGTACTAAATGATTAACTAAATAATCAACTTCATTTGGGACATGTTTACATGACAGCGATAGCAGAAAAGTTTTTCACGTATAGACAACAACATTGTCAAAACGATCCCCATTCACACGGATCCACAAAAACGATACTAAGTCATTTTAATGCAATAATTATGATACATTTGTTTACACAATTTTTAAAATACAATTAATTAACCCATGCATTTTGTCTAATATTTTTTCCAATTAACCCCTTCATTATTATGTGCTTTTTTTCCTGCATTGCAGCTGATTTGTAGATTGTACCCCTCTAAAATTTACTGTATTTTCATATTTCCCATTTATTTCTATGGCGCCTATTTGTGACCATTAAAGGAGTACAAGTGTTAATATTTTTTTAAGACCGTTTAACCTTTTCGAATCATGTCCACAATTGTGTTCACATAGCAAGTGCCACAAAAGTCACCAAGTATCATACCATTTTGATGACATAAAAATCAAAACGCACATTTTTTTTCTGTCAAAAGTGACTGAACAGCACCAGAGGGTTAAGCAAGTTTGTCTTACTATCCAGGTAAAATATCTAGAAATACTTCATAGATCACATCTTCAATAAAAGTTAATGTTGTCTCACTGGCATTAAACAGTTGCAACAAAGCACATTTTAAGCTTACAAAACTGTTAATGGTTCACCATTTATGAATGTTACTGTGAAAACAATGCAAATATAAGGAATATTGCTCATCATTTAGGCTTGGTTATGCAAACTTTAGGCAAGCCAGGGAGTTTTTCCAGGAAGCTGTAAATGCAAACTATGATAGTGGATTATGAGAGGAACTGTTGCACAACTGTCCAACATGATAGTAAATTAATAAATGTACATGGAACCTTGCAAAAGTCTTAAGAAACATGCAAGACGTCCTATTGATATTTAAATTATCCGCAAAAAAAGTGTTAAATAAGTGGTCAAAAAGTTTGGAATAATTAATCTTTTTAAAACGTTTTTGAAAGACGACTTGTGCTGCTACATTCAAAAATATGAAGCAGCACAACTGTTTTCAACATTGATAATAATCAGAAAAAGTTATTGAGAATCAAATCATCATATTAGAGTGATTTCTGAAGGATCATGTGACACTGAAGACTGGAGTAATGATGCTGAAAATTCAGCTTTGATCACAGGAATAAATTACATTTTAAAAGATATTAAAATGGGAAAATGTTTAACAATTAACAGTTTTTACTGTATTTCGATCAAATAAATGACCTTATTTTTTTCTGAATTATCCAAACTTTTGACCTGCAGTGTATGTGTGTGTCCAATCAGCAAATATAGGGTTAAGTAAATAAAAACTTATATCAGTTTACAGACTTACTCAGGAGAAGTGGCAGCCACAGTGTCTTCATCTCACATCTGCTTCTTGACGATTCGCTGGTTGTCAATCTCAGGTCAGGGTGGGAAATGTTCAACACCTTTTTGGAGTAATGAAAACAGCATCATCAATTAACAACTTGAAAGGACTAACTAGACGCTTCAGAATAAGATTCTCCGTTGACTCACTCAGTCTGCAAAACTCTCCTGTCCACTGATCGTCCTGATCTGATTCTGAGCTCTACAGTCTGAACTCTAACAACAACCTTCTCACACTGTGACTTTGCATACGCAACCTCAACATTTCCATTGATTCTGCATGTGCAAATTACTGGACTCAGCTGAAACATGTGAACGTGTCAGAGGTGTTTTTAGGACCAGAACTCCAAGACCAATCAAGCCCAGAGGGATAATTAAGCATTAGTGATGAACACCTGCTGTTAACAAGCAGAATCACTGAATGAAAGACAAACAACAAGAACAGAAAATGTGATGAGCAGAAACACAAGAACTACAACATACTTCCAGCCACCTTAGATTAAATCAACTCAAGATAAAATACATTAAATCTCTCGTAATCTCAGCAGAGGAGGATTAAACAACTCAGCATTACCAGCTTCACTTATTACTAACCAGTTTGACCTTATTCTATCATAAGTCTACAAAAGTTCTTATTGAGAATTAATTATTAAGTCACCATTATAGTGATTAGTGTTTGCTTTAGTTGGGCTCTTGACCCTTAATTTTGTCTTTTTTGGCTGCTGTTACAACGATTATAAAATATATTTGCAATAGCAAAAGAAGCCAAGACAAAGTGCAGTCAGGTGTCTATTGATAGTGATGTAATCATCATGAAGTGGCCTGACTAATCTGAAATCCATCCACAGATTATAAGTGTTGTGTGCTAATAATACATTTAAACTTTACATTACCAACACTGTGATACTGTAGCATTTTCAGCAAATTCAGCAGTGTTTCATTAATAATGAAGTTTAAAAACATTATACTGTACCATTCAGACATTAAAAATCAGCATATGAATCTCGACAAAGGTGACAGTCAACAAAAAGCTTCATGCAACAATGCTTTCTAGTAGCATTCTGATTACAATTCGAACTATTTGCTTTTATGTTTGCTCTTGTTTTGTGATGTTCAGAGTTTATCTCAATATTTAGTTGATTTTCACCATTGGTGAGGTTTTTATGATGCGAGTTGATGTCAAAATGTGTCTCAATGCCCATTCAAATGAAACATTCAATGAACCATCAACATTATCTACACTGTAACAATTTGCCAGGCATTTACAGGATTAAAGAGTATTATTTTACAATAAATTACTGTAGTCCGAAATTTACTGTGAAATCAATGCATGCTGGGACATTTTGTCAACCGCAGAATAATGCTAACATAATTTTTGCCACAATAAATGTTTTATAAAGATAGTCACTTCACAGCAACCAAAGAACAAAAAAAAGTAAAGTCCAGGTTCAAGAGCTCAACTAAAGCAAACACGGATCACCATAATGGTGACTTCCAAAGAACCTTACATTAAAACTTCAACACTAATGGTGTTAATTATCAAATGACATGGTGCTTCTCAAATGTAGGGCTGCATCCTTCTTAGTTCAGTCCTTCTGAGGCTTTAAACGCTAGAATGAGATGGTCTAGTAAACGACCACGGCCTTCATCTCTGAAAACATTTCTGTCTTACATTTAATAGTGTACTCAGACAAGCTCTGTGCCCACTAGTTTTCGGAATTGGAATGTGTGCAAAGAATTGTGTGTGATTTAAAAAGCAAAGGATACACTTGATGCACTTGACTTCATGAACCGAATAAAGGACGAAGACAGCCTTCCAAGGATTCTTCAAATTGAGACGGCCTTCAGTGCCAGTTAATGACTTGGCATAGTGTAACAGGTCCTACTCGACCAGCTCAGAGCGGGATTTGAACTGGGGTCTCCGACGTGGGACAAGGATGCTAAAGACTGCAGCCACTAAAACATCTCTTGAGTCAAGTAGAGTGAGGTTTACAACTGGCCAACGTCCATTACACTTACCCCCTAAACCTCACTAATTTACGAGTCATGGCACCAATTCTAACCGGTCATACTCAACATGCTCTAAGCGGGAATCGAACATAGGAGGCGGACGTGCTAACAATGACACTAAAGACCGCAGCCACTAACACGCCTTTTAAAGCCAGGCGAGTGAGGTTTACACGCACAGCTCTTACTGGCCTACATCTGTTACACTCACCCCTCTAAACCTAACTCACATCCAGGTCACGGCACCAAATGTAACCGGTCCTAGTCGACCCTCTACAAGAGGGACTCGAACCGGCATCTCCGACATGGGAGGCAGAGCCGCTAAAAATGACGCTAAAGGCCGCAGTCTCTAGCATTAGTCGCTATAGGGCGCCTTTTGAAGCCAGGGGAGTGAGTTTTACACGCTCAGCTCTTACTGGCCTACGTCCATTACACTAAGAAGCAGTCTTCTGTTTGAGAAGCATGCTCAGTTTGCTAATCAAGGTGTTCAGGGTTACTTGGAAAATTAGCAGGGCTGGAGACCCCTGATCTAAAAGGTTTTATATATGAAGCGTCTGACAGAACCATTTAGGGCTCTATATAGAAACTGAACTGATTTTAACTAGTTTTATCAGGCTTCTCAAAGTGGATGAGAAACATTTGTGAAGAGCAGAAGCCAATCAATAGACAAAATGATCTTGCACGATTTGACACTTATTTGAGAATACTTAATATTCAACAATATTATTGATTTGACTGCAACTGACACTATTAGATGAGAACTGAACTGAGCTGGACAATGACATTACTGTTTTCTCCAAAGCTGATTTATAGATTAAATTAACTAAAATAATAATTGATGATCTTTACAACAGAACTGAATCAACACTGAACTGACTTCAGCCGAACAATGACACTATTCTCTTCAACCAAAATGAATTCTGTTTTGCATCACTGAATCATTTTCCTGTTCTCACTGTAAAGCTGCTTTGAAACAATCTGTATTGTATATAGCGCTATATAAATAAAGGTGACTTGCACTGGCTGCTCACTTTCTAACTCCTACTTTAACTTGTAATAAAATTCAAAACAACAAGGCTTTCTCATTTAAATTGCATAAGTGTGCAGAGTAGATTCTTAAACGTTCACATTTGGTCCATCCACTATATCTTCAGTATTTAGCTGAATCATCCAGTGCAGTAAACAGCAGCTCTTATCATAACATCTTATCACATGCAGTTTCATAGAGTTCATTTTAGTGCAACTCGTTTGCATTTCCATTCAACATCCTGTAAGATGAGACCTGGTCTGACATCTATCTTCTATCACATTTTTTAAAATCTTTTCACCCTTCCTTAAACAGGCTTTTTTTCAGCAATTTGAGAAACTTGATGAAGCTATAAAATGTGTAATGTTTAACAATTACACTTTCCAAATAATGTGATACATAATTTTAAACGTTAAAGGTGCTTCTGTCTTGCCTGCCAAACTTCCATTGCAAGCATGAGTTTTCAAAAATCCCAGATTCAGTTGTGTTTAAAGTCATCAGCCTGTTATCCCCCTTGTAGCCCAAGACTGGTTGTCCACTGAAGCTAAGCAGGATTGGGCCTGGTCAGGTCCTGGACAAGAGATCTTTTGGGAAAACTAGGTTGCTGCTGGAAGAGGTGTTAGTGAGGCCAGCAGGGGGCGGTATAGTGACGGGGACACTATACTGTCAAAGAGCACCGTCCTTCAGATGAGACGTTAAACCGAGATCCTGACTCTCTGTGTTCATAAAAAATCCCAGGATGTCCTTCGGGAAAAAAGAGTAGGGGTGTAACCCAGGCATCCTGGCCAAATTTGCCCATTGGCCTCTGTCCATCATGGCCTCCTAATCATCCTCATATACTGATATACGGCTTCATCTCTGTCTCCTCTCCACCCATAAGCTGGTGTGTGTGTGTGTGTGTGGTGGGCGTTCTGGTGCATTATGGCTGCCGTTGCATCATCCAGGTGGTGCTGCACATTGGTGGTGGTTGAGGAATATAGGTGGTTGAAACAACCCCCCCCCCCCTCCCCCCCCTCCCCCCCTCTCTATGCAAAGTACCCTGAAAAGCACTATATAAATGTAACTATTATTAATTATCATTAAATCAAATGTACAATTCTTGTTTGTTTTTTTATGGAATATTGCAGTTTTTATTAGAAATGATTTATCCATGCACAACTTTTTTAAAATTAATGTGCCTCATAATCTTTCATAAAAATAACCCCTTCCTCTTGCAGCAGCATCTCTTCTCTGATGACGAGGGCGGGGCAACCTGTCACTCACATGAGATCCACCAATAGCAAACCACGATCATCCAATCAATTCCCCACAGACATAATCAAGCCCCGCCCAACATTTGTTCTTGTTCCAGAAGCGTTTCACCCGATTATACAAAAGTCCCTTTCAAGGAAAGTCGGTTCACTCGACGGCTATATTTGCAACTCCTCCGGTTAGCAGTTTCAGGCATCCAAGACTCTTTTCACGTTCATCAGCATCGTAAATCGTGCAACGTTTTTTATGTTTCCAATTTTTTTTAATGTGCATTTATAACACTATAAGTAGTATTTTTTTGCATCAAATTAAAAAACAACAACATAAAAAAACTAGTTAATGCCGTTACGCTGCTGTGAGGGTGTTTCTAATGGCTGTGGGAGTGATGGTAAAGTTGACATCGTTCTCTCTTCTGACTGCCATTAACAATCTGAAAGTTGTGAAAACACTGTTGTTGAGTTCAAAGTTGGAACACAAAAAATATTTAATGTATATTCTTATTCACCACTGTAAAATTGTACTCAGCTATGACGACTTCTGCTTCTGAGAAACAATGTGAAAATGTTCCTTAACAGTGAATCGTCTTTCTATATCTATATTTTTTTGATTATACGTCACAATAGGGAGGAAGAGACTAGAGGAACTTCCATATCATGTCGACTTTAAAGTTGCAAAATAAGTCAATAATTAAACTAATACAATTTCAGCTGTAAAGCAATAGTGTCATTATTCAGCTCAAATGAGTTCAGTGTTGATGCAAGTTACATAACAGTTTTAAAGTTGCAAAGTTCATCAGAAGCAAACTCAATTTAAGTATAAAGCAAAAATTATATATTATAAAATGGTATGAAGTGAGGATAGCACATCATTAATGATAAAAACTATGCCTATGATTATTGTAAGTTTTTAAAGTTCACACTTATTGGCGAATCATGATAATTACCTGATATAGTTGATGTTGTGTTTGACAGGATGAGAAGAACGAGCTCCTGAACTTTCATTTACAGCATCATTTAAATAAAGGGTGTGTTTATTTGCATATTGATCAGATCTTCAGTGTGTGAGAGTGTTTATAGTGCTGTGAGTTTAACACTTCATCACTGACACACACAACAATCTTCATCAACATGACCTTCATCATCATCTTCATCTGGACTCTCACAGCGTTTGCTCAAGGTTTGTGGAGCACAAGTTTGATATCAATTCATTTCTTCAAGTATATTGTCAAAGTTTTGAGTGTATTTTCTTGTTGTGTGTTTCAGAGTGTAGAGGACAGATCACCGTCACTCAGAGTCCCTCAATAACAGCAGAACAACCAGGAGGAACTGTGAATATCAACTGTAAAACCAGCAGTAATGTGTATGATGTTTCTGGGACATACCTTTTCAGCTGGTACTTACAGAAACCTGGAGAAGCTCCTAAACTCCTGATTTATTACACAAACCGCCTCCAGTCAGGAACTCCATCTAGATTCAGTGGCAGTGGATCTAACAGTGATTTCACTCTGAGCATCAGTGGAGTCCAGACTGAAGATGCTGGACATTATTACTGTCAGAGTTATCATGAGACCGACAGTGGTGATCATGTGTTCACACAGTGATAAAGAGTCGTACAAAAACCTCCGTCAGTCAGAGTCACAGTGACTGAACTGAAACTGCAGCTGCTCAAACACACTCATGATTTTCAGAAGTCATATTTGTCTCATGTTTATATTACAAATTCAGTCACTTTTGATTTGGATATTCTTCAATCCTTTTGATTTTCTGCATTTATGATTTAATATATTATTTTTTTATAAACTGCATCATCAGCATCTTAATATATGTTGAGCAGTTTAATAAGTCGATTGATTTATTAAATTAATGACACACACACACAGGAACTACACATGTGCACAAAATGACTTATGACTGAAATTAACTCTATTAGACTGTGATCTGATCTGTGACAGACGAGTTTGACTCTAATATTCTCAGAATCAGAGAAAACTGAGTGTGTAAACTGATATAAATCAAACAAACAACAGTGGCGCAATATTTTGTGTTTTTTTTTTGTACATTAAACTACACAGTAAAGTAATTGTGTAACACCAGCTACATAAATATGGAAACTTGAGCCTTTTTTCAAGCTCCATCTCAAACTAATGAAATTATTATTCATAACTCATCCCTCCATCAGCAGAAGTGAAACTGTTCCAGTTCAGAGCGTTGAACCAGTAAAAGAGAGAAACTGTGAGTTTGAGGTGAAAATCTAATTTGCATTGTCAGGTTTAGTGATTGTGACGGTCTCAGAATAGAGCAGCTCGTCTCCAGTGACCATGTTCAAACCCCAAGAGCTTCATTTGACATTTACTGCTGAATGCAGCTGTTCTCAACTATTACAACCAATCAAAAGCAGCTGAAACTTTAGTGCAGGACTTTGAAGGAACGACACACTGATCAATGATGCAGTCACACACACATGTGCGCTTGCGTTCAGATGAAGCTTTATTGAATGAACAGCAATGGCAGCACATTGACAGACTGCTTCAGTATTGAGCTGTAAATCACATGCCGCTCAGATCCGCTGGTCTTCACTGGAGAAACATCAGCACTCGGAGCTCTTGAGGAACGAGGCCTCGTGAGCAGCTCCGGCATGTGTTCCTCTGCAGACCAAGCGCTCTCTGCCTTCCCAGCGTGCTTTGCTGAGGCTCAGGACGCTGCTGCGACTGTAGAGACCGCCCCGCTCGCTCTCTGCGCTGGTCTGAACCCCCTCGGTGACCTCTGACCCGTCCAGCGTCCAGCTCACCGTCGCCCCCTGTGGAGAGTAAGAGCTGAGCAGGCAGAGCAGAGCGGAGGAGTCTCCAGAGACCAGCAGAGACACGGAGGGAGACACGGAGGGCCCGGCTGAACACACACACACACACACACACACACACACACACACACACACACACACACACACACACACACACACACACACACACACACACACACACACACTTTCACACAAACAGTGAAAAAACGACTCAATATGATCTTATTGAACATCACTTTGTTGAGATTCAACAGTTTTTTAACATTTTTATTGTAATTTTTCAAAGTCATATTTGTCTCATGTTTCCTAATACATCCTTCATGTAGAAATTCAGTCACTTTTGTTTTTCACTTCAGTGGATATTTTTTAATCTTTCACCACATTTTTTTATTCGATTTTCTGCATTCATGATTAATATATTCTTCTTTCTAAAGTGAATCTTAAATATGTCCTGCTTGATCAGTTTAATCAGTTATTTAGTCTCCATAGATCTGAACAGACTTAATACAGTTTTTTACAATCACTTTGTTACTATTTTCAGAACCTTGATGTCATTTTTCACAACTCTAGACACAAAACTCACATCCAATGATCAAAAAGCACATTTTTCAAAACTCTAACCCTTTTTTCAATTGCTTGGATACAATACACATAAAACTTAGATCATTTGTTCATTCAACAAAGATCACCTGTTCAATATGACACAACTTAACATCAAAGTACTACTATTTCAAAAGGCAATTCACACATTACATTTCAAATGAGTGTCTATTCATTTCCTTACAATGATCTAACTATCAATTGATACAACTGCTCAAAATGATAAGTAACTGTTGCATTACTCTTAATGCATAGTTGTATGGAAACAGACACACAATCTTCCATGTTTACAGTAAATCATGAAAGTTTCAAGATAATGAGATTCATTGTCACCAATTAGCATGGAGCATGAACCAATTAGACTACAATATCCATGGATGTAGCCTAATATTTTATCATACTGTAATGCTTCATCAGACACTGTGTCTATGGTGCCAAATACTGTACCACCTTTTCAGACTATGTACAGTATTGACAGTACAGTACTGTATATATGCAGGCCCTTGTAACTGCGTGTCCAATTCTGCCAATCACAGCAGAGCAGTGTCAGGCCTGGACTCGCCATGCCAAAGGTTTTTTCCAAGATGTCATTTTCCAACATCCATTGTGATGTAGATGAGAACCTGTGGCCAAATCCACAACACAGAGTTGATGACAGTGTAGAAGTACAGTAATCCCTCCTGTTTAGTTTCTTACAGCAAGTTGAGGAACACTGCATTTGATGTTTTACAGTACTGTCTTTTCTTTTCTATTTCATAGCTAATTATTTTTGCTTTGATTCAAAAAACCATGTTGTGATTGTACTGTAGTGTTTTGCATCAATATATTACAAACTTTGTTCACAATGATTCCACTGTGTCTGTAATATTCTCTCTACTACTGCAGTACTTTTACAGAGATGTATTTACTGTACATGTAGTACCATAATGAAACCTGTATCACCTATTTTGCTCTACAATATTTAATGATTGTACGAACAATGACACAGTGAAACTATCGGTTGCTTGTGTGTGGGTGATCTATAGTTGTGTTTCAATGGTATTCCACAGTTAATTTGTTTTTTGAACTAATGATTGTGCAAGTGCAAGATTTATTTAAAGATGTGAATGCACAATGCAATGTTTTGAACATTAGACAGCCTGTGTTACAAGTGATTATCGTTTTGAGTTTTGTGTCTAGAGTTTTAAAAAATGACATCAAGGTTCTGAAAATAGTAGCAAAGTGATTGTAAAAAACTGTAATGTAAGATTATATCTAACCAGAGGCCACGACCATTACTATAGAACTAAGCTGACCAACTTAACCACTTCTAATGGTAACTTTGTCTAATTATGCCGTGGTTTCCCACACACAGTTAGTCAGAATAATGCTCACTCTGTTTAGATCGGTCTAACAACACTGTTGTTCTGAACTATACATGACTAATGCCGGATGTGTTAGCCGGACCTCTGAAACTTCAGTCGGCTGCTCCTCTGCTTGACATATATGCCAGTCCATCACTAACCTGAGCGTAGAAGTGTGCTGTTATGGACTAAATGTAACCTACAGTTAATAGTTTCATTCAGAGTGAGTCAAAATAAATCCAAATGTAACAATTGATTATAAGTCAGGTAAATGCATCGTGCCAATTACATAATCAACTCAAATATAATCAATACAAAACATCAAATGCTCAGCGATAAAGAGTAAAAGATGCATATAGTCTACCTGACATTAGAAAAACACATGATGCCGAGTGTCTTGAGGACGTTCAGCATCACAGACCGATCTACAAAATCCCCCGAGGCTCTTGAGGCGTTGTCCTTCAGTTCTCAGACAGAGACAAAACATCCCCGATGTGGAGAATCAACTTACAATAGGAGTTTGCATTGACTAGAGTTATAGATTCAGGAGTTCACACCTCGTCGAGGAACAGGAGGAAGTTTGGATGAAGGACTCTGGGAAAAAGTGCAAATCCATTAAGCAAAGTGTGTGATGATCCTCATGTCTGATCATAAACTGCAGGAACACACATGGATTTGGTGTAAAATTTGGGGATTAACAGCGACATTTCAATCCAACTACGGTAAAGAAAATCTCACAGCAGATATTCAGGTTAATATACTAAAGTTGGTCTTGTAAATGTATTCACTGAATTATATCATTTTTAACAGTTTGGCTATTAGAAGATTGAAAAAAAGACTGATATTTACTCTGTTCTCACTTCAGTAATTGTGTTTTGTGTCTGTTAATGAGTGACTGTCTTCAGGGAAATGATGTGGAGTGTGTTTGCATATTGATCAGATCTTCAGTGTGTGTTATAGTGCTGTGAGTTTAACACTTCATCACTGACACACACAACAATCTTCATCAACATGACCTTCATCATCATCTTCATCTGGACTCTCACAGCGTTTGCTCAAGGTTTGTGGAGCCCAAGTTTGATATCAATTCATTTCTTCAAGTATATTGTCAAAGTTTTGAGTGTATTTTCTTGTTGTGTGTTTCAGAGTGTAGAGGACAGATCACCGTCACTCAGAGTCCCTCAATAACAGCAGAACAACCAGGAGGAACTGTGAATATCAAATGTAAAACCAGCAGAGATGTGGCCTGGGGTGGTTCTTATCATTATTTATCCTGGTACTTACAGAAACCTGGAGAAGCTCCTAAACTCCTGATTTATTACACAAACCGCCTCCAGTCAGGAACTCCATCTAGATTCAGTGGCAGTGGATCTAACAGTGATTTCACTCTGACCATCAGTGGAGTCCAGACTGAAGATGCTGGACATTATTACTGTCAGAGTTATCACAGTGGTTATGTGTTCACACAGTGATAAAGAGTCGTACAAAAACCTCGGTCAGTCAGAGTCACAGTGACTGAACTGAAACTGCAGCTGCTCAAAGGAGGATCTGAAATAACATCGTCACACTTGCATCTGAAATAAAACCATCTAAATTAATCTGACACTAATAATTAATAATTCTACAGGTCAGAAGTCAAAGACTTACTTGAGAGAAACAACTAAAAACCCCATCAATGTCTCTGTCAGAGTCTCTATCAGAATCGATTTTATTGATTTTTATTATTATTTGTGTCTTCCTTCTCTTACACTTTAAATTGTTTAGTTTGTTCTGCAGGGTTTTGTGTTTGTTCTCATATTCCTACTTTCTGGAGAATATAAATGTGTTGTAATCTGGATCTGCTCAGCTGTGAGAGTTTGTGCTTTTATATATCAGTGACATGATTGAGATCGAGTGATTTCAGTTTGTCCGTTACCGCCTTATATTAATAATAGACTTTCATTTTCCTAGTGAAAAAGTCAAATCATGAAGCAATAACGGCACAGAAATATGTATCTAAAACGGAGGTGTGATGCTAGTGTTCTTGGAGAATTACTAAATGTTAATTTATGGTGTAAAATTGTGTTTTCAGAGCGTTCAAGCACTGTTACAACTTCAACTTGACCTGTGACCTCTGAGATTACCTCTGACCTTTGCCAATGTGGAGTTCGTCATAATGCCTCTGTCACTCATATGCAGCTCAATTTTCATAATTAACAGATTCAGACAAATGATGGATGCACAGGTGTATCATGCGGAAGAAGAAGAAACTGACATGCGTATGAATTCTCCCCTTCACATCTGTCACAATCATTTCATTTATGCAGTTTAAATCAATCATACATCTCACATATTTCAACAGGACATCTGGCTTTATTGTCATTTATGAATTTCTTAACCAAACTTAAAAACACGAGGACAAATTCCTTGAGTGCAGCTGATGACGCTTTAAAGGGACGATCGAGTGATTAAGAAGATTATAATATACAAATAAAACATCCTTCGATTCCTCATCCTTTAGTTACTCCCAACATCCATTTCTGTGCCGTTGCTGAACGTGAATAACAATGATGCAAACTAACATCAGTTGAGTGTTTGATGAGGGGAAATGAAGGTTTTAATTGTGATGTGTGTCAGTTCTGCTCTTCTGTCAGTGACTGTGTCACATTAGAGAGGAAACGGCTTTGAATGTGTGTGTCCCTCCCCTGTGACTGAAGCTCAATATCAGAGCGTCTGTCCGACTGTGAATCCCACATCTCTGTCCTTCAGCTTCACTCATTCCCAGTAAAGATGACGACACACACACTGATCTTCTGCTCTCTGCTGCTGCTCCTCAACGGTGACTCTTTTACTACTTTACATTGACTTGTTTTAGCAAAGATCATTCATTTATTCTGGTGATTTTCTTGTTGTGTGTTTCAGAGTGTGGAGGACAGATCACCGTCACTCAGAGTCCCTCAATAACAGCAGAACAACCAGGAGGAACTGTGAATATCAAATGTAAAACCAGCAGTGATGTGTACAGGAGTGGTTCTGTTGATATCTTAGCCTGGTACTTACAGAAACCTGGAGAAGCTCCTAAACTCCTGATTTATTACACAAACCGCCTCCAGTCAGGAACTCCATCTAGATTCAGTGGCAGTGGATCTAACAGTGATTTCACTCTGAGCATCAGTGGAGTCCAGACTGAAGATGCTGGACATTATTACTGTCAGAGTTATCACAGTGGTGGTGTGTTCACACAGTGATAAAGAGTCGTACAAAAACCTCCGTCAGTCAGAGTCACAGTGACTGAAATGAAAGCGTAGCGTAAGTTCCGCCAGGAAGACTCAATTGTTACGTCATGTATTACCTTCTCATCTATCCAATCGCGTTCTAATACGTGAAGTATAAAAGATCCTTACTTACACTCGTCTGAGTTCGCAGATGCTGGCGCTTTCACTTTCCACCATCCTCCCCACCTCCACCAAGACGGTCTTCGTTCCATCCTTTCCACCACCACCAGGTCGGTCCCTTCCAAAACCCCAAGGGGGGGTCGGCTGCGCCCCTGCCTTCATCTTCAGGCAGGATATGCAGAATCCGTACCCTCGGATCGCGAGTTATGGACGGGGCCTACGCCAAAGAACTTTATTGCATATATGGCTTGCTGGGCTGTTAATAAAATGCATTATTGTACAGTATCTTATCTCCCGAGTCTTTCTGGTAGAACTGAAACTGCAGCTGCTCAAACACACACACTCATGGTGAGGATTTTCATGGATAATAAATGAAATATAAAACTTTCATTTCAGTTTTTTACATGCTAAATACTTTAATCTATAACACTCTTAATCTTATTATATTTATCAAATACTATATTTGTGAGGTTCATAATTTGTCCGCATGTTCTTGTTTCATCATGTTTCTGCAGGTGTTTTCACGCTCCACTGACTGAAGTTTATTTATCAAATGTGAGCTTAAGCCCTGATCCACACTCAAAAAAATGATATGTTGGCTTTACTTAATTTTTTTATGTAAACAGGTTCCACCGGTTCCACATAACTATGTTTCGTTAAACAAACATAATATGTTCATGTAACTTCAACATCATGGAATTTGGTCATTTTAAGCGACCCAATTAAACTCTGAGCTAATGAGTTACAGTTTTTTACAATCACTTTGCTACTATTTTCAGAACCTTGATGTCATTTTTCAAAACTCTAGACACAAAACTCAAAACGATAATCACTTGTAACACAGGCTGTCTAATGTTCAAAACATTGCATTGTGCATTCACATCTTTAAAGAAATCTTGCACTTGCACAATCATTAGTTCAAAAAACAAATTAACTGTGAAATACCATTGAAACATAACTATAGATCACCCACACACAAGCAACCGATAGTTTCACTGTGTCATTGTTCGTACAATCATTAAATATTGTAGAGCAAAATAGGTGATACAGGTTTCATTATGGTACTACATGTACAGTAAATACATCTCTGTAAAAGTACTGCAGTAGTAGAGAGAATATTACAGACACAGTGGAATCATTGTGAACAAAGTTTGTAATATATTGATGCAAAACACTACAGTACAATCACAACATGGTTTTTTGAATCAAAGCAAAAATAATTAGCTATGAAATAGAAAAGAAAAGACAGTACTGTAAAACATCAAATGCAGTGTTCCTCAACTTGCTGTAAGAAACTAAACAGGAGGGATTACTGTACTTCTACACTGTCATCAACTCTGTGTTGTGGATTTGGCCACAGGTTCTCATCTACATCACAATGGATGTTGGAAAATGACATCTTGGAAAAAACCTTTGGCATGGCGAGTCCAGGCCTGACACTGCTCTGCTGTGATTGGCAGAATTGGACACGCAGTTACAAGGGCCTGCATCTATACAGTACTGTACTGTCAATACTGTACATAGTCTGAAAAGGTGGTACAGTATTTGGCACCATAGACACAGTGTCTGATGAAGCATTACAGTATGATAAAATATTAGGCTACATCCATGGATATTGTAGTCTAATTGGTTCATGCTCCATGCTAATTGGTGACAATGAATCTCATTATCTTGAAACTTTCATGATTTACTGTAAACATGGAAGATTGTGTGTCTGTTTCCATACAACTATGCATTAAGAGTAATGCAACAGTTACTTATCATTTTGAGCAGCTGTATCAATTGATAGTTAGATCATTGTAAGGAAATGAATAGACACTCATTTGAAATGTAATGTGTGAATTGCCTTTTGAAATAGTAGTACTTTGATGTTAAGTTGTGTCATATTGAACAGGTGATCTTTGTTGAATGAACAAATGATCTAAGTTTTATGTGTATTGTATCCAAGCAATTGAGAAAAGGGTTAGAGTTTTGAAAATCATTTTTGATCATTGGATGTGAGTTTTGTGTCTAGAGTTGTGAAAAATGACATCAAGGTTCTGAAAATAGTAACAAAGTGATTGTAAAAAACTGTAATTAAGTGAATAACTGAGTGATGATTGAGCATTATTGAAGACACCTGATGTTAACAAGCAGAATCTCTGAAGGAGAAAACCGGAATGTTTAAGTCACCATTATGGAGATAAGTATTTGTTTTAGTTGGGCTCTTGACCATTAACTTAAGATTTTGTTTGGTTGCTGTACATGAGTTATAACAGCCAGATGAACAATGAACTAAGGAGATCTGATAGTGTTGGTTGTGATTTAACATAATCATCATTTCACAATCATTTGACATCAATCGCTGAACTTATATTGAACCCAATTTCTGAGTTAAGTTTACCTTACTGTCATTGTAGAGCATACTATTTTTAGGCTTTTCAATGAAATTCAAATGATCAAATCAAGAAATAAAAAATAAACTTCTTAAAAAATATGTTGAGTAGGCACACACAGACATCAAGAATCAGCATATGAATCTCAGCAATGGTGACAAACAGATCATAAGCTCATTATTTATTCATGCAGCAATGCATGATGGGAGCCATGAATGAGTTTTGATTGGTGGCACCCAGAATGCACTGCAACATGCTTTATAATTGTCACCATTGTTGAGATTCACAGGCTGATTCTTGATGTCTGTGTGTGCCTACTCAAAATATTTTTTAGGAAGTTTCTTTTTTATTTATTGATTTGATCATTTGAATTTCATTGAAATGTCTAAAAATAGTATGGTCTACAATGACAATGCTGCTATTATTCGTAAGGTTAACTTAACTCAGAAATTCGGTTTAATATAAGTTCAGTGACTCAGGTCAAATGATTGTGAAATAATGATTATGTTAAAACACAACCAACACCATCAGATGACCTTTGTTTATTGTTCATCCGGCTGTTATAACTCATGTACAGCAACCAAACAAAATCTAAAGTTAATAAGTTAAAGGATAATTCCGGTATTTAACACTTTGAGTCTATTTTCTAGTTTGTTTTGGATGAACTAGAGTGGTGGACTTAGAAATTTTGACGATGGGTCCTGTCTCGACTTTTTGACTATTTTAGAATCGCCTCTGAGCGCTTCAGAGTGGCTGTCTACGGGCATGCTCAAACATGTCCTTAAAACAACCCTTAACGTTCGTTTTCAAAACTGTGCAACTCACCGAGTGGTTAGTGGTGTTCGTTGATGTTCCAAAACAAGTAGCGTAGCGAAATACAGTTTCTGTCGTGTTTTTTCCGAAACGGAAAGGGGTCTGTTTACATTTGGTTGTAGTCTTTTCGCTCGGTTCTCCGTCTCTCAGAAGGCTAGCGTGAGCTGAGCAACTGCGGCAAAGTGGTTGTCGCCATCAAGTGGCCGGGAGTGTGCTAATGCTTCAGACTCAAATATCGAGCGGAAGTTTATACGCGGTTGTGAGGTATCTGAAAAAATAGTTCCACTATAGCAAATAACACGGATTGAAAGGATACATTGCGCCGATATATTTGTTTTTAATCATCAACGAACACCACTAACCACTCGGTGAGTTACACAGTTTTGAAAACGAACGTTAAGGGTTGTTTTAAGGACATGTTTGAGCATGCCCATAGACATCCACTCTGAAGCGGTCAGAGGCGATTCTAAAATAGTCAAAAAGTCGAGACAGGACCCATCGTCAACATTTCTAAGTCCACCACTCTAGTTCATCCAAAACAAACTAGAAAATAGACTCAAAGTGTTAAATACCGGAATTATCCTTTAATGGTCAAGAGCAACTAAAACAAATACTTATCTCCATAATGGTGACTTAAACATTCCGGTTTTCTCCTTCAGAGATTCTGCTTGTTAACATCAGGTGTCTTCAATAATGCTCAATCATCACTCAGTTATTTACTTAATTAACTCATTAGCTCAGAGTTTAATTGGGTCGCTTAAAATGACCAAATTCCATGATGTTGAAGTTACATGAATATATTATGTTTGTTTAACGAAACATAGTTATGTGGAACCGGTGGAACCTGTTTACATTAAAAAGTTAAGTAAAGCCAAAATATAATTTTTTTGAGTGCAGTGAATCACACAAAAAAGTACATCATTATTCCATAAACACATTCATGCTCACAAACACACAATACAGTTCACATTCTGGTATATCCCTTTAAGAGTCTTCAGATCCTCCTCTAGCTATAGACCTTATGCGCCAGAGAAACAAACCCGCAGCCATCTTTAGAGTTTAGTCTTTGAATGTCTGTTTTTGCGGTAACTCTGTACATTTCTATGGCACCGCTGTCTAAGAGTATTTAGCTGAAGTGGATTTACTTGTTGTAGAGTTAACTAAAGTTAACATGAGCATTGTAATGTTTGAAGCAGATTTCATAACAACATGTCAGGGAAGATTTTAAAACGAGCGGTTCATTCATAAATCCGTAAGATCTTCTGTACTCAGTACTTTGTACTGTGAAGAAACCTTACCTTTCTACTCACTGTCTGAGTTTGGAAGTATGCAGCATCGCTGATGAAGTAAGCTTTTAAACCACTGTCTCATTATTGTGCACCGACGAAGAGTACTTTGTACCGTGAAGAATCCTTACCTTTCCACTTACGGTCTGAGTCTGGAAGTATGCAGCAAGTCACTGTCTGTCCCACGAGCCTATTCGACGAGTCTGACGACGCAAAGAGCCACGAACGTCCCTGTCTCTGCTTTTACCCTGTTTAAACTGAATAAAAACTTACCTTTTGAAGTCACTGTGGTTGTCTGCCTCTTGGCGTCCTCTGGTGTCTGCTCCTCCGGAGTGTGGTGAATAAACCCTTGGCCTTAACCCCGGTGACACTTCCCTTAATGCTGTGGAAATACAAACCAGAAGACTGAAAAGGTGCTTCAGAAGCTCTACAGACCTCAGTCAGGGTAGCGCCATTTTTATTTTTAGGCAGGAATGAAAATGAGGCTGTGAGGGATAAAACAGTGAGTTTAATGGTTTGCAATGTTGTTAACATACCGATTGTTCAGATGAGTAAACTTCTTTTCGAAAAAGGCAGTAGATAAAAACTCCTTAAAGTATGACCTTTATACAATACGCGTCATCCAAAATCACATACTTCCCTTATATAGTAGGCAAAAAACAGCATGTGACAAAAGAAGTACGTCACATGATAATGACAACATGGGAAATGTAGTATTACATTCATACTACACACACTATATAGAATGTACTTTATTATAGCAGTCGTGAAGTAATTACTTAAATTAAAGAAGTGTATCCCTCGTTTTTAAAAGCTTAATTTTCATCTGTGTTAAATTCAATATGGCGTCTCACCTGACTAAGGTCTTTTTATTTAGGGTCGTGACTCATCCCTTTACATTTGTTGGAAAGAATAAGACTCGATTCAACACATTTGCTACAAAAAGAAACAAAATAACATTTATTGAACATGCATCCAACCTAAACCTACAGCTTCGGAATAGATATTTAACAACACTGTCGTCAAAACTCGTTGGCGACTCTCCCCCCCTCCCATCTTCTCCCTCTGGTCATGTGCATTTGTTTTCAAAGAAGCCGATGAACGCACGGAGCCATGTCCACTGAGGTGTGTATGATACACAGAAGGCTATAAATGTTTAGTGTATGTGTGCAGTGCCGTAAAGCAATTCGTTACATCGCGAGACCTGATATCACACGATACTTCCTGACGCGGATCGCCGGCCCAAAGTTGCACGGGTGTTTTTTCCGCTCACAGGCGCTCGGGGGGTGCGAAAAGACCACCATTCAACCTGAAAATAGTCATATAACCATTCCAATGACTCCGAAGCTGTTCAGTTAAGGTAAAAAAACCCCCGACATAGTTCACCTTTAAATTAAATTGAATAAACCAATTTATTTTTGTTTTTTTGGTTGAACCAAAATTAATTCTCGATCAGTCTCTTTGTTTTTGGTGATTCTCTTTGAGTCTTGGATTTCTCGTTCCATGATAACACATGTTAACGTGCTTTGACTCTGTCTGATATATGGACTATGACTTGATTATACTTGTAAAGAAACTGCATTTGGATCCTCACTCTCTGAATGCTGTGTTTCCACCGTCAAATCATTACAACAGAAACTTACTGACTTCCCCAGCTTTATGGTAAATGGTAAATGGACTGCATTTATATAGCGCTTTCACAGACCCAATGGCCACCAAAGCGCTTTACAATTTGCCTCACATTCACCCATTCACTCACTCATTCATACACCGACGGGCGACGGCAGCCATGCAAGGCGCCATCCAGCTCGTCGGGAGCAGCTGGGGTTAGGTGTCTTGCTCATGGACACCTCGACACTTGGTCAGGTGGAACCGAGGATTGAAGCACCAACCTTCCGGTTTGTAGACAACCCACATGAACCACTGAGCCACTGCCGCCCTTTATGAAGCTCATCATCACTGAATTACTAACTGAATTTATTAAAATGAAACATGTTTATATCATGCGTGACTCTCAATCAAACTCAGTTATTCAGTGACTGACAGAGACTCGTGTGTGTGTGATGATCCTCATGTCTGTTCATAAACTGCAGGAACACACATGGATTTGGTGTAAAATTTGGGCAGATATTAGGAATAGGAAAAATATTCTCACAGCAGATATTCAGGTTAATATACTAAAGTTGGTCTTATAGATGTATTCAGAACTGAATTGAATTATATCATTTTTAACATTTTGGCTATTGTAGAGGATACAATATTATGAAAAACATTAATTTGACTGTTCTCACTTCAGTAATTGTGTTTTGTGTGTGTTAATGAGTGACTGTCTTCAGGGAAATGATGTGGAGTGTGTTTGCATATTGATCAGATCTTCAGTGTGTGAGAGTGTTTATAGTGCTGTGAGTTTAACACTTCATCACTGACACACACAACAATCTTCATCAACATGACCCTCATCATCATCTTCATCTGGACTCTCACAGCGTTTGCTCAAGGTTTGTGGAGCACAAGTTTGATATCAATTCATTTCTTCAAGTAGGCCTATATTGTCAAAGTTTTGAGTGTATTTTCTTGTTGTGTGTTTCAGAGTGTAGAGGACAGATCACCGTCACTCAGAGTCCCTCAATAACAGCAGAACAACCAGGAGGAACTGTGAATATCAAATGTAAAACCAGTACAGATGTGAGGAGATGGAATGATGGGGATGAAGGTTTATTCTGGTACTTACAGAAACCTGGAGAAGCTCCTAAACTCCTGATTTATTATGTAAAAAACCTCCAGTCAGGAACTCCATCTAGATTCAGTGGCAGTGGATCTAACAGTGATTTCACTCTGACCATCAGTGGAGTCCAGACTGAAGATGCTGGACATTATTACTGTATGAGTTTCCATTGCAGAACAGATTATTATAATTTTTGTGAGGATGATGAAACATTCACACAGTGATAAAGAGTCGTACAAAAACCTCCGTCAGTCAGTCACAGTGAACTGATACACTGACAGAAACTGCAGCTGCTCAAACACTTTCACACACACTACTGACACACAGAGGACAAATACAGGAACTACACATGCTCAAATCTCCAGTAAGGGCAGATAAATGACAGATGAGAACAGATTTAGACAGCGTTGGGCAAGCTACTTAGAAAATAGTGAGCTAAGCTAGCAGTTACTCTACATTAAATGTAGCTTCACTACACTGAAGCTCCACCCTGGGAAATGTAGCAAGCTAAGCTACAGCAATATGGCAAAAGTAGTTTAGCCTACTACATCTAAGCTATTTTTTTCAAAGCGCGTCTGTGTTGTACGTCACACATAGGCTCACTATTGGTGACGTTCAACCAGAAGCGCTGTGCAGTTATACTACGTGGCCATCTATCTATCCAACTCACTCGAGG
The DNA here is from genome assembly GCF_029890125.1 of Rhinichthys klamathensis goyatoka. Taxonomy (NCBI): domain Eukaryota; kingdom Metazoa; phylum Chordata; class Actinopteri; order Cypriniformes; family Leuciscidae; genus Rhinichthys; species Rhinichthys klamathensis. The sequence continues at coordinate 1,491,887 of NW_026606734.1, forward strand.
CCCACAGAGAAGGAAATTAATACTTGAATAAAGTCGTTATTTTTGTTTGTTTTTTTGCGCTCAAAAAGTATTCTCGTCGCTTGATAAACTTAAGGTTGAGCCACTGTAGTCACTCGGACTATTTAAACGATGTCTTTAATAACTTAATAACCTTCATCATCATCTTCATCTGGACACTGTTATATTGTTTTATACTACAAGGTGAACAGTTTATATTTGAAATAAATCATTTAAATAATATAATTTTTACACAGCTTAACAATATGTCAAATAATATATAGCCTACTTTAAACTGAGAAATTATTTATTTTTCAGGCTGTAGATCTCAGATCACAGTGACTCAGACTCCTGTGAAACCTGCCAAACCAGGAGAAACTGTAGAGATGAGCTGTAAACTCAGTACAAGTGCCTCATCTTGCTACGCATCCTACGGCTGGAACCCCTGTGTGTCCTGGTACTTCCAGAAACCTGGAGAAGCTCCTAAACTCATCATTTATGCTGTAGATGATCTCTATGATGAGAGTCTCAGTCAATTCAGTGGGAATGGAGAAGAAGGAGGAACAGATTTCACTCTGACCATCAGTGGAGTCCAGACTGAAGATGCTGTACATTATTACTGTCAGAGTTTACACTACATCAACAGTAAAGATGTGTTCACACAGTGATAAAGAGTCGTACAAAAACCTCCGTCAGTCAGAGTCACAGTGACTGAACTGAAACTGCAGCTGCTCAAACACACACATATATGACAGTTTTGATCATGATTTTTCAGAAGTCATTTCTCTCCTGATATTTTCAGTCCTTTGTGAGGAAATTCAGACACATTTGATCTTCTAGTGGATATTTTTCAATCTTTCACCATATTTTTGTTTTTCTGCATTTATGATTTATCCTCATTCTTCTGTCTAAACTGAATCACTGCATCATAAAGATGTTCTGCTTGATTAGTTTAATAAGTCTATCGATTTTTTTAAGTTCATCCTTCATTTATTAACAGCATCACAAAACACAACTCTCAATTTCAGAGCATATGAAAATTTATATAATTTAAATTAATTTCTTTACACAATTAATTTTAAAATGAAAGACCAGATTACCACCAGGTGTAGTCCGACCACCATCAAAAAAACATAATGTATTTTATATTTATTGTGTAATTTAACAGTGCTGTATATAACAGCTTTTTCAAACATTGGATCAATTTCAACATTTCAACCATCTAAACATTTCATACTGATGTTTTTTTTTTGTGTGTGCAATTTAACACATCCATGTACAGATGAAATGTATTTATAGTTCGTTTTTTTATATTAAAGATTACAGTTTGTTTATACACATGTGTGAATATAGTGTGTGTTGTGATGAACCAACATGTAACTCATAAAGATGAAGTCTTATTAACAAACTGACTAAAGAATCCATAAGCAGAAGTGAAACTGTTCTAGTTCAGAGCGTTTCAGTAGAAAATCTCATTTGCATTGTCAGGTTTAGTGATTGTGATGGTCTCAGAATAGAGCAGCTCGTCTCCAGTGACCATGTTCAAACCCCAAGAGCTTCATTTGACATTTACTGCTGAATGCAGCTGTTCTCAACTATTACAATCAATCAAAAGCAGCTGAAACTTTAGTGCAGGACTTTGAAGGAACGACACACTGATCAATGATGCAGTCACACACACATGTAAGCTTGCGTTCAGATGAAGCTTTATTGAATGAACAGCAATGGCAGCACATTGACAGACTGCTTCAGTATTGAGCTGTAAATCACGTGCCGCTCTGATACGCTGGTCTTCACTGGAGAAACATCAGCACTCGGAGCTCTTGAGGAACGAGGCCTCGTGAGCAGCTCCGGCATGTGTTCCTCTGCAGACCAAGCGCTCTCTGCCTTCCCAGCGTGCTTTGCTGAGGCTCAGGACGCTGCTGCGACTGTAGAGACCGCCCCGCTCGCTCTCTGCGCTGGTCTGAACCCCCTCGGTGACCTCTGACCCGTCCAGCGTCCAGCTCACCGTCGCCCCCTGTGGAGAGTAAGAGCTGAGCAGGCAGAGCAGAGCGGAGGAGTCTCCAGAGACCAGCAGAGACACGGAGGGAGACACGGAGGGCCCGGCTGAAACACACACACACACACACACACACACACACACACACACACACACACACACACACACACCAGAGAATCACCATCATTTCACTTTAATCATTTCACAAGTTACATTTTAATGATCCCCAGAATGAGTTTGAAAAACATTGTCCAAGTAAATTGATGATTATATTGTGATTTCATTACGATCTAGAAAACAAATTTAAATTATATTTTCAATATTAATTGTGTTTTGAAAATATTCTGCTATTCAGACACTCATAAACATTAACATCAGCAAATTTGATCGTTTAAATCGTTTAAATGATTAATTTTCTAAATGCTCTTCAACTAAGTTTCTTTTTGTTGTATGACCCTGACAAAATTATACTCATATTGGCCGTATTATCAAATTTTGTGTCATGCATTTAAAAATAAGTTAATTGTTAATTTTACCAAAAATTAAAGACAAAATTATGTATGAATCAACAATAAATTTAATAGATTTAAAAGTACTAAAGTCAATACATAAAATGAATGAAATATTAGCAATAATTCGATTTTAAATATTACATATAATATGAAATATATAAATTATAAAATGTAATAAAAAATTAAATAAATACAAATACTCATTTGATTTTTTTCAGAAGTTACAGAACAATTTAATCTCAATCTAATTTTTTAAAATATTGTCCACATTAAAATTGATTAATATATTGTGATTCCTTCATACGATTTAGAAATTAATTTTAAATAATAATTTTCAATATTAATTGTATTTTAAAAAATATTCTTCAATTTTGATACTCACAATCAATCGTAATTTTCAGCAGTTTCAACCATACATTATTTTTAAATCCTTTTGTTTATACTTACAATCATAATCATCAGCAAACTTAACCTTTTGAATTGTTGATTTTTTAAATCCTCATTACCTAAATTTCTCTTTGTCTGATGATGACGCTTACACAATTATAGTTATTTTGTCTGTATTATTAAACTTTGGAGGCATTTAAAAACCCCTTATTTGTTAAGTTTACTATTACAGTAATTATAGAAACAATTACATACATTAATAAATAATTTAATATACCATAAAATACTGCCATCCATTAAAATACAATCAAATGTTACCAATAATTTAAAAACAATATGAAATATGAAAGTAGATGATGAAATAAATAAATGATAAATTGCTTTTTAAATACAGATTTTTATAATAAATGAATTATTTTGTTGACAAATATTTGCTGAAATAATCTAAAAATAAAATAAAATGGATTAATTCAAATATCATACATGTTTATTAGAGAATAGAAGAGACTTACTGATCGTCAGTTTAGTTCCTCCACCGAAAGTGTACCACAGTGTTTCATTCTAGTGAAAGCATCGTACAAAAACCTCCGTCACACTCAAATGAACACACACACACACACGCCAGCAGAGAAAGAGACGAATGACACACACACACACACACACACACACACACACACACACACACACACACACACACACACACACACACTGATATGAGACTCAACATCATGATTATTGAACTGAAGTGACGTTCACAGAAACAGCCTCATCGTCTCTAAATGTCTCTTAATGCATGAAAACTATTAAATCTAAATAAATAATATAATCAGAAAGACTCTGTAGTGATATTTACACATTTGAGGAGTTTCTAAATGATCGTGTGTTTCTCAAAGCATTTGAATAAGTTTTGATGACCTGTGACCTCTGGAATGACCTTTGACCTCTCATGGAGTTCACAGTGAAATACTCGTTTCTTTTAGTGATGAAACTCTGTCACTCGATTCATCAGAAAGTCTGAACTCTGAACCAGAGACTCATGCAGAATAAAGAAGAAATGATTTCTAAACTTGTAAAGAAGTGAAAACACACTCATTGATCATGAGAATAAAACACATTAAAGGCATAAACTGGATCAGTTTCGTCTGCATGTTCATGTTCATGTGTGTTTTCCTCCAGCTGGTTTTTGCTCAGAGAGTCACTTTGCATCGGCACGTGTTTCAGCTCTCCGAGTGTTTATAGCCTTCAGACTCACACACTTTATAACACACGGCTGTTTACCACGGTACAAACCCAACACACACCATGAATCTCTTCAGCGGCTTCATCTGGATTCTGACAGCTTTTATTCCAGGTAACAGAAGTCAAAGCTCGTCATTTCTGAGTCTTTAATGTTCATTTCATTTGATGAAACTCATATAATGTTGTTGTCGACAGCATCCAGAGGAATCACTGTGACTCAGCCTGAAGTTGTGACTGTTTCTGAAGGACAAAAAGCCACTATAGAGTGTAAAACTAATCCTGGGATATATAGCTTGGGTTTAGCTTGGTATCAGCAGAAACACGGAGAAGCTCCTAAACTCATCATTTATGCTGTAGATGAACTTAATGATGAGAGTCTCAGTCGATTCAGTGGGAATGGAGAATATGAAGGAACAGATTTCACTCTGAGCATCAGTGGAGTCCAGACTGAAGATGCTGGACATTATTACTGTATGAGTCGACACGAGATCAACAGTAATTATGTGTTCACACAGTGATAAAGAGTCGTACAAAAACCTCCGTCAGTCAGAGTCACAGTGACTGAACTGAAACTGCAGCTGCTCAAAGGAGGATCTGAAATAACAATATAGGCAATAAGTAGCACTTAAAAGTCAATACCAAATCAAAACTAGCACATTATTTGTAATTGAAAAGGTTTAATGACAAAACATAGTTATGGTTAAACTTAAAATAGTTACAACATAGATGAATGAGATGATTATAACTTATATCTATATATTATACTGTAGGCCTATATTATATTATATTATATTATATTATAACTTGTACCCAGCATATATATGTAAAATGTTACCAGAGAGAGAGAGAGAGAGAGAGAGAGAGAAGAGGAGGTAAAGAGAGAGAGACAAAGGGACCCAGAGCATAAAGAGTCAGAGCAACAGTTACAATCTTCTTTTAGCCTTTCCCTGACCATGTGACTAAAACATAAATATGAGACATTCAAGGTGACCAATCAGATAATTACAACTTCCCCCACTGACAATTCACACATCCCCAAAATACACACATCTTACAGGCCATGATCACTATCAGCCCCTCAAATCCAAATGGTCACTAGCCGCGTTCCCACTGCCGGGCCGAACCGTATAGTGCGTGCCAGAGCCAGTCGCGTTTCCACTGTCACTTCCGGGGCTTGATCGGGGCTTACTCGGGGCCAACGGCCAGGATTTCTGGCCGTCGAATACCTTGGGCCAAAGCGGGCCAGCTCGGGCTAGAGGCGTGCTCAAGGTAAAAGGCATAGTTTATCTGTCTTATAGGGAAAGTTATGGTCTGTGGCAAGATGCACATTTCACTTTTTTATATCATGCAAAATAATCGCTGCTCGAAATGGAGAATCGCCTGTACTGGTCTGTCGAAGATACCAAAGCTCTTCTGAGCATTCGGGCAGAAGAAAGGGTGCAACGTCAATTTGACGGCGTGCGCAGAAACGAGGATGTTATAAAATAAACCGTTGCTGAACTTGCTAAGCTAAGCATTCGGCGAACAACGCTTCAAGTTCAGGAAAAAATAAAAGAGTTGCGGGTGCACAGCCCATTCTCATCCCTAGGCGTCATGAAACTGACGCCTTGGGAATCATTTTGACCATGCTTCAATATTCGACGCTTTAGGCACCCTTTAGTGTCAGTTACATGACGCGATCCTAGGGCGTCATCTTACTGACGCTTTACCTTTAACGTCAGTTAGATGACGCTATCTAATCCTAACCCTACCCCAGACCTAAACCTACCCGCGTCATCTAACTGACGCTTAGGTAAAGCGTCAGTAAGATGACGCCCTAGGATCGCGTCATGTAACTGACGCTAAAGGGTGCCTAAAGCGTCGAATATTGAAGCATGGTCAAAATTGTCATTTTAGTGACGCCTTGGGGTGAGAATGCGTTGGGGTGCAGGACAAGGCGATTAAAACGCACAATGGACAAAGCGGAGCCCAGAGAAGGAACTTTCCATGGTTCGACTTGATGGACGGTGTGCCGGGTCACCGTCCCTCTGTTAGTGGCGAGACAAGTCGGGACACTATGGCAGCCACAGCCGGGGAGTTAATATCCATGCTATCTTCCTAACTTAAAGGTGCAATGTGTAACATTTTTGAGTATCTATTAACAGAAATGCAATATGACATCCATAACTATGTGTTCAGTGGTGTATAAAGAACTTACTTAATAAACCGTAATGTTTTTATTACCTTAGAATGAGGCATTTATATCTACATAGGCGCGGGAATCCCCTTCTATGAAGGTCGCCATATTGTGACGTCATGTTTCTACCGTAGCCGAACGCGAACAAACAGCGTTACAGACCGCGTTTCGTCACTACCTTGAAAGAGAAGCCACAGGAAGCTAGAAGAAGCTAGTCATAAACACCGTGAGTAGTGACTTTTCCCTTGTCAGTGGTGTAAATATGTAGTTGGATTGTTTCATGTAACTTAATTCTTCTCCCTCGCTGTGTTATGGCTTTGCTATGTGGGGATAAATGTGCTGGTTAAGTTCGTGAGACAGCTGATTAGTAGGCTACTCTTGTCATTGACCGTGAAACAGTTACAGGAATCACCAACCCGTCGATCTTGGAAGCATTTTAAGTCGATCGAGTTTCCAAAATCAGAGAAAAAAAGCCTATTGTGTGTGTAGTAAGTGTGTCTAGGGGATGCGGAGGCGCGCGCGCTGTTACAATCACGTCATTTTTGCCGCGCGCACCTTTGGGCTCATGCGGACGTGTCGAGTTTAAACAAGGCTTTACGCTTTAACCAGCTCAGCCACAGTAACAGCTCATATTAGCCAGCTAAACTTTTACTACCCTGTTAGAAAACATATATAGTTGCATAGTTTCATGTGGTTCTTCTCCCTCACTGTATTATGGGTTTGCTTTGTGGGGAGAATGTGCTGGTTACGTTCGTGAGACAATCAGCTGATTACTATTATTATATTATGTATTAAGACCCTAGATCCTCACCTGAAACTTTGTCCATGATGTGGTTTATAATGGACTCTGTGGTACAGAAACTTGGTTTACGCTGGCTATTCTCTGCTGTCTCAGACGACGATGTTTGTCCCGTTTTAGCCACCGTAGCTTCTTCGAAAGGGAGGGGTGAGCGGTGGGCTGAGCCCTTAGTGTAAACTCGCAACCGAACCGCTAGATGTCGCTAAAAGTCACACACTGCACCTTTAAGAATAAATACATTCATAATACCCGCTGAAATGGGTTGTATGACGTTTGATCCAGGAAGGCGTGTTAAGGGCGGGGTTTAGGACAGCGCTGCGGCGCTACTGGCCCGGCAGTGGAAACACAGCTATTGGGGAAAGAGGTGTGGAAAACAATAAAGCAAATGTCTTTGTTCATTTCAAATATCAATCCTACAGTATTGTGGATGATATAAATCTGCAGCAGGAATTAAATTCTCTCAAAGTCTGAATGAAACTGATCATTAAAACAGTGTTTAGAGCGAGAAGATCGACCCAAAATAACATGAAGTAAATCGTGAATGTGTTTCTGAAAATGATAAATAAAAGTTTGTTAGCAAAGATATTAAAAGACAAAACAGTGTTTCTTCTGTCTTCAGGGAAATGATGTGGAGTGTGTTTGCATATTGATCAGATCTTCAGTGTGTGAGAGTGTTTATAGTGTTCAACGTATCAAACCATACGTTGAGAGAAACAACTAGACAAAGTCCATCAGTGTCTCTGCCAGAGTCTCAGTGGTATTTTTTTATTCCCTCATATTCATAATCTCTTTAAGGAGAATAAAAATATAACACAGCCTAGGCCTACACTAAAAAACATTTCTTAACATTTCTTAACATTATAAAACGTGTCGAATAAAGTCTATTCCAGCGCAGTATATTTTATAACGCCCTAAAATGGTAGCCTAATGCTGGTAGATTGGCACCTGTTGAATTTCCGGTAACACTTTACAATAATAGTACATGAATAATCATGTACTAATACCTGAATTAATAGTTACTTCAACATTAACTCATGATTATTGAATATATGATCATGAACCAATGAAGAGCAATCCTTAACTACAACAGGAGTCATACTGATTCATGCATGAATAACAGCAGCCTTAAACATGTTAATACATGTTTGATAGTTTTACATGCATTAATTAACGTTTAGGGGTAAACTAAATCAATCACTCTCTGTAAGAATAAATAAGAAGTAATCTAAATTTGAATTAAACATATAATTAATACTGCCATAATTTAAACTGTAATAGGCTATCATAATCTGCTATCTGTGGCAAGCATTGTGACAAATAATTGGAATGGCACATGATTTTTTAGCCATTAATTACACAGATCCGTCTAATCAAATGTGGAAAACAGACTAATAACTCGCACTAGTAAATTTAAATTTGATCTAACCCGTTTTCTGATTTGTATAGTTTATTTAGGCCTATGTTTAAAGCTACTTTTCTTCCCGGAACTACAGTATGAAGGGATTGTTTCTGGTGGGACACTCATTAGTGGCGCGCTCGCGGCTCGGGGTTGTGTTCTTATGTTAATGCTGGCATTTTAATCTCATAAATGTTGACTTCTTTGGTAAACAGAATTAATAATTAAAGACAGGTTTGCATGTATGTTGTATTTGGGAGGTTTCAGGAGGTTAGGGTTAATTAACTATTTTTTTGTTGTTTAAATGTATATGCTTCAATTAGCATTAGCTTATAGCCTATTTTACATGTAATCGTGTCTTATGTGTGTCTTTACAGGTATGTTTGGACTTTCTTTTAAGTCCATATATGTTTAATTGTATAAATAAAAATGAAAGAACAACACAATTTTTATCTTTGTTTTTTTGTTGTTGTTTTTTACCATAGTTTTAAAGGAATAAGGATGGCACTCTTATTGTATATATTTATTCATATTTTACTTCATGATTTGTAAGTACATCATTATATCATGACTTTACTTGAGGAGGCACATCATCATTAATTCATTATTAACTAACCATACACTAACATCAACTAATGGCTTATTGATGCATCATTATGTCATGACTTTACTTGAGGGGGCACTTCATCACTAACTCATCATTAATTACTTATAAAGTAACATGAATTCATGACTTGACATTGTCATTTCTTGTCTTGGCCCTTCAAGAGTACATATTTAAAAAGTTATCAATTAAACATGTTCTATACATATTCAGCTCTTCTAAATCAGATAAAATTTGGTGCTTTTCGGTGGTTTGTAAAGAAGTGGAAGAGCAGAGGTGCTGTGCCCGAATTTGGATGGAGAAGGAACTGAACGGTAGGAGGAAGTGGACAAATTTTGAGGGGGCAAGAAAACGAGACTAACATTCGACTGTATTTTGATATAAAGACAGTAAACCAATCCTCAAAATAACCACATAAATAACCATCATCATGTGCTAACACTGATTTTAATTTTGAAAATTGCATCTGTTTAATGGATATACAGGTCCTTCTCAAAAAATTAGCATATTGTGATAAAGTTCATTATTTTCCATAACGTAATGATAAAAATTAAACTTTCATATATTTTAGATTCATTGCACACCAACTGAAATATTTCATGTCTTTTATTGTTTTAATACTGATGATTTTGGCATACAGCTCATGAAAACCCCAAATTCCAATCTCTAAAAATTAGCATATCATGAAAAAGGTCTCTAAACGAGCTATTAACCTAATCATCTGAATCAACTAATTAACTCTAAACACCTGCAAAAGATTCCTGAGGCTTTTAAAAACTCCCAGCCTGTTTCATTACTCAAAACCGCAATCATGGGTAAGACTGCCGACCTGACTGCTGTCCAGAAGGCCATCATTGACACCCTCAAGCAAGAGGGTAAGACACAGAAAGAAATTTCTGAACAAATAGGCTGTTCCCAGAGTGCTGTATCAAGGCACCTCAGTGGGAAGTCTGTGGGAAGGAAAAAGTGTGGCAAAAAACGCTGCACAACGAGAAGAGGTGACCGGACCCTGAGGAAGATTGTGGAGAAGGACCGATTCCAGAGCTTGGGGGACCTGCGGAAGCAGTGGACTGAGTCTGGAGTAGAAACATCCAGAGCCACCGGGCACAGGCGTGTGCAGGAAATGGGCTACAGGTGCCGCATTCCCCAGGTCAAGCCACTTTTGAACCAGAAACAGCGGCAGAAGCGCCTGACCTGGGCTACAGAGAAGCAGCACTGGACTGTTGCTCAGTTTTGCATGTCATTCGGAAATCAAGGTGCCAGAGTCTGGAGGAAGACTGGGGAGAAGGAAATGCCAAAATGCCTGAAGTCCAGTGTCAAGTACCCACAGTCAGTGATGGTCTGGGGTGCCGTGTCAGCTGCTGGTGTTGGTGCACTGTGTTTTATCAAGGGCAGGGTCAATGCAGCTAGCTATCAGGAGATTTTGGAGCACTTCATGCTTCCACCTGCTGAAAAGCTTTATGGAGATGAAGATTTCATTTTTCAGCACGACCTGGCACCTGCTCACAGTGCCAAAACCACTGGTAAATGGTTTACTGACCATGGTATTACCAGTGGCGGTCTTAACATAGAGGCATAGGTAGGCGGCTGCTTGGGGCCCCCTACCAGCGGTCGTAGTAGGGGGGCCCCCCAACCAACCTAAAAAAATATATATATAAAAGAAAAGAAAAAGCCCCTTATCATCATGAACGATTTAAAAGCATAGTAAATGTTATTAATATTCTTAAGAAATACGTTGAAATGTTGAAGTAGTAGTTAAAATGTCCAGTTCATGGTTATCTGTCCCTACACATAACACCCCCTACTTTCGCAATAAAATGGATTAGTCCGTAATTGTGCACGGCACGAAACCGCGAAAGATAAACATGACAGGAGGACTGGGAAGTACACAACGAAGCAAGACGTGTCTAAACGCGAAAATGAAACGAAGTTACCCAAGCGGCTCAAATAAAAGAAAAAAAGACAAAAGACGCCGATATGTAGGCCTATTTGGCAACGCTGCCAAAAATGACAAACCTTTTTATGCCTACTGTTGGGGACACATGCCGCTACAGCAGCAGCTGTGAAGTGACGCTAGTTGAGGATAACGTGTATACTGTTAGACTGAAAGGGTTAGACTGACATTTATTATGGGTTTATCTGATGATTGTTTTAAGTTCACGTAAATTAAAAGTTGTTATATATTTTTTGAAGCCTAACAAAATGTAAATTTTTTGGCTTTCAATTACACTGTAATGTTGGATGGCTGGCTATAATTAATGTTTAAAATTAGGGGAAAAAATATTTTCTATCCAGACATCAATAGCTGTATTAGTATCAGTGATACTGACCTGTCATGATTCTGCCCTCGTGTCCTTGATTTTCTCTAGTCTTGAGGCAGGATCATGACAGAATCATGTTTTGTGTGCAAGCACATGGTCTTGTGTTTTGAGCCATGTGCTTGTGTTGTCTCGTTACGTTACCCCGCCCCCTTGTTATCCTCGTCTCGTCATCATTGTCTAGTCAGTTTCACCTGTCCTTGTCTAGTCAGCTTCACCTGTCTTTGTCATTAGTGTCTCCCTTTTTAATCTCCTTGTGTTTGCTGTCCTGTGCCGGTTCATTGCCTTACGTGCCATGTCTATACCCATTGAGTACCTTGTTTTGTCTAAAAGTTGCGATCTTGTAAAAGCCTGTCTTGTTCCTGTTTAGTTTTATGTCAAAGTCTTAGTCTAGTGTGGTCAGTCGTTTACTTTATCTTGTACTGTTTTGCCCCCTCGTGGGTTTTGTTTTCTCTGTTTTCTGTTATAATAAACGTTGTGTGTTTGCATACCGTCTGCGCTTGGGTTCTTCTGCTATCATCATAACACTGACCTTCATTCATAAAAAGATGCCATTAAACAAGTATTTAAAATATACTGTCTTTATGTTGTCTCTATATTCATTTGTAGATTAACTGTGAAATTATTACATTATACAATATATAAACTAATACAAACCTATAAAAATGTTTGTTTGTAGAATGTTTGAAATGTCAATCTCATTTGCAATGCCAATTGCAACCTCACTCACTCATACAAAGTCAATTATTCATCTTGGCAATATTTGCTAAGTATATGGCTGTTTGTGGGGGTTTACCCTAACTACTTGTCTTGCTGGTTATATTGATATTGATTTGATCTTAAAAAAAGAATAAACAGTGCTGGGTTTCCTGGCATTTTGGCAAAGACAGGTGTTATCTGAAACCTTATTCTCTGTTGGGGAAGGTTTTTTTTTTTCTCCTCTCCAACCTTTACTTCCCCGTAGATTAGCTTTTCCTACCATTCAGTCGGTAAAAAAAAAATTCCGTTCTCATAAAGATGGGATGGGGGGGCCCCCATACGTACCTTCGCTTTGGGCCCCCAATTTGCTAAATCCGCCACTGGGTATTACTGTGCTCAATTGGCCTGTCAACTCTCCTGACCTGAACCCCATAGAGAATCTGTGGGATATTGTGAAGAGAAAGTTGAGAGACGCAAGACCCAACACTCTGGATGAGCTTAAGGCCGCTATCGAAGCATCCTGGGCCTCCATAACACCTCAGCAGTGCCACAGGCTGATTGCCTCCATGCCACGCCGCATTGAAGCAGTCATTTCTGCAAAAGGATTCCCGACCAAGTATTGACTATTGAGTGCATAACTGAACATAATTATTTGAAGATTGACTTTTTTTTTGTATTAAAAACACTTCTTTCATTGGTCGGATGAAATATGCTAATTTTTTGAGACAGGAATTTTGGGTTTTCATGAGCTGTATGCCAGAATCATCAGTATTAAAACAATAAAACACCTGAAATATTTCAGTTGGTGTGCAATGAATCTAAAATATATGAAAGTTTAATTTTTATCATTACATTATGGAAAATAATGAACTTTATCACAATATGCAAATTTTTTGTGAAGGACCTGTATTAGTGTAGGTATTTCACTCTTGATGGCAGCAGTGGAATAACTTAAAACGGAATGAGATTAAATTGTTTTTAATGATGAATGCACCATTGTGTGTTCAATGAGTAAGGTTAAATGTAAATTGAATGTAAATGTCATTCAATGATGTTTGTGACAGTTGCTGGTGGCAAATTTATGAACAATTTTACATTGTGCACTTTTAATACATCTTTTTTCTAATCTAGAGCATGTTGATTTAGTTTACCCCAAAGTGTTAATTAATAAATTAACAAGCATGTACTAACGTGTAGTTAAGATGGTATATTCATGCAGGAATTCATATGACTCATGTCGTAGGTAAGGTTAGTTCTTCATTAGTACATGTCTTATCTCATCATTAGTTCATAGTAAAGTAATTATTAATTCAGGTATTAGTACATGATTATTCATGTACTGTTATTGTAAAGTGTTACCAAATTTCCTTTTGTTGAAACAAAACACACACACACACACACACACAGTGTGAAACACTCGCTATGCACCATTATGAATGCCTGTGTGTGCGGCAATGTGAAACAATGGCAAGCACACACGCAACTTCCACGGAAGACTGTATTCTCGTACTCTCGAAATATTTCGACTTTAATCTCGAAATGTTTCGACTTTAATCTCGAAATGTTTCGACTTTAATCTCGAAATGTTTCGACTTTAATCTCGAAATGTTTCGACTTTAATCTCGAAATGCTAGGTTTTTTGGGGGTTTTTTACATTGCGGTTTCGACTTTAATCTCGAAATGCTAGTTTTTTGTTTTGTTTTTACAGATTTTTTTTTTTTTTACGTTGCGGTTCAGGGCTTCCGTAATACGCTGATGTGATTTGCTGCTCAAGAAACATTTCTGATATTATTAATGTTTTTTTTTTTAAAAGTCAGGATTCTTTGATAAATAGAATGTTCAAAAGAGATCCGAAATAAAAATGTATCCGAAATAAAAAAGCTTTCTTAACATGATAAATGTATTTACTGTCACTTATGATTAATTTAATGGGTCCTTGCTAAATAAAAGTAGGCTATTACTTTCTTTAATTTCAAATGTAGTGTATAATGTTACAAAAGCTTTCTATTTCAGATAAATGCTTTTATTTTGAACTAGCTATGATTTGTGTGTAATGTGACTTTTTTTTGTATGACCTTAAAATTAGTTTTATAATTAAATTGTACATAAATAGGTTAAGCAAAACAGATATGTTTATGTCTGAGAACCTTTTAAACACATATGACCCTGAAATGACATAAACTGTGTGATCCAGTACAAATATTTTGAGTGTCCCTTATTTTCCTGTAAAGAACCACGATTGTCCCGTATTCTTCTTTTCTGAAATTGGCAATAATGGCAACATAGCTAGTGACTGAACTGTTGTGTGACAGGAATTGAGAACACACACGATCACTCACACACACACACACACACACACACGGCAGTTGTTTTTGTGCTAAATTTAAAGTCCTTAAAGAAATATAATCCACAGTTTTTTGTTACTTTAAATTGATTACTTTATTCAAAACTGATTATTCTTTGTTCTTCAATAACATTCTTGCACACATTTAGATTGTGTGGATCTTATTTCAGTAAATTATCTCTCATTGTTACATCTATCCTGGCCTGTGTGACAACAATAGTGTGTTAGTTTGCAACTTTGTGTTTGACCATAACTCACATAATCTGAGTTTGTGTTGTACATGTCCAAGTGAGTAATATTTCTATCAGACAAATGTGGCACGTATCAAACTTTGAGAGATAAAGCACAAACAGCCACTGAGTTACCGATGCTCAAACAACAGGTGTTCCTCTCATCCCCGTCTCACACTGCTGAACACTGCTGTTCTCAACTATTACTATCAAAAACATAGTGTCTAAGTCTTAATGAAATCACTCATTAGTGTTTTTTTTAGTTCAGCCCAAAATAATGCAACAAGTAAATAAACATCTATACAAAGCTGTTGCACAAACATAAAGACAGTGTTTCTTCTGTCTTCAGGGAAATGATGTGGAGTGTGTTTGCATATTGATCAGATCTTCAGTGTGTGAGAGTGTTTATAGTGCTGTGAGTTTAACACTTCATCACTGACAGCTTTTCTTCATTCAGACTGAAAGTAAACCACCGATAAGAAGAATGATGATCATCAGCGTCTGCATCTGGACTCTCATTCTTTCTGTTCAAGGTTCATTTACTCTATTAATAACTCAAAATGTGATTTATGTTCATGCTTTTGATGTTCAATATAGATTTTATACTGGATACTTTGACTCTAATACTTATGATCTAATGAAATGTCATTCACAGAAATTACAGGACAGGTTTCTGTGACTCAGACTCCCTCAGAAGAAGCTCTTCAAGGAGGAACAGTCACTATAAACTGTCAAACTGACAGAGGAATTGGAGATCGTTCAGCGGGTTGTGCCTCCTGTCTCTCCTGGTATCTGCAGAAACCTGGAGAAGCTCCTAAACTCCTCATTTATTACATTAGATCACGACAGTCAGGAATCCCATCTAGATTCACTGGCAATGGAGCAGATTATGGAACAGATTTCACTCTGAGCATCAGTGGAGTCCAGACTGAAGATGCTGGACATTATTACTGTATGAGTTTACACTACATCAACAGTAACTGGGTGTTCACACAGTGATAAAGAGTCGTACAAAAACCTCCGAGTCACAGTGACTGAACTGAAACTGCAGCTGCTCAAACACTTTCTCACACACTACTGACACACACACACACACGCACAAATAAACTGCACCTGTGTAACACAGTATCAGCTCTATTAGACTGTGATCTGTCCTGTGACAGACAGAGATAAAAACAGTCTGTATATTGATATCAAATCAAACAAACAAAACTGCCACCATATGTTTTTGAGCTTTTACAAGTAGCTTTATCTTTCCCTCGAAGTTTATCAAGATAATAATAAAGATATTAATCATAATAACTGTTCTATCAAAACTACTGACTCTATCATTCATCTCAGTGCATTGTTAATGATTAAAGCAATTTTAATGCATTCTGATGACCTATGACCTCTAGAATGACCTTTGCCCTCTAAGGAAGTTCAATGACATATTACTGTAGCAACTCTGTCATTTGAATCATCAGAAAGCCTGTAGCTTCAGACACAGGAATAAATGTTTATGACTCGTAACATGGAAAAATATCCTAAACACTGTTATGATTTATGAGCATCATGTGTTGGAATCCTTACACAGATTTACATATAGATTATTTGCATCGCAGCTCACGCTTCAGGAGGATTTATAACTCTGAGTCTGAACACTGAGAATCTGAACCAACAGCAACCATGAGCTTCATCTTCATCATCTTCATCTGGATGTTCTCCAGCTGTTTCACAGGTCAGGAAATATGAAGTTAAACTGCTCTAATCTAATTGATCATTTGTTTTAGAAATATTATCCAAATATGTAATTCTGAATGTTTATTTATTCTTCTTGATGTAGAATCAGTTGGTGAAGTGACAGTCACTCAGACGCCTGCAGTGAAACCTGTTCCTCTCAGAGACACAGTTACTATATCCTGTAAAACCAGTCCTGAAGTCTACCAGGGTTGGGGTTATCAGCCTCTATCCTGGTACTTACAGAAACCCGGAGAAGCTCCTAAACTCCTGATTTATTACGCAAACCGCCTCCAGTCAGGAACTCCATCTAGATTCAGTGGCAGTGGATCTAACAGTGATTTCACTCTGAGCATCAGTGGAGTCCAGACTGAAGATGCTGGACATTATTACTGTATGAGTGTACACTGTCCTAGTAGCTGTGTGTTCACACAGTGATAAAGAGTCGTACAAAAACCTCCGTCAGTCAGAGTCACAGTGACTGAACTGAAACTGCAGCTGCTCAAAGGAGGATCTGAAATAACATCGTCACACTTGCATTTGAAATAAAACCATATAAATTAATCTGACACTCTTAATAATTATAGAGTTCAGAAAGAGATTTTGTGCTCTTATAGATCAGTGACACATTTGAGATCTGAGTGATTGTTCAGTTCAGCTTATCATTTTAAAATAGATCTTAATTTTCATAATACTCAGTATCCTAACTTGTCATTTATTTTTTATGCACTGTATTCATACTATAAACTGCAGACAGTAAGAGTTTTATATTAGCTTGCTGTATTAATTGTAGCCCTTGATCAACAGTTCAGTTTAAGGCAAGACAAGTTTATTTATATTGCACATTTCATACACTACACCGTAAAAACTAATTTGTTCAGTATACTTAATTCAGTTGTGTGTTGCCTTAATTTAATTAAGTAAGCATAACTTAATTACATCAAGTTCTTCTTAATCTATTTAAGTTTTGTCAACTTAATTCTATCTGTGATCCGAGGAAGTGTACTCCCAGAGTGCATTGCGGCATGAATAAATTAATTGCTTTGTTTTACCATTTTTGGCTTTATTTTACCATTAAAATTGTATTTGCTATCGTTATTGGTGTTATACTGACAAGAGACAGCAAATAAAATTGTAATGGTCTAATTAATTAAATTAATTAAAGCCCTTGATCAACAGTTCAGTTTAAGGCAAGGCAAGTTTATTTATATTACACATTTCATACACTATGGCAATTCAAAGTGCTTTACATAGATTGATTGATACATAGATAAACTTCTCATCTGGCAAAACACCGGTGTATCATATTTCCACAACTCCCAGTTTTGCTCTGATTTCCTCATGCTGGTTACACTGTGTGTGTGTGTGTGTGTGTGTGTGTGTGTGTGTGTGTGTGTGTGTGTGTGTGTGTGTGTGTGTGTGTGTGTGTGTGTGTGTGTGTGTTGTTTGTACTGCCTTGTTTATACTTTCTCCTGGTATGGCGTGTGGAAAGTGCCTTGGATTTCCTACCGAAGGAGACAGTCGTGTATTTTTACGTGAGAGAAGGAGTACGTCGCTCCACAGACGCGCGACACTAACGTCGCCACAACAATAAATTAATATCTTATTCTTGTGTTTTTTTTTTCTATCTTTCTTATCAATCATTGTTAACTTTTTTTTCTTTTACTTTCCTTGTGTTCTTGATACATGTTGTGTAGAAAGTCTGCAACCTTTCAGTGTGACTTGATTGACTGACCAAATCTGAATGATTATTCCTGCGGCCGATCTCTGTGTTTGGATATAAGAAGCCTCTCTCTGACACACACATGTCCTGTGAGGAACTGTTGAGTTTTGACAATAAGTTCCTTTTGCTTGTTTGATATGTTTGATATTTTGAATAGGCCTAGATTAAATTCTAGTTTGTTTAGTTTCTTTGATACTATGTATTTTATTTAATTAAGATGATTTTAGATGTATGATTTAAAACATGCTAATGTGTTTGTATTACATTAATTGTTCCTATTTTATTTATGGTTTTATTAGAAACCAACAATAACATCACTTGTCATCAATGAGAAATGTCTACTCCTACATGTTAAATAAACTGGGAGAAAAAGACAGATGACTGAATGAGTTTTAATGGGCATTATTCCAGCAACAGCCAAATCAGCCTAAGATTTCTTCATAATTTCTACATATTGTGTATTGTATACAAAGTTGTATGTCATTAATGTAATCTCTATAACGTTTACAAGCATAATAATAAAAATAATAAAAAAAAGACTCACGTTAAAAATTCCTCACTATCTCCTGATTAAAGACTATGTGCAAATTATACTCCATCAGTTGCTATTTTATTTCTTTTTCACAATTATTAACAGCAACTTTAAAGATGAACACATAAATTCACTAATTATAATCTATCAACATAATATTCTGGAATGTGACATTCTGAGTTTCACTTTTGATATCTTCGGTAAATATTCATGGGATTTTACACTTGATCATACAATGGGCGAATACTAGCTCACAATATCAAACTTTATGCGATATAGTTTTCAGGTGAAGGCGACAAGAAAGTATTTTAATAGCCTATTATTTTCAAGATATCTACAATGACAAAATAAATGACTGGAAAATAGGCTTTTAATCACAAAATACATATTTTTTGGTCATAAAGATAGATCTAAGTGAACAATAGCCTTTAGCCCAATTGCCCAATTGGTTCAATTAATGTATCAAAGTAAGTAATCATATTGTTTAAGTGAACAACACTTTTAAAATACATTAAGAAATGTATAATGAATAAACTTCTGTATATCATGGATAATCAGAAATGCCTGCAGAGAGCGCCGTCTCCTGCCGATTGTTGTTACACTTTACATCAAGAGCAAACCATTGTTTATCTAATGTTTAATTGCTCTTAATCTGTAATGTTTGGCCACATCTTTATGATAGAAATGCTACAGCCACTCATTTCTTGAACAAGAATGTGAGCATCAGAACATGCAAACTCAGAGCAAGGCTTTACCGTTTTATTTTAAACCCTCAACCATCAATCTGCATATTTAGAAATATTTTTATGCAGTCTCCTGTGTTGTTGGCGTATGCTATTAAATTGTTACAAATCAGTTCAACAGCACAAGTTTCGTCCACATTCCCAAATGTACGTTATTGTGGCAAAAAGAATAAAATTACCGTAGCATAGAATAAAATAATTCAAGGACCATAAACGGTTTTGCCACAAACTTAACTCTGTTGAACAGAACAGTATAAGAGGGATAAAGGGATAGGGATCTTTATGTCCCAAACATGCATTTCATTTTCTTTCTACTTTGGAATATAAAAATTACATGGAGACTTATGGAAGACTTTTCCATGTCCCTCAAAAATATGATTTTTGGGATTTCTTGAGATAAATACAATGGCTCATTTCAGAGTAAAAACTCTTGAAACCAATACCATTTACAGTACAACTCACATATTTATCTGTTTTCTTGTGTCTTTTCCAATGTTGTTGTTGTTGTTTTTTCTTGGTCGCTCAGCATTTTACTGTATTAATTGTCATTACTTGAAGCCACTGTTTGTGTCTGCTTGCTCACTTTTAGGAAAACAGTGTGAATGAATGGTGATGATAGACTGACATTGATTTATTGTATGTTGTGGGAAGTCATCTATAAACTCTTAAATTCATCATTACTAATAGAAGTTGTGGGTTGTCAGAATAGTAGGTTCATTAAATATATTACAAATAAAATTCAGAGTTACATGTTCATATTGTGCTATAATGTGTAGCACTTGCTCCAACACAATACTTAATCTACTGGAGATGTAGGTTTTCACGGAGTGTGGGAAGAAATATAAAATTAGAACGGAGACCAGATGTTGAGATACAAAAAGCCGTCACTTTACTACAAGACAAACAACAATACACAGAACAGTTATTCAGGTGAAGGAAAATCTTTCAAATGACAAAAGGTAAGTAAAGTCTTCTTCCCTAGGGATTCCCCAAATACAAGACTACAAAGCCGCCATACTCCTCCTGCTCCAACGCACCTCGGAGGAAACCGGTTTGTTTCGCAAAAAGTTATCAGTGATTGATAAGCGTTAAGCGACGACAATGAGCTCCCAGCACAGGAGCCTGAGACAAGAACCAAGGCTTCTTCCACATCACTAGGGCATGTAAGCATCGCCGCGTGACCCTGATCATGGAGTTGCCCCTCGGGGAAACCCTTCGGTCCTGAGCCAGCACTGCAGGGTCTCATGTACAACAGGCCAAAGGGAATCACGCTGGACGCTGCTGCCATCAGACCCCACAGTCTCTGAAACTGTTTCCCAGTGAGTGACTGGCCTAGCTTTATTCTTTTCACAGCCGACAGGATGAACTCTATGTGTGCCGGTGAGAGGTATCCCTGCATCGACACTGAGTCCCAAACCACGCCTAGAAAAGTGGTCCTCTGTATTGGAGAAAACACACTCTTTCGGGCGTTTAGCCGTAACCCCAACTCTTTCCTGTGGGCGAGAACGACATCTCGATGCCGAACCGCCAACTGATGCGACTGATCGTGAAAGTGTGAGGTGATAGTGCTAGGCCGACCGGAAGAACTCGATATTGGTAAGGATGGAAATGTGGAAGTATGCGTCCTTGAGATCTACTGTGACAAACCAGTCCTCGGATCTGATCTGTGGCACGATTTGTCTCAGTGTTAACATTTTGAACTTTAGCTGAATGACTGACTCGTCCAGAACTCTCAGATCCAAAATGGGACGCGACCCCCCATCCTTCATGGAACGATGAAACACAGACTGTAAAACCCGGTGTCCCTGCTGGAGGAGCTGCATGTTCTATGGCCGCTTTTTCCAACAGGGTTTTCACTTCTTGTTCCATTACCAGAACCTGCTCAGGCCCACGGTGGATAGGACCCCCATAATCCTGGGCGGGCGAGACCCAATGATAACCCTTTTCACTTTAACCTTTTTTTTTTTTACCTTAAACACTTTTAAAAATATGTTATGTTTAAAAATTACACTTCCCAAATAATGTGATGCACATTTTTAAACATTAAAGGTGATTCTCGCTTGCGCACCAAACTTCCGTTGCAAGCAGGAGTTTAAAAAAAACCTCACAGAATCATTTGTAGTTGAAGTCATCAGCCATATCACTCAAGGTCTTGTAACCCAAGACTGACCCACTGAAGCTAAGCAGGATTGAGTCTTGATGGGAGACGTCCTGGGAAAACTAGGTTACTGCTGGAAGATGTGAGGAGATGGGATGATGGGGATGATTATTTATTCTGGTACTTACAGAAACCTGGAGAAGCTCCTAAACTCCTGATTTATCGTGTAAACAGCCGTCAGTCATTTCTTGTCTATTACCACCCACTGCTACTTTCACCAACGACGGAAATAAGCGCAGTTTCAACAGCTTAATATGTGGGAGAGCGTTGCTATATAGAGTGACAATATTTTATTGCAATAGGTAGCAGTTCAAAATCAATACCAAATCAAAACTAGTTAGCACATTATTTGTAATTGAAAAGCTTTAATGACAAAACATGGTTAAGGTTACACTTAAAATAGTTACAACAGATGTATGAGATGATTATAACTTATATCATTAATTGTACACAGCATATATGTAAAATGTTACCAGAGAGAGAGAGAGATAGAGAGAGAGAGAGAGAGAGAGAGAGAGAGAGAGAGAGAGAGAGAGAGAGAGAGAGAGAGAGAGAGAGAGAGAGAGAGAGAGAGAACCCCAAGAAAGCGACCCAGAGAATAAAAGAGAGCCAGAGCATAAAAAGAGGCAGATCAACAGTTACAATCTTCTTTTATCCTTTCCCTGACCATGTGACCCAAATGTGAGACGTTCAAACTGACCAATCAGATAATTACAACTTCCCCCACCGTACTAAAGGTGTGACAATTCATAGACCCCCGAAGTACACACATCTCACAGGCCTACAGGCCTTGATCACGATCAGCCCCTCAAATCCTAATGGTCTTTGAGGAAAGAGGGGGTGGAAAACAGTAAAGCAAATGTCTTTGTTCATTTAAAATATCTTGAATTATTTTCAATCCTACAGTATCGTGGATGATATAAATCTGCAGCAGGTATTAAATTCTCTCAAAATCTGAATGAAACTGATCATTAAAACAGTGTTTAGAGCGAGAAGATCGACCCAAAATAACATGAAGTAAATCATGAGTGTCTGTTTCTGAAAATAATAAATAGAAGTTTATTAGCAAAGACACTAAAAGACAAAACAGTGTTTCTTCTGTCTTCAGGGAAATGATGTGGAGTGTGTTTGCATATTGATCAGATCTTCAGTGTGTGAGAGTGTTTATAGTGCTGTGAGTTTAACACTTCATCACTGACACACACAACAATCTTCATCAACATGACCTTCATCATCATCTTCATCTGGACTCTCACAGCGTTTGCTCAAGGTTTGTGGAGCACAAGTTTGATATTAATTAAATTCTTCAAGTATATTGTCAAAGTTTTGAGTGTATTTTCTTGTTGTGTGTTTCAGAGTGTAGAGGACAGATCACCGTCACTCAGAGTCCCTCAATAACAGCAGAACAACCAGGAGGAACTGTGAATATCAAATGTAAAACCAGCAGTAATGTGTACAATGGAAATTGTTTAGCCTGGTACTTACAGAAACCTGGAGAAGCTCCTAAACTTCTGATTTATTACGCAAACCGCCTCCAGTCAGGAACTCCATCTAGATTCAGTGGCAGTGGATCTAACAGTGATTTCACTCTGAGCATCAGTGGAGTCCAGACTGAAGATGCTGGACATTATTACTGTCAGAGTTATCACTACATCAACAGTAAAAATGTGTTCACACAGTGATAAAGAGTCGTACAAAAACCTCCGTCAGTCAGAGTCACAGTGACTGAACTGAAACTGCAGCTGCTCAAACACTTTCACACACACACACACACTCACACACACACTAAGAAAAGCAATATGATCTTATAATAAGCAATAATATAATAAATTATAATAATATAAAAGTTTGAGCTTCGTCATTATATGACAGTTTTGATCATGATTTTTCAGAAGTCATGTTTCTCCTGTTATTTTCAGTCCTTTGTGAGAAAATTCAGTCACATTTGATCTTCACTAGTGGATATTTTACAATCTTTCACCATATTTTTGTTTTTCTGCATTTATGATTTATCCTCATTCTTCTTTCTAAACTGAATCACTAGCATCATAAAGATGTTTTGCTTGATCAATTTAATAAGTCTATCGATTTTTTTTTAAGTTCATACTTCATAGATTAACAGCATCTTAAAACACAGCCCTCAATTTCAGAGCAGATGAACATTTATATAATTTAAATTAATATCTTTACATAGAATTTTAAAATTAATTTATAAAGTAAGTATTTAAGATTACAGATTACCAAACAGGTGCAGTCCACAACCACCATCATCATCAAATAAAACCAAAAACATTTTATATTTATGGTTTAATTTAACAGTGCTATTTTTTGTGCAATTTAACACATCCATGTACAGTGGAAATTTATTTATAGTTCGTTTTTTATATTAAAGATTAAAGTTTGTTTATACGCATGTGTGAATATAGTGTGTGTTGTGATGAACCAACATGTAACTCATAAAGATGAAATCTTATTAACAAACTGACTAATGAATCCATAAGCACAGATGAAACTGTTCCAGTTCAGAGCGTTGAACCAGTAAAAGAGAGAAACTGTGAGTTTGAGGTGAAAATCTCATTTGCATTGTCAGGTTTAGTGATTGTGACGGTCTCAGAATAGAGCAGCTCGTCTCCAGTGACCATGTTCAAACCCCAAGAGCTTCATTTGACATTTACTGCTGAATGCAGCTGTTCTCAACTATTACAATCAATCAAAAGCAGCTGAAACTTTAGTGCAGGACTTTGAAGGAACGACACACTGATCAATGATGCAGTCACACACACATGTGCGCTTGCGTTCAGATGAAGCTTTATTGAATGAACAGCAATGGCAGCACATTGACAGACTGCTTCAGTATTGAGCTGTAAATCACATGCCGCTCAGATCCGCTGGTCTTCACTGGAGAAACATCAGCACTCGGAGCTCTTGAGGAACGAGGCCTCTTGAGCAGCTCCGGCATGTGTTCCTCTGCAGACCAAGCGCTCTCTGCCTTCCCAGCGTGCTTTGCTGAGGCTCAGGACGCTGCTGCGACTGTAGAGACCGCCCCGCTCACTCTCTGCGCTGGTCTGAACCCCCTCGGTGACCTCTGACCCGTCC
This sequence comes from Rhinichthys klamathensis goyatoka, assembly GCF_029890125.1. Lineage (NCBI taxonomy): Eukaryota > Metazoa > Chordata > Actinopteri > Cypriniformes > Leuciscidae > Rhinichthys > Rhinichthys klamathensis. The sequence continues at coordinate 1,516,558 of NW_026606734.1, forward strand.
AGCGTCCAGCTCACCGTCGCCCCCTGTGGAGAGTAAGAGCTGAGCAGGCAGAGCAGAGCGGAGGAGTCTCCAGAGACCAGCAGAGACACGGAGGGAGACACGGAGGGCCCGGCTGAAACACACACACACACACACACACAGTTAGTTAGATGTCAGACTCGGTCATGTAGTAGAAATCACAATAATTTTATCTTTACAGAAATTCCACATAACTGCTTTCATTCATAAACCACAAATATCCTGAATTCAGTTTAAAAATATTCTCAGTTAAATCAATATTCACTAATACTCAAAAATGTATCATGTAATTCTAAATATAAATCAGTTCTGTAAAGCAGACATGATATACAGCTAATCTTACAGTAATTTGAAATTTTCTGAATAATCATTTCATTATTAATTGTATTTTGAAAAATTCTTAAGACTCTCAAGCATAATGATCAGCAAATTTCAGTTCAAATGATGAATTTTTCAAATCTTTCTATTTGTCTGATGATGACGCCTAAAAATTGAATTATTTTATCCGTATAATCAAACTTTTGTGTCATGGATTTTAAAAGTATTAGCAGTTAAATTTACCAAGAATTATGGACACAATTATGTACTTTTAAAAAACCTGAATATGTCAAAAAATATAACAATATTACAAACTACATTCAATATAATATTACAATGATATTGCAATCAACCTATTACATTTTAAAACACAATGAAATTGAAGCAACTTTTGTTTCATGCATTTTAAAAAGCCATTAATAGTTACATTTACCAAGAATTATAGACAAAAATATTTTAAAGTAGTAGTCAATACATGAAATTAACAACATTTTTGCAATAACAAGATGTTCAATTATTTGTGTAAAATGAAAAAGGACATTTAAAAACATTTATATGAATTATAAAATTTAAATAAATAAAAAAATATACTAAATATTTGAAAAAAATATAAAAAATATTTGATTTTTTTACGTTTTTTTTACGAGTTAGGTTAAAAAGAATTCTCCATTAAATCAATATTAACTATTACTGAATGTACACTGTAAAAAAATATTGTTATTTTAAAAATGAAATACAAAAAATGCTACAGTAAAAATTCTTAATTGATAAATGTTTGTTCCTTTACTGATACATTAAAGTTGTAATAGATTTAACTGGAAATGTCATGGTATATTACAGTAAAATAGTGTTAAATTTACAATTTTGGAAGTGAAAAGAACAGGTCTGGCGAACAAAGCAGCCTTTTTCTTACCATAGTTACAGATTTTTTATAATGTATCAAGTTCAAGATGTATAAATATAAATCAGTTCTCTGAAGCAATCATGATACACTTTCAAAAATATGATATTTGTTCCGTTCTGCATTAATTAAAAAGTTTAACTGATTTTCAAGAACTCTGTCCAAGTGCAATTTGATCATTTTATTGTGATATTGTATAAGATTTTGGAAATTATCATTTCAATATATTATTTGTATTTTGAAAATAATCACCATTCAGGATACTTAGTTTAACTACTAAATTTCTTTTTGACTGATGATGACAATGATGACATTTATTTTGTCTATATTTTCCAAACTTTGGTTCAAATTAAATATATTAAGGATTCATTTAAAATATTGCTATTAATTAAAATACATTTAAATGTTAGAACACATTATGTGTGAAATTATGTGTGTAAAACTTTATGAATGTGAACTATGGATTGCAATGTACAAAACATAGAATATCACCAAATATTACATATTCATAATATAGCAGACAAAATTAAATAATAAAATGTATGCAATCAATCAATATCAGTAAAATAGAAAAAAAATTACAATAAATAAGATTTGAAATGTAAGCTAAGCTTTTCAATTATATTTTTTTGTAATAAATTAAGAATATTGTTGTCAAATGCTGTTAAATAACCTTAAATCTCCTTCTAAAAACACACACATACATTTTTATTAAATAATTTAAGAAAGACTCACAGGTTCTGATCGTCAGTTTAGTTCCTCCACCGAAAGTCCTCCACAGTGTTTCATTCTAGTGAAAGCGTCATACAAAAACCTCCGTCACACTCAAATGAACACACACACCAGCAGAGAAAGAGACGAACGACACACACACACACACACACACACACACACACACACACACACACACACACTGATATGAGACTCAACATCATGATTATTGAACTGAAGTGACTTTCACAGAAACAGCCTCATCGTCTCTAAATGTCTCTTAATGCATGAAAACTATTAAATCTAAATAAATAATATAATCAGAAAGACTCTGTAGTGATATTTACACATCTGAGGAGTTTCTAAATGATCGTGTGTTTCTCAAAGCATTTAAATAAGTTTTGATGACCTGTGACCTCTGGAATGACCTTTGACCTCTCATGGAGTTCACAGTGAAATACTCGTTTCTTTTAGTGATGAAACTCTGTCACTCGATTCATCAGAAAGTCTGAACTCTGAACCAGAGACTCATGCAGAATAAAGAAGAAATGATTTCTAAACTTGTAAAGAAGTGAAAACACACTCATTGATCATGAGAATAAAACACATTAAAGGCATAAACTGGATCAGTTTCGTCTGCATGTTCATGTTCATGTGTGTTTTCCTCCAGCTGGTTTTTGCTCAGAGAGTCACTTTGCATCGGCACGTGTTTCAGCTCTCCGAGTGTTTATAGCCTTCAGACTCACACACTTTATAACACACGGCTGTTTACCACGGTACAAACCCAACACACACCATGAATCTCTTCAGCGGCTTCATCTGGATTCTGACAGCTTTTATTCCAGGTAACAGAAGTCAAAGCTCGTCATTTCTGAGTCTTTAATGTTCATTTCATTTGATGAAACTCATATAATGTTGTTGTCGACAGCATCCAGAGGAATCACTGTGACTCAGCCTGAAGTTGTGACTGTTTCTGAAGGACAAGAAGCCACTATAGAGTGTAAAACTGATGCTGGGATAAATGGCTTGGGTTTAGCATGGTATCAGCAGAAACACGGAGAAGCTCCTAAACTCATCATTTATGCTGTAGATGAACTCTATGATGACAGTTTCAGTCGATTCAGTGGGAAAGGAAGATCTGGAGGAACAGATTTCACTCTGAGCATCAGTGGAGTCCAGACTGAAGATGCTGGACATTATTACTGTATGAGTCGACACGAGATCAACAGTAATTATGTGTTCACACAGTGATAAAGAGTCGTACAAAAACCTCCGTCAGTCAGAGTCACAGTGACTGAACTGAAACTGCAGCTGCTCAAAGGAGGATCTGAAATAACAATATAGGCAATAAGTAGCACTTAAAAGTCAATACCAAATCAAAACTAGCACATTATTTGTAATTGAAAAGGTTTAATGACAAAACATAGTTATGGTTAAACTTAAAATAGTTACAACATAGATGAATGAGATGATTATAACTTATATCTATATATTATACTGTAGGCCTATATTATATTATATTATATTATAACTTGTACCCCGTGTAACAGGTCAAAGAATGACAAATATTTTTGTAACCTTTTATCTTTTATTTTCTATTGGTTGTGAGTTTATTTCACCAAAATACTGTATTGTTCAGTTATGTCATGGTAGCTTATAGGTATTGGGAGAGTTATTTGTTGTGTATGTGCGCCCTCTATTGGATGAATTCATATACTGTCATATACTGAATTTTCGCGTTCTTTTCTCAGTCTGCATTCTAAGTGATTGAGAGAGGTATGTGTTCGCGTCAGCGCAATGTAAAATTGAGATATATCTGTTAAAACTTTAGTTTCAATGCACATGGTAACTAGTATGTGTAATTTATAATGAGTGCAGTTACATTTAATCTAAATGTGTCGAGAACTTTGCTGTTTTGAGAGTTTGAGAAATGGCTAGCATAGCTAACCTCGTGTTCTGTGGTTGTATGTTAGCGATCGTCATTCTATCCTCTTGTGTCACAGCCCACGTTTCATTTGCCCTTTTTCTTATGTTAGGCTGATTCTGCTCGATGATAGAATCCTGAATTTTGCTCTCTTTGAAATTTAACAGGTATGTACTCCCAATACCAGGTTATGAATATAATGTGTTCATTTAAAAAGTTTTCTTGTATTGATTAATGTTCAATGGCACTGAAAAGCCCGATGTAAGGCATGTAGGCCTACATGTTGCTTCGCGCATATTACTGAATGTATGTATTAACTATTGAAAGTATGGTTTGTTTCATGTTGCATAATGTTAATGTAAGAGCTAAAAGCCCAGAGTGGAGAACAGAGATAACACGCAATATGACACATACACATTATATATCAGAGCATAATGTGATGTTTATTTTCTTTTGTATTTTCTTTTCTGATTTTTGAATGTAATTAAATGTGGAGTCTGCATTCTAAGTGATTGAGAGAGGCTGATTCTGCTCGATGATAGAATCCTGAATTTTGCTCTCTTTGAAATTTAACAGTTGAGCCAAATAAAGTGCCTTGAGGAAAGTCAGTGTCCTGTCTTCAGCGCACCAGAACACAACGCAGTAGTCGGCGAAGTGCAGACCGCGCCGGCTACATTGGTGCCGTGACCCGGATATCTCCGCTTCAGATCATCGCCAGGGTGATCGCGGGTGGTTGCTGTGACGAGTAGAAACTTCTTCGGGACATTGACAAGTATATGGGCTAATGTTAATGTGTAAATGGTAACTCTAAATTGCCTCTATCTCGAGTAGTATCATTTTACGTTGTGATTTTCATACCATATTTGCATGTGCTAGTAATTCACATAGGATTACCATAGTTGATCACATTACAACTTTTGAAAAAAATGGCTGATGGTAAGGATGTGCAGACACCATTTAGCTTTGGAGATGCTGGGGTGCTAAGCCTAGGGAGGGGCAGGTTTATGAGTAGGGTCGAGTGCACGCCGGTTAAAGGTGCTGGTGTACTAAACAGACCTGTACTCTCATCCACACGCTTGCACACTGACGAGTATTCTCCCGCACCACACATGCGTAGGTTAGGAGATGCCTCAGACATTGAGAACGGTGTTAGTTCAGTGGGGCGTCCTGTATTCTCATACACTCACGCGCGCACAGATGAACATTCTCCACGCCAGCCAGTGTCTAGTCCAGATGTGAGTTCCGCGAACTTAGGGAATCTCATTACACAATTAGCTCACGAAATAGGGGAGAACATTGCTGGCCAACTACAGAGATCTGTTGGTAGTGCAGATAGCCAAACTACTCCTACACCTAGCCTGAACCTAGGATATGGACAGTCTGACTTGAACATGACTGGAGTAAAGTTAGTTATGAAGACAGATGTCAAAGAGCCGCCGTACTTCAGGGGTGATGGAACAGACAAACATACAGTACATGAGTGGGAAGAAATTATGAGTGTTTACCTGAATAAGAGGGGCGTCCCCCTACAAGAGTACTCCCAGGAGATAATGTCAAGACTAATGGGAAAGGCTAGAGACATTGTAAAAGTTACCCTGCGCAGCATGCCATCGCTGCAGCCAGCTGAAAACTCCAAGCTCGTCTTTGATATTCTGAAACAACATTTCAGTGAGGTAACCTACTCATCAATGCCTTTAGCAGACTGCTATAACACACTTCCTTTGGCTGGAGAAAGTCCCATGGACTATTGGATACGCTTGAATAAGGCCGTGGATGTCGCGGATGAGTGTCTGAGAAGGCATGGGCGGAACATTGAGGACCCCTCTCACGAAGTCACAATGATGCTGGTGAAACACTGTCCTGACCCCGCTCTAGCAAGTGTCTTAAAGTGCAAAACAGCTGAAAAGTGGACAGCAAATGAGATTCAGGAACACCTTGTTGAACATCAGAGAGAGGCCAGAACAATGTCTCAAGCCAAATCTTACCGGCCAAAGAACATAGGTGTACATGCTCAGACATCAGCAACAGAGACAGTCACTGCTAATAACACCACAGACCTTACTTGCTACCCGAAGACAATGGGGCTCCCATCCTCTCCTCAGACCGAGAGTGCCTGCATCCAGTCTCTCATTGGCTTGCTGAACCGTGTGCTGGAGCAGACGGCCCAGACAGCAGCAGTCGTGCCACCTAGCAGGGGGCCAGCGGCCATCGTCCAAAATAGATGTAGAGTCTGTCAGTCTGCTGAACACTCAACTACTGCGCACTGTAGACAGGCGAACCTCTGTATGGGCTGTTACAAGCCCGGCCACTGGAAGAGAGAGTGCCAACAGCGCCGGCCAAGAATTAACACCCAGCCACAGTTAGCACAAGCACAGCCTAAACCTGAGCAAGGCGGAGCCAGTTTAAACTAGATAGCTCACATACGGAAAGGGGATGTTGATGAAAGCAATGTCCGATAAGTGCACAGTAATTGTTCAGAATATTCACACAGTCGAGACGTTCAGTAAGTTGTTTCACGCACCAGTGACAGTGAATGGCCGTGCTCAGTTGCAAGGGCTCCTCGATACAGGGTCCATGGCCTGCACGATAAGTGAAGAGGCGGAGCAGAGACTACTATCAGATAGCGTCTTGACCGAACAGCAAGAACTCCCGCAGCGCATCATCCTTGTTGGCTGTGGAGGAGTACAGGTGAGCCCCAAGTGTATGTATGACATGGAACTAAGTTTGTATGGGGTGAAGTGCATGGTCCCAGTCCTGGTGGTCACTGGTCAGAAAGACGACATCATAGTAGGCACCAACATGCTAAAATGTGTGCTGCATCAGCTGAAAAATGAAAGGAATTATTGGACTCTTATCTCGAGCAACACAAAGGGGTCTTCAGATGGTGAACAGTTCTTGGAAATGATGTCAAGCCTCACGAGATGGAGGGGTGAAGATGTGCCGGAAAAAGTAGGGACAGTGAAGTTAACTCAAGCGGTGACTCTCCTCCCCAAACAAGAGTACCTGCTATGGGGTAGACTGCCAAGTGATGTGCCCAAGTCACCTGGGAGCACAGTTATGGTGGAGCCTACAACCTCTAGGTGTGTGCCCAGGGGCATCATGGTGGGGAGAGTGGTAACGCCGCTGTGGGGAGATGGCTGGACCCCCATGAAAATCACCAACATCTCTAACAAACCACTCACCCTGAGAAAGAACAGCAAGCTCGCAGACGTCTCTACTTGTGTTGCTGTTGAAGACCTCACACTGTTCCAGGGTTCCTGTCAGAGTGGCTCTGGCTCTGTTAGAGTGACTCATGAGAAACAGGACGACAACACTGACCTGAAAGACAGGCTGCAGAAGTCTGGTCTGGGAAATGTCGACATTGACCATTGTGAAGCGAGCCACTCCACCAAGCTCCAACTTGTGACGTTACTGGAGAAGTATCAGGATATATTCTCAAAGCATCATCTTGACTGTGGAGAAGCCAAGGGCTTTGCGCATAGAATCCGCCTCACAGACGACCGTCCCTTCCGTCTTCCGTATCGCAGAGTGCCGCCAGCCCACTATCAAAAGCTGCGTCAAGTTCTGACCGAGATGGAAGAGCAGGGAATCATACGGAAGTCAATGAGTGAATATGCTTCCCCACTCGTGATGGTTTGGAAGAAAAATGGCGATCTCCGTATATGCACAGACTTTCGATGGCTGAATGCGAGAACCATCAAGGATGCTCATCCTTTGCCCCATCAATCGGACTGCTTGGCTGCCCTTGGCGGTAATGCTGTCTTCAGCACCATGGACCTTACGTCTGGTTTTTATAACCTGCCCATGCATGAGGAGGACAAAAAGTATACCGCCTTCACAACACCACTAGGCTTGCACGAGTATAACAGAATGCCGCAGGGGCTTTGCAACAGTCCGGCGTCCTTCATGAGGATGATGCTGAGTATCTTTGGTGATCTTAATTTCAGCAGTCTCTTGTGCTACCTAGATGACCTATTGATTTTTGCCCCCAATGAACAGCAGGCCCTCAGCAGATTGGAGGTTGTTTTTCAGAGGCTGCGGGAGCACAACCTGAAGTTGAGTCCGAAAAAGTGCCATCTGTTGCGGAGGTCCGTGAAGTTCCTCGGACACATTGTTGACGGTGACGGTGTTGCTGTTGACCCGGAGAAGGTTGAAGTCATCGCCAAAATGTCGAAGAGGGACTTGATGGAAGACGATAGCTGCACTCCTTCAGTCCACAGAGTGAAGTCGTTCCTGGGGATGGTATTTTATTACCAACATTTCATACCAAATTGCTCCTCCATCGCAAAACCCCTGTTCGCCCTCACAGCTGGGCAGAAACGGAGAGGAAAGCCCGGGAAGTACAGTCAGAATCCAGGAGTCTACAGAAAGCTCAAGCCTGCAGACTGGAACCCTGACTGCGACTCCGCTTTCTCCAGTCTTAAGGAGAAGCTCCTGAACTGTGTGGTCCTCACCCATCCAGACTTCTCTAAGCCCTTGGTTCTGTCCATTGACGCGTCTCTTGACGGCCTAGGGGCAGTTCTGTCCCAGATACCAGAAGGGGAAATGAAGGCACGCCCGATCGCCTTTGCCAGCAAGACCCTCACTGGCTCACAAAAGAGGTATCCTGCCCACCGCCTGGAGTTCTTGGCGCTCAAATGGAGTGTTTGTGAAAAATTCAGCCACTGGTTGAAGGGCCACACTTTTACAGTGTGGACCGACAATAATCCTTTGACTTATATCATGACCAAACCAAAACTTGACGCTTGTGAACAAAGGTGGGTGGCAAAGCTTTCCCCATACACTTTCAGCATCAAACACATCCCTGGGATAAAGAACATCGTGGCAGATGCCCTAAGTAGAGATCCTTTTGCTAAGTCTGTGAGCCAAAGGTTGATCAGCGAGCCATATGAAAGTCTTTTGGCTGAAGCAGAGGGAACCAAGGAGGAGAAAGTCCAAGATCTCTTCCGGTGCAGGACCCAGTGTCACCAGGCACACGATGCAGGCTGCTGCGTAACCACGGGCACCACTCGAGATAGGCTGGCCGGCAGTCAAGAACCCTCACATGTGAGATCTGCTTGTGAAGCTCACGTAGAGTGGGAAAGGGGAGCAGAAATAAGAGCAACACAGTTTCTCAATGCTTTTCCCCAGGCGGTACCCTCAGAACAAGACACACTTCCAGTCCTCTCCATCGGCGAGCTAAGGCACAGCCAGGAAACAGATCCAGTTATCAGGGAAGTCCTGCCACTCGTTCAGAGGGGTGAGCCACCACCTAGGCGAGGGAGAAGTAGGTTAGCTCTTACAGCCCAGACACTGTGCAAGCAGTGGCATCACTTAAAAGTCCAGGATGGAGTTCTATATAGGGTAACCAAAGACCCGTTAAGTAGAGAGAAGAGGTATCAGTTTGTGCTGCCTGTAAGCTTGAAGGCCAAGGCTCTCGCTGGTGTGCATGACCTCGCTGGGCATCAAGGGCAGGCCAGAACAGCACACCTCGCCCGACAGCGTTTCTTTTGGCCGCAAATGGGAAGAGACATCAAGGAATATGTGAAATGCTGCCGACGGTGTATTCTTTGCAAAGACTCCTGAACCAGCTGCCCGAGCTCCCTTGGAGAGCATCCGCACTTCGGCACCCATGGAACTAGTGTGCATTGATTTTTGGAGTGCTGAGGACTGTAAGCAAAGATCTGTGGATGTGTTAGTCATAACAGACCACTTCACAAAATTGGCTCATGCTTTCCCCTGTGTCAACCAAACTGCAAAGCAAATAGCAAAGAAGTTATGGGATAACGTGTTCTGCATCTATGGTTTTCCGGAGCGAATACATTCCGATCAGGGAGCCAATTTTGAAAGCAAACTCATAGCTGAACTCCTCAGCCTCACAGGGATTAAGAAAACACACACAACAGCATACCATCCTATGGGAAATGGGCAGACCGAAAGGTTCAATAGGACGCTGGGCAGTATGTTGCGTTCCCTACCGCTGGCAGCTAAACAACACTGGGTCCAACAGATACAGACTTTGACCTTTGCGTATAACTCCACCATTCATGAAACAACTGGATATCCCCCATTTTACTTGATGTATGGTCGAGTCCCCAGACTCCCGGTAGATATGGTCTTCAAACAGGTCTTGAGGGATCCCGTCGTGGTGAATTATAAGACCTATGCAGAGAAGCTGATGGCGAACCTCCATGTGGCTGCTGGCATAGCTCAGCAGCATGCGAGGAAAGGACAGCAACATCAAGCTGATGGATACAACAAGACAGTACGTGGAACCCACTTGAACGTTGGCGACCGAGTTTTGCTTGCTAATAAAGCGGAGAGAGGGAAGAGGAAGTTAGCGGACAAGTGGGAGCCCACCATGTATACCATCATAGACCGAAACCCTCAGACTCACGTTTACAAAGTCAGGGAGGAAAGTGGGAAAACCAAAGTCGTCCATCGGAATCTGATGTTGGATGTGAGCTTCTTGCCTGTGCCAGAACAAAGCAGGGAAGAGATGGATGAAGCTGCCTCCGATGTGGCCAGGGAGTTCCAGCCTCCCTCTGTTGATGCCTTGAGTGGCCTGGCAGTAGACGCTTCTGAGGACCGTACCCGCTTGTGGTTAAACGCGTCATCTGATGCTGAGTCTGAGTCTATAGGAGAAGCTGATGAGTCTGAGATGGAGAATGAAATACCCCACTCCCTGTCTAGAGACCCTGTTCAACTGACACCTACGAGAGCCCAGTCTAGTGAGGTCAGAAGCCAAGGAGGAAACGAATACTCACCTGTGAGAGACTTGTCGGCTTCCAGTGTGTTCCCTGACTTGCACATGACTGACATTGACTCTGTTGCCCCAATTAATGTTCCTGATTTAGATGAGACAGAGTCCTCGGATGTCGCCTCACCTGTTACAATGACTGATAGTCACACACCTGCACAAGGGCCTGAGAGACAGGTTGTCAGGACACGTACTGGCAGGGTTGTTAAGGCAGTCAATCGCTTGATAGAGAACATGGTGCAAAAACCATTCACCAAGGGTTTTGTTAAAGGGGTCAATAGAAGGTCACTGTCTTTACTCTCCTTATTTTAGATATAGAGAAAAAAAATAGAGACTCATATATTTTTTTTTATCACCTGTAGTATGACTTGAGTCATGAGATGTTCATATTGGAGGAAAAGCGTTCCGAGATCTAATATGGTGTAAAAGGCATCATATTCGCTAGAAGGGGCAGTAGCCTGATCAACTGCTGTTTTCTTTCAACTTACTTTTGTAAGTAGCTTTATATGCTGTGTATGGGGAATGGAGTCCCAGGGTTATCTTGAATCAAGTGAACAAGAATTTTGTTTTGTATGTTTTGTTCCTTTTCTACCCTCTACGTGCTAAGGATTTTGGTGAAATTAAAGAGGGGTGAATGTAACAGGTCAAAGAATGACAAATATTTTTGTAACCTTTTATCTTTTATTTTCTATTGGTTGTGAGTTTATTTCACCAAAATACTGTATTGTTCAGTTATGTCATGGTAGCTTATAGGTATTGGGAGAGTTATTTGTTGTGTATGTGCGCCCTCTATTGGATGAATTCATATACTGTCATATACTGAATTTTCGCGTTCTTTTCTCAGTCTGCATTCTAAGTGATTGAGAGAGGTATGTGTTCGCGTCACCGCAATGTAAAATTGAGATATATCTGTTAAAACTTTAGTTTCAATGCACATGGTAACTAGTATGTGTAATTTATAATGAGTGCAGTTACATTTAATCTAAATGTGTCGAGAACTTTGCTGTTTTGAGAGTTTGAGAAATGGCTAGCATAGCTAACCTCGTGTTCTGTGGTTGTATGTTAGCGATCGTCATTCTATCCTCTTGTGTCACAGCCCACGTTTCATTTGCCCTTTTTCTTATGTTAGGCTGATTCTGCTCGATGATAGAATCCTGAATTTTGCTCTCTTTGAAATTTAACAGGTATGTACTCCCAATACCAGGTTATGAATATAATGTGTTCATTTAAAAAGTTTTCTTGTATTGATTAATGTTCAATGGCACTGAAAAGCCCGATGTAAGGCATGTAGGCCTACATGTTGCTTCGCGCATATTACTGAATGTATGTATTAACTATTGAAAGTATGGTTTGTTTCATGTTGCATAATGTTAATGTAAGAGCTAAAAGCCCAGAGTGGAGAACAGAGATAACACGCAATATGACACATACACATTATATATCAGAGCATAATGTGATGTTTATTTTCTTTTGTATTTTCTTTTCTGATTTTTGAATGTAATTAAATGTGGAGTCTGCATTCTAAGTGATTGAGAGAGGCTGATTCTGCTCGATGATAGAATCCTGAATTTTGCTCTCTTTGAAATTTAACAGTTGAGCCAAATAAAGTGCCTTGAGGAAAGTCAGTGTCCTGTCTTCAGCGCACCAGAACACAACGCAGTAGTCGGCGAAGTGCAGACCGCGCCGGCTACACCAGCATATATATGTAAAATGTTACCAGAGAGAGAGAGAGAGAGAGAGAGAGAGAGAGAGAGAAGAGGAGGTAAAGAGAGAGAGACAAAGGGACCCAGAGCATAAAGAGTCAGAGCAACAGTTACAATCTTCTTTTAGCCTTTCCCTGACCATGTGACTAAAACATAAATATGAGACATTCAAGGTGACCAATCAGATAATTACAACTTCCCCCACTGACAATTCACACATCCCCAAAATACACACATCTTACAGGCCATGATCACTATCAGCCCCTCAAATCCAAATGGTCACTAGCCGCGTTCCCACTGCCGGGCCGAACCGTATAGTGCGTGCCAGAGCCAGTCGCGTTTCCACTGTCACTTCCGGGGCTTGATCGGGACTTACTCGGGGCCAACGGCCAGGATTTCTGGCCGTCGAATACCTTGGGCCAAAGCGGGTCGGCTCGGGCTAGAGGCGTGCTCAAGGTAAAAGGCATAGTTTATCTGTCTTATAGGGAAAGTTATGGTCTGCGGGCTGCGGCAAGATGCACATTTCACTTTTTTATATCATGCAAAATAATCGCTGCTCGAAATGGAGGATCGCCTGTATTGGTCTGTCGAAGATACCAAAGCTCTTCTGAGCATTCGGGCAGAAGAAAGGGTGCAACGTCAATTTGACGGCGTGCGCAGAAACGAGGATGTTATAACATACATCGTTGCTGAACTTGCTAAGCTAAGCATTCGGCGAACAACGCTTCAAGTTCAGGAAAAAATAAAAGAGTTGCGGGTGCAGGACAAGGCGATTAAAACGCACAATGGACAAAGCGGAGCCCAGAGAAGGAACTTTCCATGGTTCGACTTGATGGACGGTGTGCCGGGTCACCGTCCCTCTGTTAGTGGCGAGACAAGTCGGGACACTATGGCAGCCACAGCCGGGGAGTTAATATACATGCTATCTTCCTAACTTAAAGGTGCAATGTGTAACATTTTTGAGTATCTATTAACAGAAATGCAATATGACATCCATAACTATGTGTTCAGTGGTGTATAAAGAACTTACTTAATAAACCGTAATGTTTTATTACCTTATAATGAGGCATTTATATCTACATAGGCGCGGGAATCCCCTTCTATGAAGGTCGACATATTGTGACGTCATGTTTCTATCGTAGCCGAACGCGAACAAACAGCGTTACAGAGCGCGTTTCGTCACTACCTTGAAAGAGAAGCCACAGGAAGCTAGAAGAAGCTAGCCATAAACACCGTGAGTAGTGACTTTTCCCTTGTCAGTGGTGTAAATATGTAGTTGGATTGTTTCATGTAACTTAATTATTCTCCCTCGCTGTGTTATGGCTTTGCTATGTGGGGATAAATGTGCTGGTTAAGTTTGTGAGACAGCTGATTAGTAGGCTACTCTTGTCATTGAGCGTAAAACAGTTACAGGAATCACCAACCCGTCGATCTTGGAAGCATTTTAAGTCGATCGAGTTTCCAAAATCAGATAAAAAAGCCTATTGTGTGTAGTAAGTGGTGTCTAGGGGATGCGGAGGCGCGCGCGCTGTTACAATCTCGTCATTTTTGCCGCGCGCACCTTTGGGCTCATGCGGACGTGTCGAGTTTAAACAAGGCTTTACGCTTTAACCAGCTCAGCCACAGTAACAGCTCATATTAGCCAGCTAAACTTTTACTACCCTGTTATAAAAAAATATATAGTTGCATAGTTTCATGTGGTTCTTCTCCCTCGCTGTATTATGGGTTTGCTATGTGGGGAGAATGTGCTGGTTACGTTCGTGAGACAATCAGCTGATTACTATTATTATATTATGTATTAAGACCCTAGATCCTCACCTGAAACTTTATCCATGATGTGGTTTATAATGGACTCTGTGGTACAGAAACTTGGTTTACGCTGGCTATTCTCTGCTGTCTGAGACGACGATGTTTGTCCCGTTTTAGCCACCGTAGCTTCTTCGAAAGGGAGGGGTGAGCGGTGGGCTGAGCCCTTAGTGTAAACTCGCAACCGAACCGCTAGATGTCGCTAAAAGTCACACACTGCACCTTTAAGAATAAATACATTCATAATACCCGCTGAAATGGGTTGTATGACGTTTGATCCAGGAAGGCGTGTTAAGGGCGGGGTTTAGGACAGCGCTGCGGCGCTACTGGCCCGGCAGTGGAAACACAGCTATTGGGGAAAGAGGTGTGGAAAACAATAAAGCAAATGTCTTTGTTCATTTCAAATATCAATCCTACAGTATTGTGGATGATATAAATCTGCAGCAGGAATTAAATTCTCTCAAAGTCTGAATGAAACTGATCATTAAAACAGTGTTTAGAGCGAGAAGATCAACCCAAAATAACATGAAGTAAATCGTGAATGTGTTTCTGAAAATGATAAATTAAAGTTTGTTAGCAAAGATATTAAAAGACAAAACAGTGTTTCTTCTGTCTTCAGGGAAATGATGTGGAGTGTGTTTGCATATTGATCAGATCTTCAGTGTGTGAGAGTGTTTATAGTGTTCAACGTATCAAACCATACGTTGAGAGAAACAACTAGACAAAGTCCATCAGTGTCTCTGCCAGAGTCTCAGTGGTATTTTTTTATTCCCTCATATTCATAATCTCTTTAAGGAGAATAAAAATATAACACAGCCTAGGCCTACACTAAAAAACATTTCTTAACATTTCTTAACATTATAAAACGTGTCGAATAAAGTCTATTCCAGCGCAGTATATTTTATAACGCCCTAAAATGGTAGCCTAATGCTGGTAGATTGGCACCTGTTGAATTTCCGGTAACACTTTACAATAATAGTACATGAATAATCATGTACTAATACCTGAATTAATAGTTACTTCAACATTAACTCATGATTATTGAATATATGATCATGAACCAATGAAGAGCAATCCTTAACTACAACAGGAGTCATACTGATTCATGCATGAATAACAGCAGCCTTAAACATGTTAATACATGTTTGATAGTTTTACATGCAGTAATTAACGTTTAGGGGTAAACTAAATCAATCACTCTCTGTAAGAATAAATAAGAAGTAATCTAAATTTGAATTAAACATATAATTAATACTGCCATAATTTAAACTGTAATAGGCTATCATAATCTGCTATCTGTGGCAAGCATTGTGACAAATAATTGGAATGGCACATGATTTTTTAGCCATTAATTACACAGATCCGTCTAATCAAATGTGGAAAACAGACTAATAACTCGCACTAGTAAATTTAAATTTGATCTAACCCGTTTTCTGATTTGTATAGTTTATTTAGGCCTATGTTTAAAGCTACTTTTCTTCCCGGAACTACAGTATGAAGGGATTGTTTCTGGTGGGACACTCATTAGTGGCGCGCTCGCGGCTCGGGGTTGTGTTCTTATGTTAATGCTGGCATTTAAATCTCATAAATGTTGACTTCTTTGGTAAACAGAATTAATAATTAAAGACAGGTTTGCATGTATGTTGTATTTGGGAGGTTTCAGGAGGTTAGGGTTAATTAACTATTTTTTTGTTGTTTAAATGTATATGCTTCAATTAGCATTAGCTTATAGCCTATTTTACATGTAATCGTGTCTTATGCGTGTCTTTACAGGTATGTTTGGACTTTCTTTTAAGTCCATATATGTTTAATTGTATAAATAAAAATGAAAGAACAACACAATTTTTATCTTTGTTTTTTTGTTGTTGTTTTTTACCATAGTTTTAAAGGAATAAGGATGGCACTCTTATTGTATATATTTATTCATATTTTACTTCATGATTTGTAAGTACATCATTATATCATGACTTTACTTGAGGAGGCACATCATCATTAATTCATTATTAACTAACCATACACTAACATCAACTAATGGCTTATTGATGCATCATTATGTCATGACTTTACTTGAGGGGGCACTTCATCACTAACTCATCATTAATTACTTATAAAGTAACATGAATTCATGACTTGACATTGTCATTTCTTGTCTTGGCCCTTCAAGAGTACATATTTAAAAAGTTATCAATTAAACATGTTCTATACATATTCAGCTCTTCTAAATCAGATAAAATTT
The DNA here is from genome assembly GCF_029890125.1 of Rhinichthys klamathensis goyatoka. Taxonomy (NCBI): domain Eukaryota; kingdom Metazoa; phylum Chordata; class Actinopteri; order Cypriniformes; family Leuciscidae; genus Rhinichthys; species Rhinichthys klamathensis. The sequence goes on from NW_026606734.1 coordinate 1,532,914, forward strand.
GGTGCTTTTCGGTGGTTTGTAAAGAAGTGGAAGAGCAGAGGTGCTGTGCCCGAATTTGGATGGAGAAGGAACTGAACGGTAGGAGGAAGTGGACAAATTTTGAGGGGGCAAGAAAACGAGACTAACATTCGACTGTATTTTGATATAAAGACAGTAAACCAATCCTCAAAATAACCACATAAATAACCATCATCATGTGCTAACACTGATTTTAATTTTGAAAATTGCATCTGTTTAATGGATATACAGGTCCTTCTCAAAAAATTAGCATATTGTGATAAAGTTCATTATTTTCCATAACGTAATGATAAAAATTAAACTTTCATATATTTTAGATTCATTGCACACCAACTGAAATATTTCAGGTCTTTTATTGTTTTAATACTGATGATTTTGGCATACAGCTCATGAAAACCCCAAATTCCAATCTCTAAAAATTAGCATATCATGAAAAAGGTCTCTAAACGAGCTATTAACCTAATCATCTGAATCAACTAATTAACTCTAAACACCTGCAAAAGATTCCTGAGGCTTTTAAAAACTCCCAGCCTGTTTCATTACTCAAAACCGCAATCATGGGTAAGACTGCCGACCTGACTGCTGTCCAGAAGGCCATCATTGACACCCTCAAGCAAGAGGGTAAGACACAGAAAGAAATTTCTGAACAAATAGGCTGTTCCCAGAGTGCTGTATCAAGGCACCTCAGTGGGAAGTCTGTGGGAAGGAAAAAGTGTGGCAAAAAACGCTGCACAACGAGAAGAGGTGACCGGACCCTGAGGAAGATTGTGGAGAAGGACCGATTCCAGACCTTGGGGGATCTGCGGAAGCAGTGGACTGACTCTGGAGTAGAAACATCCAGAGCCACCGTGCACAGGCGTGTGCAGGGAATGGGCTAAAGGTGCCGCATTCCCCAGGTCAAGCCACTTTTGAACCAGAAACAGCGGCAGAAGTGCCTGACCTGGGCTACAGAGAAGCAGCACTGGACTGTTGCTCAGTTTTGCATGTCATTCGGAAATCAAGGTGCCAGAGTCTGGAGGAAGACTGGGGAGAAGGAAATGCCAAAATGCCTGAAGACCAGTGTGAAGTACCCACAGTCAGTGATGGTCTGGCGTGCCATGTCAGCTGCTGGTGTTGGTGCACTGTGTTTTATCAAGGGCAGGGTCAATGCAGCTAGCTATCAGGAGATTTTGGAGCACTTCATGCTTCCATCTGCTGAAAAGCTTTATGGAGATGAAGATTTCATTTTTCAGCACGACCTGGCACCTGCTCACAGTGCCAAAACCACTGGTAAATGGTTTACTGACCATGGTATTACCAGTGGCGGTCTTAACATAGAGGCATAGGTAGGCGGCTGCTTGGGGCCCCCTACCAGCGGTCGTAGTAGGGGGGCCCCCCAACCAACCTAAAAAAATATATATATAAAAGAAAAGAAAAAGCCCCTTATCATCATGAACGATTTAAAAGCATAGTAAATGTTATTAATATTCTTAAGAAATACGTTGAAATGTTGAAGTAGTAGTTAAAATGTCCAGTTCATGGTTATCTGTCCCTACACATAACACCCCCTACTTTCGCAATAAAATGGATTAGTCCGTAATTGTGCACGGCACGAAACCGCGAAAGATAAACATGACAGGAGGACTGGGAAGTACACAACGAAGCAAGACGTGTCTAAACGCGAAAATGAAACGAAGTTACCCAAGCGGCTCAAATAAAAGAAAAAAAGACAAAAGACGCCGATATGTAGGCCTATTTGGCAACGCTGCCAAAAATGACAAACCTTTTTATGCCTACTGTTGGGGACACATGCCGCTACAGCAGCAGCTGTGAAGTGACGCTAGTTGAGGATAACGTGTATACTGTTAGACTGAAAGGGTTAGACTGACATTTATTATGGGTTTATCTGATGATTGTTTTAAGTTCACGTAAATTAAAAGTTGTTATATATTTTTTGAAGCCTAACAAAATGTAAATTTTTTGGCTTTCAATTACACTGTAATGTTGGATGGCTGGCTATAATTAATGTTTAAAATTAGGGGAAAAAATATTTTCTATCCAGACATCAATAGCTGTATTAGTATCAGTGATACTGACCTGTCATGATTCTGCCCTCGTGTCCTTGATTTTCTCTAGTCTTGAGGCAGGATCATGACAGAATCATGTTTTGTGTGCAAGCACAGGGTCTTGTGTTTTGAGCCATGTGCTTGTGTTGTCTCGTTACGTTACCCCGCCCCCTTGTTATCCTCGTCTCGTCATCATTGTCTAGTCAGTTTCACCTGTCCTTGTCTAGTCAGCTTCACCTGTCTTTGTCATTAGTGTCTCCCTTTTTAATCTCCTTGTGTTTGCTGTCCTGTGCCGGTTCATTGCCTTACGTGCCATGTCTATACCCAGTGAGTACCTTGTTTTGTCTAAAAGTTGCGATCTTGTAAAAGCCTGTCTTGTTCCTGTTTAGTTTTATGTCAAAGTCTTAGTCTAGTGTGGTCAGTCGTTTACTTTATCTTGTACTGTTTTGCCCCCTCGTGGGTTTTGTTTTCTCTGTTTTCTGTTATAATAAACGTTGTGTGTTTGCATACCGTCTGCGCTTGGGTTCTTCTGCTATCATCATAACACTGACCTTCATTCATAAAAAGATGCCATTAAACAAGTATTTAAAATATACTGTCTTTATGTTGTCTCTATATTCATTTGTAGATTAACTGTGAAATTATTACATTATACAATATATAAACTAATACAAACCTATAAAAATGTTTGTTTGTAGAATGTTTGAAATGTCAATCTCATTTGCAATGCCAATTGCAACCTCACTCACTCATACAAAGTCAATTATTCATCTTGGCAATATTTGCTAAGTATATGGCTGTTTGTGGGGGTTTACCCTAACTACTTGTCTTGCTGGTTATATTGATATTGATTTGATCTTAAAAAAAGAATAAACAGTGCTGGGTTTCCTGGCATTTTGGCAAAGACAGGTGTTATCTGAAACCTTATTCTCTGTTGGGGAAGGTTTTTTTTTTCCTCCTCTCCAACCTTTACTTCCCCGTAGATTAGCTTTTCCTACCATTCAGTCGGTAAAAAAAAAATTCCGTTCTCATAAAGATGGGATGGGGGGGCCCCCATACGTACCTTCGCTTTGGGCCCCCAATTTGCTAAATCCGCCACTGGGTATTACTGTGCTCAATTGGCCTGTCAACTATCCTGACCTGAACCCCATAGAGAATCTGTGGGATATTGTGAAGAGAAAGTTGAGAGACGCAAGACCCAACACTCTGGATGAGCTTAAGGCCGCTCTCGAAGCATCCTGGGCCTCCATAACACCTCAGCAGTGCCACAGGCTGATTGCCTCCATGCCACGCCGCATTGAAGCAGTCATTTCTGCAAAAGGATTCCCGACCAAGTATTGAGTGCATAACTGAACATAATTATTTGAAGGTTGACTTTTTTTTTGTATTAAAAACACTTCTTTCATTGGTCGGATGAAATATGCTAATTTTTTGAGACAGGAATTTTGGGTTTTCATGAGCTGTATGCCAGAATCATCAGTATTAAAACAATAAAACACCTGAAATATTTCAGTTGGTGTGCAATGAATCTAAAATATATGAAAGTTTAATTTTTATCATTACATTATGGAAAATAATGAACTTTATCACAATATGCAAATTTTTTGTGAAGGACCTGTATTAGTGTAGGTATTTCACTCTTGATGGCAGCAGTGGAATAACTTAAAACGGAATGAGATTAAATTGTTTTTAATGATGAATGCACCATTGTGTGTTCAATGAGTAAGGTTAAATGTAAATTGAATGTAAATGTCATTCAATGATGTTTGTGACAGTTGCTGGTGGCAAATTTATGAACAATTTTACATTGTGCACTTTTAATACATCTTTTTTCTAATCTAGAGCATGTTGATTTAGTTTACCCCAAAGTGTTAATTAATGAATTAATTAACAAGCATGTACTAACGTGTAGTTAAGATGGTATATTCATGCAGGAATTCATATGACTCATGTCGTAGGTAAGGTTAGTTCTTCATTAGTACATGTCTTATCTCATCATTAGTTCATAGTAAAGTAATTATTAATTCAGGTATTAGTACATGATTATTCATGTACTGTTATTGTAAAGTGTTACCAAATTTCCTTTTGTTGAAACAAAACACACACACACACACACACACACACACACACACACACAGTGTGAAACACTCGCTATGCACCATTATGAATGCCTGTGTGTGCGGCAATGTGAAACAATGGCAAGCACACACGCAACTTCCACGGAAGACTGTATTCTCGTACTCTCGAAATATTTCGACTTTAATCTCGAAATGTTTCGACTTTAATCTCGAAATGTTTCGACTTTAATCTAGAAATGTTTCGACTTTAATCTCGAAATGTTTCGACTTTAATCTCGAAATGTTTCGACTTTAATCTCGAAATGTTTCGACTTTAATCTCGAAATGTTTCGACTTTAATCTCGAAATGCTAGTTTTTTGTTTTGTTTTTACAGATTTTTTTTTTTTTTACGTTGCGGTTCAGGGCTTCCGTAATACGCTGATGTGATTTGCTGCTCAAGAAACATTTCTGATATTATTAATGTTTTTTTTTTTTAAAAGTCAGGATTCTTTGATAAATAGAATGTTCAAAAGAGATCCGAAATAAAAATGTATCCGACATAAAAAAGCTTTCTTAACATGATAAATGTATTTACTGTCACTTATGATTAATTTAATGGGTCCTTGCTAAATAAAAGTAGGCTATTACTTTCTTTAATTTCAAATGTAGTGTATAATGTTACAAAAGCTTTCTATTTCAGATAAATGCTTTTATTTTGAACTAGCTATGATTTGTGTGTAATGTGACTTTTTTTTGTATGACCTTAAAATTAGTTTTATAATTAAATTGTACATAAATAGGTTAAGCAAAACAAATATGTTTATGTCTGAGAACCTTTTAAACACATATGACCCTGAAATGACATAAACTGTGTGATCCAGTACAAATATTTTGAGTGTCCCTTATTTTCCTGTAAAGAACCACGATTGTCCCGTATTCTTCTTTTCTGAAATTGGCAATAATGGCAACATAGCTAGTGACTGAACTGTTGTGTGACAGGAATTGAGAACACACACGATCACTCACACACACACACACACACACGGCAGTTGTTTTTGTGCTAAATTTAAAGTCCTTAAAGAAATATAATCCACAGTTTTTTGTTACTTTAAATTGATTACTTTATTCAAAACTGATTATTCTTTGTTCTTCAATAACATTCTTGCACACATTTAGATTGTGTGGATCTTATTTCAGTAAATTATCTCTCATTGTTACATCTATCCTGGCCTGTGTGACAACAATAGTGTGTTAGTTTGCAACTTTGTGTTTGACCATAACTCACATAATCTGAGTTTGTGTTGTACATGTCCAAGTGAGTAATATTTCTAGCAGACAAATGTGGCACGTATCAAACTTTGAGAGATAAAGCACAAACAGCCACTGAGTTACCGATGCTCAAACAACAGGTGTTCCTCTCATCCCCGTCTCACACTGCTGAACACTGCTGTTCTCAACTATTACTATCAAAAACATAGTGTCTAAGTCTTAATGAAATCACTCATTAGTGTTTTTTTTAGTTCAGCCCAAAATAATGCAACAAGTAAATAAACATCTATACAAAGCTGTTGCACAAACATAAAGACAGTGTTTCTTCTGTCTTCAGGGAAATGATGTGGAGTGTGTTTGCATATTGATCAGATCTTCAGTGTGTGAGAGTGTTTATAGTGCTGTGAGTTTAACACTTCGTCACTGACAGCTTTTCTTCATTCAGACTGAAAGTAAACCACCGATAAGAAGAATGATGATCATCAGCGTCTGTATCTGGACTCTCATTCTTTCTGTTCAAGGTTCATTTACTCTATTAATAACTCAAGATGTGATTTATGTTCATGCTTTTGATGTTCAATATAGATTTTATACTGGATACTTTGACTCTAATACTTATGATCTAATGAAATGTCATTCACCGAAATTACAGGACAGGTTTCTGTGACTCAGACTCCCTCAGAAGAAGCTCTTCTAGGAGGAACAGTCACTATAAACTGTCAAACTGACAGAGGAATTGGAGATCGTACTTATGGTTGTGGCTCCTGTCTCTCCTGGTATCTGCAGAAACCTGGAGAAGCTCCTAAACTCCTCATTTATTACATTAGATCACGACAGTCAGGAATCCCATCTAGATTCACTGGCAATGGAGCAAATTATGGAACAGATTTCACTCTGAGCATCAGTGGAGTCCAGACTGAAGATGCTGGACATTATTACTGTATGAGTTTACACTACATCAACAGTAACTGGGTGTTCACACAGTGATAAAGAGTCGTACAAAAACCTCCGAGTCACAGTGACTGAACTGAAACTGCAGCTGCTCAAACACTTTCTCACACACTACTGACACACACACACACACGCACAAATAAACTGCACCTGTGTAACACAGTATCAGCTCTATTAGACTGTGATCTGTCCTGTGACAGACAGAGATAAAAACAGTCTGTATATTGATATCAAATCAAACAAACAAAACGGCCACCATATGTTTTTGAGCTTTTACAAGTAGCTTTATCTTTCCCTCGAAGTTTATCAAGATAATAATAATGATATTACTCATAATAACTGTTCTATCAAAACTACTGACTCTATCATTCATCTCAGTGCATTGTTAATGATTAAAGCAATTTTAATACATTCTGATGACCTATGACCTCTAGAATGACCTTTGCCCTCTAAGGAAGTTCAATGACATATTACTGTAGCAACTCTGTCATTTGAATCATCAGAAAGCCTGTAGCTTCAGACACAGGAATAAATGTTTATGACTCGTAACATGGAAAAATATCCTAAACACTGTTATGATTTATGAGCATCATGTGTTGGAATCCTTACACAGATTTACATATAGATTATTTGCATCGCAGCTCACGCTTCAGGAGGATTTATAACTCTGAGTCTGAACACTGAGAATCTGAACCAACAGCAACCATGAGCTTCATCTTCATCATCTTCATCTGGATGTTCTCCAGCTGTTTCACAGGTCAGGAAATATGAAGTTAAACTGCATTATTTTAACTGATTAACAGTGCTTGAAATATTATCCAAATATGTAATTCTGAATATTTATTTCTTCTTCTTGATGTAGAATCAGTTGGTGAAGTGACAGTCACTCAGACGCCTGCAGTGAAACCTGTTCCTCTCAGAGACACAGTTACTATATCCTGTAAAACCAGTCCTGAAGTCTATCAGGGTTGGGGTGTTCAGCCTCTATCCTGGTACTTACAGAAACCTGGAGAAGCTCCTAAACTCCTGATTTATTACGCAAACCGCCTCCAGTCAGGAACTCCATCTAGATTCAGTGGCAGTGGATCTAACAGTGATTTCACTCTGACCATCAGTGGAGTCCAGACTGAAGATGCTGGACATTATTACTGTATGAGTGTACACTGTCCTAGTAGCTGTGTGTTCACACAGTGATAAAGAGTCGTACAAAAACCTCCGTCAGTCAGAGTCACAGTGACTGAACTGAAACTGCAGCTGCTCAAAGGAGGATCTGAAATAACATCGTCACACTTGCATTTGAAATAAAACCATATAAATTAATCTGACACTCTTAATAATTATAGAGTTCAGAAAGAGATTTTGTGCTCTTATAGATCAGTGACACATTTGAGATCTGAGTGATTGTTCAGTTCAGTTTATCATTTTAAAATAGATCTTAATTTTCATAATACTCAGTATCCTAACTTGTCATTTATTTTTTATGCACTGTATTCATACTATAAACTGCAGACAGTAAGAGTTTTATATTAGCTTGCTGTATTAATTGTAGCCCTTGATCAACAGTTCAGTTTAAGGCAAGACAAGTTTATTTATATTGCACATTTCATACACTACACCGTAAAAACTAATTTGTTCAGTATACTTAATTCAGTTGTGTGTTGCCTTAATTTAATTAAGTAAGCATAACTTAATTACATCAAGTTCTTCTTAATCTATTTAAGTTTTGTCAACTTAATTCTATCTGTGATCCGAGGAAGTGTACTCCCAGAGTGCATTGCGGCATGAATAAATTAATTGCTTTGTTTTACCATTTTTGGCTTTATTTTACCATTAAAATTGTATTTGCTATCGTTATTGGTGTTATACTGACAAGAGACAGCAAATAAAATTGTAATGGTCTAATTAATTAAATTAATTAAAGCCCTTGATCAACAGTTCAGTTTAAGGCAAGGCAAGTTTATTTATATTACACATTTCATACACTATGGCAATTCAAAGTGCTTTACATAGATTGATTGATACATAGATAAACTTCTCATCTGGCAAAACACCGGTGTATCATATTTCCACAACTCCCAGTTTTGCTCTGATTTCCTCATGCTGGTTACACTGTGTGTGTGTGTGTGTGTGTGTGTGTGTGTGTGTGTGTGTGTGTGTGTGTGTGTGTGTGTGTGTGTGTGTGTGTGTGTGTGTGTGTGTGTGTGTGTGTGTGTGTGTGTGTGTGTTGTTTGTACTGCCTTGTTTATACTTTCTCCTGGTATGGCGTGTGGAAAGTGCCTTGGATTTCCTACCGAAGGAGACAGTCGTGTATTTTTACGTGAGAGAAGGAGTACGTCGCTCCACAGACGCGCGACACTAACGTCGCCACAACAATAAATTAATATCTTATTCTTGTGTTTTTTTTTTCTATCTTTCTTATCAATCATTGTTAACTTTTTTTTCTTTTACTTTCCTTGTGTTCTTGATACATGTTGTGTAGAAAGTCTGCAACCTTTCAGTGTGACTTGATTGACTGACCAAATCTGAATGATTATTCCTGCGGCCGATCTCTGTGTTTGGATATAAGAAGCCTCTCTCTGACACACACATGTCCTGTGAGGAACTGTTGAGTTTTGACAATAAGTTCCTTTTGCTTGTTTGATATGTTTAATATTTTGAATAGGCCTAGATTAAATTCTAGTTTGTTTAGTTTCTTTGATACTATGTATTTTATTTAATTAAGATGATTTTAGATGTATGATTTAAAACATGCTAATGTGTTTGTATTACATTAATTGTTCCTATTTTATTTATGGTTTTATTAGAAACCAACAATAACATCACTTGTCATCAATGAGAAATGTCTACTCCTACATGTTAAATAAACTGGGAGAAAAAGACAGATGACTGAATGAGTTTTAATGGGCACCATTCCGGCAACAGCCAAATCAGCCTAAAATTCCTTCATAATTTCTACATATTGTGTATTGTATGCAAAGTTGTATGTCATTAATGTAATCTCTATAACGTTTACAAGCATAATAATAAAAATAATAAAAAATGACTCACGTTAAAAATTCCTCACTATCTCCTAGAGATTAAAGACTATGTACAAATTATACACCATCAGTTTCTATTTTATGTCATTTTCACAATTATTAACAACAACTTTAAAGATGAACACATAAATTCACTAATTATAATCTATCAACATAATATTCTGGAATGTGACATTCTGAGTTTCACTTTTGGTATCTTCTGTAAATA